>NC_135431.1:7188750-7535000 GCF_051991245.1 Festucalex cinctus | reverse complement strand
TTTTAGTGCCCATATTTGGCAATTAAACATCATTTCAAGACGACGTGTTGTTGACGTCCGTAGCAACAGTTTAATCTGGGAAAACGAGTCAAGACAGCTGTTATGCCGCAACACACTGCCAGAAACAAATTGAAAATAAAAGCACACTAAGGCATTTATGTCTCTTTATTATTTGGTAAGGTAAGGTTTATTTTGAAATTGGCCAATCTTGCATATTATTTTATGGCGGCAGCGTGTGTGCTAGTGTTTGGCACTTCTGCATCACAGTCAGTAGATCCAGGTTTGAATCTCCATTGGAACATTTCTGCGTGAAAAAAAACTCAATCCGGTGATGTGGCAGTGGAATCACTGCCTATTAACCAACCAGTAGAAGCAGGTAGCTCATAAAAAATAAGGTGTGTGACAGAAAGGCAAGTCAGGACTGCACTTAACCTGCCATGCCAGATGTTTTGTTTCGCAAGAGCTTGTTTTACCAATCTGGGAAGGAGCCTACAGAAACTATTTTGAGAAGGGCGGACAATTACAACACACTGACAAGTCAGGCTGAAGGATTTGAAAGATTGTACTATTTTTTTTTATTAAAGAATTAAAGTAATGTTCTGGTAAAACTGCCCCCTCTGTCTTCTCAACGGCTCCTGATTGGTTCGGCCATTTTTGGATTGGCCACTCTCGTCTCAGTTTGAAGCTTGAAAAGACGGATTATGTTTGTCTGTTCTCATGAATCCTCCTGCCTCACAAGATTAGACTCCAATGAATTGAAATTTGACAACATAATAAATAGATATCTCGACTTCACAATGAAAACGCACACCTGCTGTCACGGACACCTCTTCAAACCCCTCCCTCCTGTGTTCAGCCCTTCCCTCACTCCCTCAAAGGCATTCTCTGCCTGACAGTGAGCAGGTCCCTGTCGGCAGTCTGTGCTCTTTTACAATATTGAGGGAAAGGCGAACAAGACGGAGTGAGACACTAAGAAAGAGTGCTCGAAACACTATAGGATATCAAAGCGTGCAGTCACAGCCAAAAGAGCTTTGATAGCAGCCAAGGAAGGGTGCCGGTCAAAAAAAGTGCCAGGAGAAAGGCTTGGTGGACCGTATAAAGAAAGGACCGAGATCTATCAGGTGCCCCGCACTGAGGATAGCGTTGAGACGAAGCTGTGAGGAAGTAAGCTTTTTTTTTTTCCATCTGGATGTCCTGCAGTCCTCATACCACCACCACAACACCCCCCCAAAAAATCACTATTTTCAAATGAATAAACAGGACTCTGTGTCTGTCTGTGGCCCTCTTTTCTTTTCCCCCTCTGGCTTCTTGACTTATCTTTAACAAACAGCAGCACAGGCTCTCAGCCACTGGTCGACAGTTTGTCACACACCAAAAAAAAAAAAAAAAAAATCATGGCAACAACAACTGGAAGAGACCATCCAGTTCCACAAACCTGCCCTCTATTGATGAATTGTCTTTGATTTTTGTTTTTCCCTTTTGCAGATTTGCAGAGACTGTCGATTGGAATCATCAAAGATATTGTGCATTGTATCTGAGACAATAGATCTGACATTCAGATGGTATCTGGTGGAGAAAATGTGACATATAGAGGTCATGGGAAATGACAAAAGAGTGAAATAGGCCTTGATAGTCCAACATAACCCGCCTTGACTTTAATTACTTTTGCTCATATAACTGTTTATGACCTCCAACTGCTGGACACAATATGCCATGGTGATATTCAGTCTAATTCATAAAAAATAAAAATAAAAAAAAATAACTGTGTGTGTGTGTGTGTGTGTGTGTGTGTGTGTGTGTAAGAGTTGGCCATTAATAACTTTCTGTCCAGGGTAGTAGATGCTGTCATCATTAATCATTGTGTGAATAGTTGAATCAGGTAACATTTAAAATAGTAATAATAATAATAATAATAATAATAATAAATAAAGTTCCTTTAAGGTTGCAATGGAAACATTTTTCATACAGTTAGCCCACTTTCTTCCAAGAAGTAATATCTTAAGAACTTGTAGGGCTGCCCTTATGATTTGGTGCGGATATCAGTCGTGCCAAGATGATTAAGCCTAACGACTTTGAACTAAAGTGGTGTTAAGATAGGTTTGACGTCCCTTTTCTTTCTGTGAAACATCTCTGGCACAGAAGATGAGAATTCTTTTGATAATGTCAATGTACTGGAACCATGTTGAAGAAGTGGTCTTGGTCTTCGCAAAATTGATTGTTGGACAAGCCTCGAAATAAGTGATTGTGCATCGCATTTTTGGGTCAAAATTTGCATTTAGCGATGCAATTTACCGCCCTGAATGGCAAAACTGAAAATCAAACACAGAAGCAACCGTAAAAAGCAAGTAGAAGAACACGGAGGTGAAACCAGAATGGGCCAATCTATCGAGGGTAGTCGGAGGTCGCGGGAAGCTCTGTGCTAGTTCCACAGAAGCAGATCACTAGCAACAGCTTTGGCTGGCTACAAGTGCCTAAATATGTTGTCAATGCTGAGTCACTCCTAAATCAGTAATCATCACCTGTGTGGCAGCGAATAAGCTACATTTATGACTAGTGTCATACTCACGAAAGGGATGAAGAGCAAAGATGGAGTAGCCATGCTAAAGGCTAAGCTAACCTACTAAGATTGACATGGCTAGCGGATTTAACACCGCAATTCAAGTGAATGATTACACTTTTCACCGTCTGACTAGAAGCGTGATAAAGCAGAGAACATCCGACTTTGAACAGTAAAAATTAAATTAAAAGTAAGCGTATAGACTCTGGATCAAACTGAACCGCAACCAGAAATGAATTCACTTCTAACGGTGTACGTCAGCCCATCCTTCCATCCTTTGGAACCAAAGTTTATATGTCAATAAAATGCATAGGATGCATTTGTGGGGAATACAAAAAGAAATGGCACCACTGAAGTTGGTGTCATTATGTTCTGTCATTCTGTGAATATGACCTTATGACATTGTTGATTGACTGAGGAAGGACAAAGCAATGTTGACATAAACAAACCAAACCAAAGCAAAAGAAAATACCAATTTCTGATTTTAATAGTTGCTTTTATTGTAAGGAAACCTATAAAGTGAGCTCCTTTAAAGCGTAGCTTAGTATTTATTTCAAAGAACAGGTCATGTTTTCCTTTAGCTAAGATAGAATGGCTGCTGCCATTTTAATGCTTATTCTTTATTGAGTTTATGTTTATTATTCCCATGGCGCCACTTTTTATCCGAGCCACTGCATCGCTGAACTGTATTACTGTCTCTAAGTTTGTGTTTGTGTCAGTATCACCTTCTTTGTGTCCAACATTAACACACTTTTTTTTCTTACCACTCTAGAAAAAGGAAGTAGAAGGTAAATTACTGTTTACAGTCTTAGAAGTTGTTTTTATTATCTACCCGTAAGATCAGAGCTGAAATAGGCAAGTGCCTTGATGTGCTCGTCTCCATCTTATGGAGCTGGCAGTAAAATTATTTAAAGCTGAAAGCTCTCTTGGTAAGTTTACACGGTTAATGAAGGTGCTTGTGGCAGACTCAATAAGGAGCTGTCTTTCTTTTGTTTAGTCAAGATTTAAATAAGTTTGGCAACAAGCCTGCTGGTTTGAAGCTTAAGTGTTGCCTATTGGAGTGGTTAATGAGCAGTCTATCTTGGATATAGTGTTTTTGTTTGACACATCCATGTTTGTGACAGAACACAAAATATATTTACTGTATAAATTCAGATGCTATTACTGCTCCTCCTGCTTCTGGTCTCCAAGCTGCCCCTTGTCTTTGGTTCTCAGGTTCATGAAGGTTCGGGGGACGGCGGAAAATCGCTTCCGTCTGCGCTTATTTCGTCATTGTTTCAAAGTTACCGTCAGTCATCAAATTCGCCAGCAAAAACAGGAGTCTGTCAGTAACAGACCCACGGACATTCCTTCGGTACTGACAGACTGGTGACAACATGGTGTAAATGCCCTTCTCTGTAAATAAATAGCCATTTTCCTATTCCCAATTACATTTTATTCACAGAGAAATACAAAGTTCTCTATCTTTAACACCACCCTTTTTCTGGACTCTTCTAATCACAAGATACAGCAGAAGAGTGGGAATGACTAAAGCCTGATTTATACTTCTGCGTTTGCCCTTCCGTTAATTACCGGCGTTCATCGTGAAGTATAAACCAGGCTTAAGAAAGGACATGATTACAAGTGCAAATGACATGTCAGGACACGAAAGAAGAAAATAGTGAGTGGGTGTAAAGGAGAGAGGGTCGTTATATCCTAGGGTCATTAGCAACATTTCAAAGTCACCCCGTCTTTCAGCGTATGCTGGCTGACAAGCCCTGCCAACAGAATTAGCGATGAGGGTTGACGATGCCGTGATTAGGCGCCTAACTCAGGGCTAAGACATGGCCTGGCAATGGCTATGGTTCTTGACATGCAGAGGTGCCATCAAAGATTTGGGGCCCCATGATCAAAATCTCACTCTGGCCACTTCAGGCTAATGAAAATACTCTTATAGGGCCCCTGTCAGTCATAGGCCCTTCATCACGTTTTCCTTCAGTATGCCTCTGCTTATACGGACGCTTGTGTTCAAGACCACACCAACCGAGACCAAGACATTATTGAATTTGGGACAGAGAAAAAGCCAAGAGTTTTGGAGGTTGAGTGAGATTGAGACAAGACTAGGTCTGTATACATCAAAGAAAAATAGCACAAAAAAATCCAAACAAAATTATCAGTATCTTTTGCATTTTTTCCAATGAAACCTATTTCAAGTCTAAGCAAATTTGTTCTTTCACTTCTGAATACAGTCATACTAGCCTGGTCTCCACCGGCCTTGATAAAAAATTCCGAGCCCGCCATGTCTCAGACCGAGACAAGGGCAAGTAAAAATGCCTACGAGACAGAGACCCTTAAAAAGTGGCCTTGAGACCAGTCTCGAGACCAAGACCGACCTCAAGAACTACAACACTAATGGACGCCATGGTAAGGAATAGATCATGAAGGGACATGGCTGAGATGTGATAAACCAAGACTAGGAGGTCAGCATTGATGAGACGACTCCTTAACCACTCAGTTGGTTCTCCACCTGATAAATACCACAAGCTCTCCCGGCTCCCCATATAAGTGAACTGAACTCCCAAATTACCAGGCTTTAGATAACATACCTGGATAAATTGGTACTCTTTATAAGTCTTGAATCTCTTTGTAGATATTCATCAAAGGCTATTCACTCCTGATGCAAAGAACACAGGAGATGTGGAACAGGAGAACAACACACAATGTGGTTCATATTAAAGCCTCTGATCTGCTATCTTGAGCCGCTTTTTCTTCTACATTCCTTTAGCCAAGGGTGATATGTCAGAGGGTGAGGGGGGCTGGTATCCCCTCTGCGCCTACTATACGTATGGTGAAACATCCTTTTTAAGTGGAAAACTGGAGGGGGAGAAGCTTTCGCGCTGTAATACAGCACAACATAAGTTTGAGCTAAAAGGTAAGTGCAAAAAAAAAGTTAGTCCTTTTGAACTCTTGCAGTTCCCCCACAGCCTTATCTCCTGTTTTTGCTCGACATGCCAGCACTCAGAAGCAAAGTCCGACATATCCATCTGCCCAGTGCCAAGTGTACGGCGGTGACAGTAGTGTTTGTTGGATAAACTGAGAAAGGTCCATCTGTTGGCACACACACTCCCACTCGAATGTTTACCCTAAATACAGACACAGTGGTACAGTGCCTGTGTTGAGATCCCTGTGGGTGCCCCGACTCCTTCCCAAACACCGAAAACAAACTAGTTGGCTTAAATCTACACTAATTTGCCTGTAGGTTTAAAAAAAAAAAAAAAAAATTGAGAGCCTTTTACAATATTAGTGCATCACTGACTTATCCTGTCCAAAGTGTAGCTGATGTACATAAAATTTATAAAACAAAATATGTTAGTTGTTGTTGCGACTTCCGGCCATATGTAACACCCCATTTATTTCACTGATTAATATTTTTGTTTGTTTTTTACTGATCCAGAAATATTTTATCACCTTTGTGATGGTGCAAGATAGGGCATTTCCATTCCCTGTGATTATTGCAGGAATCGGACAATTCATGAAAACTATATTTTGCCAATCCAAATTAAGATAGTTCAGCCTTGGATGACTGTGATCTACTAAATGCCATTCTAGTTTATAGCATTGCAGAGGGTTATGCTAATGGAAGTTCTGTGGAATCTGCAGTCTTTTGCTCTCAAATGACCAAGCTACATTTGAGTTCTATTGTTACAGTTTGTTGCCCTGCACATTTTGGATGTCCAATCAGTGACTACAGCTGAGGAAGTTTAAGAAAATAGATCAATTTTAATATACCCCTATTTTTCCCATACTACTTATCCTCCGGGGAACAGCAGGGTATGAGAGCCAAGCGCTGTTTACCTCAGGCTGGTCACTAGTCAATCCCAAGGTAATTAATAATTGGTGATTTATCCTAAAGGAGCTGTGAAGTCAGCTATGTGAGGCAATACAAAGACAGTTTTAATGAACAAATTGAGCAGAATTGAAGGAGAGAAACTTGGGAATTTAGAAGTACGAATTTGTAGCCAATATTTAAGCCGTGAGTACAAAGTTTTAGTTAAGAGCAACTTAGATGTCTTGAATAAGATGCCTCCTGTATATACGATATGTCACAAAACCTCCATAGTTCCAGATTTGTGATCTCCCGGTCCAACATCATCCACCTGTGCAGGTCTGCTTGCAGTTCCTTGTAAATTTGTTTTGCGCGCTTTGATCTCCCGCCAGACCCGATTAAATCAGCTCCTTCCACCATGTCAAGGACCACCAGTGCACCTCACGCACGCTGCATTTAAAGGGAATGAGAGGAGGCACGTCGACTGGCGATGAATCAACTCAGCTGTGTTCACGCCCACATCGCCGCTGTTACATTTTTACTACACAATATTTACTATGATGTTTTTTTAAATCTTGCACACAAGAATTTAAAAACAAAAAACTAATACAAAGACTAAAAACTATACAAAAACGAAGAATGTTTTTTAAAAAAAACAACCTAAAACTAATAAGATATCAACAAATCTTAGAACCTGCATTCTGTTTATTTATTGCGACAAATACATCATGATGACAATGCTCAAACAATGTATCACGCAGCTCTAGTTATCACACTCTCTTAACCCAGGGGATGTAGCAACATGGGTTCAAACCAGGACTGCCCCCGATGATCACCATAACACATGCGCACCAAGATAGAGTAGCTTCACGAGTTTTTGTGTGACAAGCTGTCCTATGCTTTAGATGCTACACTCCCATACCTATTTGTGACACCGTCCTGGAACCTTTATGACAGACCAATATTTCTGTTTTAAAATGTTCTTTTTTTTTCAAAGAGCTAAATATGTAGGCGAAAACATGTGTAATAATGTTTCCAGGTGGAATCAGCTTCTATTCATGGTAGAAGATAGAAGCTCTGAAGCAGGGCAAACACAAGTGTTCACAGTCACTGCATTGCATTCTTGCATGAAAACGTATTAAGGTCAACTGGATCTTCCATATTTGTTTGCATTCACAGACACATGTTCCCCTTCTCCTTTGCTCTTTTACTGTGGTTTCCTGTGCTCACCGCCTGCCTCGTGCTACATTCAGTGCATGAACAGTCAGACTCAGCAAGTCTGGACAGAGCTGTTGAATATTCAGCCCCGTGCTCCCCTCTCTTCCTTTCTTCTTCTTCTTTTTCTCACCCACTTTGTCTCCCACCTTAAATTCTTCTCAATACCTCTCTTTTCTCCTTTTTCTCCCTACTCTATAGCTCTCCACAGCTTCACCACTGCCTGTGCTCTCTGAGCTCCACTTTCATTAAGGGGCTCTCCTCTGATAGCCCTTCATATAGCACTTAATCATCATAACAGCAAGAGCGCTCTCTCTGCGACGAATCACCTCGAGGGGCCGGTCCTAAAGACTCTGCGTTAACTGATGTCATTATACGTCGGATTCGTCATTGGTCTGAACGCCGTGTGAGCGCCCGCCCCAGGTGTTTGACGGAAGGCTCACTGGGAGCGTCAGACAGGCCAAGGACGTTCCGCTTATGGAAACGAGTGGTTGAGATGTATAAAAGAGTCTTGCCTATAAGAAACTGAACACGTGGTGTGTTTGGTTTGCAGTCAAGAAAGAGATGAATAAGACAACTGAATAAATGGGAGGGAGGAGGGAGGTTTGAATCACATTTTTTTTCATGAATGGATCGTGAGGGAAACGACTGTTCACTATAGTCGTCTGTTATTGATGCATGCCCTTTCTAAGAGGTGTTACTTTTTTTTTTTTTTTTTTTGGACTGGTTCTGTGCCTCCATCATGCTGTAGATAAGAGTTGCTGGGTTTACCCATAGATGAACTGTGACAACCTTTCATATGGACACAAACACATAAAACCACCATGAAATCACAGCTGCTCAGTTGCTATGCGGCAGTCTCGCCATCGTCCCAGATAGCATTAAGCACATATGGCTGTGGAGACCGGGACAGTAACACCACACTCGCCTGAGGTCGAAAGGTCACAAGGGTATTGTGACAGTGTTGCTTAGCAACTGACACGCCAGAAAGATCATTTCCACTGCAATCAACCTGTGTGCCCCTGACCAGATCAAAATCCAGCAATGATTAATAGCCTATAATATTGGAATTTGCTCCAAATTACAACTGTTCTCTGCATGTTTGAGCTACTGTACATGCTTAATGCACTTTAGACCACAAATCAGGCAAAACTGATAGTTCATGTAAAACAACAACAACAAAATATTATGACTCAGCGTGTTCTTATGAGTCTGAAGCAAATCTCGAGTTGACTCACTTTTACACATTTCAACGGCCGTACAGTGACGAGCCAATTTTGGGCACAGCTTTTATGGAACAGTTAAGCGTTAGACACCCCCAACTATCAAAACGTTAGCATGTGCAGGATCAAAGGGGTTTTAGCCTATCATAAACTTATGGTCAATTTCTTCAGTTCTATCTGACCAATAGCAATAAAAAGATTGACATTAATGAAGACGACTGTAAGAGCTTCACTAACGCAACAAAATCAAATAGGTGAACATGTAACTAATCGCATGAGAAAGAGGTCAAAGGTAACAGATAAGGTTACTTTCCCACAAAAGCCCCCCCCCATCCCTACCATGCATGTTCAACAATGCCTTGTGTTATTTAAATGAGCTGACTCAGGATTAAGCTTGTGGCAAAAACTAGATTGAAATTAGCTTCTACGAATTCTTTCAAGAGTTTATAAAAGGAAAGGCAACTTGTAAATTGGTGTGTAGTTTTCTAATTGGGATGGGTTTCTTGAGGTGCGGCTGAACAGTTCAAATAATCAGGTACTGTCCCAGAGGGAGGAAATCCATTATATTAAAGAGCAAGCAAGGAACTAATTCCAGAAAGCCATATAAGGAGGATGCATGTGGCCAACAGAATTAAAAGTGAACGGGAAGGAAATGGGAGAAAATTGACCAAGTGATGTGGAAAGTGATGAATAATAATAAATGACTACCTGTAAAATACTGCATCATTTCATTACAGTTAATTACCGGTGGGACAAGTATACAAATAAATACGCTTGTCACATCATTGAACCAAATCATCTTTATGGTCAACAATTCTTTATGAAATATCGGATGACATTTGTTTGTGCTGTCCTACAGAATACTGTAAGGAAAAGGTTTGAAGACAGCCACTACTCACAATGTTTACAACTTCATTGAAACATAGTTTGGTTAATCAATATGATCAATATTTATTTACATTTGATATTTTATCAATTACATAAAAACTAGTTATTATACAACTAATTAAAATTAAAATGACAAACGCTAACAGACTGAAATGTAAAGCAATGGCCAATTAATACGGCTAGAAATGATAACTCCATAGCCAAATGAGATACAGTAATAAAATGAAGCATGACTTGTACTGTGTCAGTAATTTAGCCCAGTGCACAATTAAGCTGATAAGTTGCTTCGGAACGATTAGCCTCAGCACGATATGCGAATCAGTAAATAACCACTTTTATATTGCGGTAGCTTGGTGGCATGGAGAGGGTCTTAACTGTTGTAGATTCTACGTCTGTGTCATTCTGTGTCTTCATTGGCCTAATCTACACTTCGATTATTTGTTGTACTATATTTGTAGGTTAGGTTTTCTGCTTTTAACAGTGAATCAAAACCCTATTCCCATTTTCCCTCTATAGAGTTTCAGTTTGAATAGTCTAACACGTTATTTTAAACTTTACATCAATGTTAAAGTACACATTATCATTATTATTATTATTATTATTATTACTACTCAAAAATTGGTTGGCACGTCATGAGTAAAACGTGATAGCTATTTTTTCTTTTGTACGCGTATGCAAACCATCGATGGAGGGGCGCCATATAAAATCTCGCCTAGGGGGCCACATTGAGCTCTGCTGAGGGTGTGAATCAAACTTAGAAAGTGCACTGTACTGTGGATTCATTAGAAAGAAAAAAAAAGCTGCAGTGGAGAGCATCGTAAACTCCATCTCCAAGAATGACCATCACACGCTTCCACAAGCTTACAATTATGCACGCACACACACACGCACGGGCATTTGGGTGCTTACATCATATGGGAAGGTATTTTTCCCCCCTTACATTGCCAGGGAACAGGCCCACGCATGGACACACAGACGCTGACTAAGGCTCTAGGACTCCTGTTGGTGGGGGTGCAGCGCGCGTGTGGGTGGGTGTATATATTTACTTTAGTCGTGTGTGTCGGCTTGGCGTACTTTTGCATAACAAATACATCATTTGGTTCATCATTTCTATCTACTGTCATTAGGGTTGTTTGATACCACTTTTTTTTTTCCCCAGACTGAGACCAATACGAGTACTCAACATTTGAGTAGTCACCGATAAGTATCGATACCACTCGTCCTTCTGATACATAACATTTAAAAAAAAAAAAAAAACAACTGACAGATAGGCCTGTATATATCAAAACAGACGATTTTTCATTAAACTTAAGATTAAATTAATGACAAATTTTGATTCTTCTAATTTCTAATTTGCAGTTTTCTGATTGTAAAAACGCTCAAAAGTGGGAGTACTGATACCTTGAAATTAGGCTGGGTATCAGCCCGATGCCTGGTATCGCTCAACCATCTCTAACTGTAATTATTTCCAATAGAATATTGGATTTTGAACACACTTGTACTGGTATCAACCTTGGATTGTCCTGTATGGATACATGAAATTAATTTACATTTGCGAACTGGTAATAAATTGCTCTGTTCAATGTGTATGGTTTGGTGGTTTGTGGAAATCATTTGTGGTTTAGCCTTTGCGGAAGCATCATAACCGTCATTAATTTGATGGGAGATTCTACTTATAGTTTGTAAAGTGTGTGTAGTGCTTCAGTTTAGTGAGTGTTGTTGTGATGCAAGTGCTCACTTCATAAACTGTTAAACTGTGGAATTTTGCTTTTGGTTTGTGGTTTGAGGTTAGAGCAAGTTAGTGGGACAGGATGATGGAAAGACAAACCATGTTTGTTGTGTGTGCGTGTACATCTGTTAAACGCTCCCATTTAGCCATCCACTTGATGGGTTATGTGCAGAGCTTGGACATTAATGCCCAAAGAACAAACCAATCCATTAAAGACACGACACAAACCGATCCACATTTCCTTTCTACAACACAACTCCAACTGTGAGCTCAAAGAGTTATTTTGGTCGATTGCCATAAAAGGCTAACCGACATATCCCCACTCTCTTTCTCTGTGACGTAGTGTGATGCTTTGCTAAAATAAGAACCGGACGGTAGCATATCTGTCAAGTCAACACCGCATCTTCTCCATCTCCCCTCCGCATTGTTACTTTCACTGAATGAGCATCTAGAAAAGGTCAAACGGCCACAGATGAAGGTCAATAAGGGGATGGAGTTACCAGCTGAGAGACAACAGGGGTATCAATTTCAAACAAGAGCCACTCAAAAGGGGCTGAATGAGTCTGAAACCTGCGTGTGTGCACATGTGTAACAAGGACATCAGTCAACATGCTGCTGGGAACTTTGGACCAAAAAGAAAAACAAGCCACTTTAAACGGAGCCGAAGCAGGGGAGGAACAAACAGATTAAACAAATCAGAAGGTTTCTGAGGTCATTTTCGTCCTCACACGTGATTATTCAAACCAGCACGCAGACACCATCTGTGTATGGCTGCATCCATTTGTGACATCACTGTAGCTAGCCAGAAAGACGAGGCAACTATGAGAGCGCCGTTCTGACGTCACCCCATTCACTCAATGTCAATTACGTAATCTCGGGGTCCAACGCCTGCAGGACACACGCGCCATGTGTCTGTGTATATATGTGTGTGTGCGTGTGTTTTTGTGATTGCTTGCGGGGCAAGAACACATAATTGCAATCTCATGTGTAAGAGGAAACATAAAAACCAGGCATGCTGATGACATCATTAGCACAGAGGCGGGCTGGCGTGAGCGCAGTGGCTGTGTCACGGTGCGAGCGTTTGGGGTTGAAGAGGAGGAGTTCACATCCGACCCGGCCAGAGGAGTTATGCAACACATATCCAAATTCTACAGACTAGAAAGGGCTTTTTTTTTTCAGCCATTTTTCTGCACCACGTCTTTCTAACTTTCTTTTAGTGTCGTGGTTCTTAACCTTGTTGGAGGTAGTGAACAACACCAGTTTCCTATGCGCATTCATTGAATAAATATCGTATTCGGCTAATATAATATATGTATTTTCAAATTTAAAACAAGTGGGTTTGTGGGTTTTTCATTTGACCTTGGGCTGGTTTGTGGGTTGTTCATTTAACCCAACATTTTGGGTTAATTGAACAACCCAACTGCAATTGGCTGGCAACCAGTTCAGGGTGTCCCCTGCCTACTGCCCAAATCCAGCTGAGATGGGCTCCAGCAATCCCGCGATCTTTGTGAGGAGCAAGCGGTTCAGAAAATGGATGGATGGATGAACAACCCAAAACGTTGAGCTGGTTCCTTATTGAATTGAATTTGGGTTAATTTTGATCCAATTGTTTGGGGCCCAGGAGCAGCAGATACAATGAAAACACCAGAGGCTCCGGAACTGAACCCTGTGGAACACCATACGTTCTATTATATATGTGAATTCAGTCATTCATTGTTTTTTTTCCTCTCTCTCTCTTTTTACAGACAATGAGCTTTGTATTTACTTTTACGAATTTCGGTCTCCACTTCCTCAGAAGGCTAGTAAAGGTAAATACAAACCTTATTGTCTTTAAGAAGAAAAAAAAAAGAATGACTTTGTAACTAGAAGAGAACATGGAAGTTTTTAACCATAAATGTGAATTCGTATTGCACATTTTTGTCCAACCACTTTCTTTTTTGCTCAAAATAGTTGATATGAAGGGATTTCAAATTTGCAAAAACAAAGAAATCACACAACGTACCATCACAATAGCCACAAATGGACGACTGAGCGCACCAAATACACCCGCAGCCAATGATAGCCAAGCGGTACATATCATCACGGAACACGCGTGTGTTTGCCAAACCCCTGAGACTGGCTCACCGAACCCTTGGGGTTTGATCGAACTCAGGTTAAGAACCACTAATTTAGTGCTTACACTTGAGGCAAAGAATTCAAACGCAAGCACTCAAGCATAACACTGAAATGCAGACTCAATTTTTCACACGCACGCATGCACACAAACTCTCATAAACAAAGCTTCCTAAGGACAGGAAATCCTTCCGCCCACGTCTCCGCGTTGCTTGGCAACCGCAGCAGCGTCATTCTGTGCATTCCTCTGCCACGGAAAACAATACGCACAAACAACATTTCCGTGAACTCTGCAGCTCCTTTAGAAGCACCTAAAAGTAGGCCAAGGCTGAGGAGGCTGATACCGATGCCCTCCAATTTGTCTGTTATGGATTTATACTAGGGGTGTTAAAAAAAATCGATTCGGCGATATATCGCGATACTACATCGCGCGATTCTCGAATCGATTCAATAATCGGCAGAATCGATTTTTTTTTTTTTTTTTTTTTTTTTTTTTTTAGGATTCACACCTTGAGCATGGAAGAATGTTATATGAACGGCACATTAAGCCTTAATATTTTTATTTTAATGCTGTTCAAATGTGAAACAGATTGCAAACTGTTTGTGTACAGTAGCTCACGGTTATAAGCCTCAAGTTTTAGATGAATATATTCATACAAATCTTACAGTGTACATGTACAAATTTACTGATAGTATTTTCTAAATTTGAATGGAAAAAAATCGCAACAATCGACTTATAAATTCGTATCGGGATTAATCGGTATCGAATCGTGACCATTCGTATCGGGATTAATCGGTATCGAATCGAATCGTGACCTGTGAATCGTGATACGAATCGAATCGTCAGGTACTAGGCAATTCACACCCCTAATTTATACCAAACATGACATCACCTCCTGTAAACATAAAACCCCTTCTCTCTGTTTGTGAGCTCTATTTTTACACTAGCTGACGTCTTTTAATGCTTGTGTGTGTGTGGGTACAGTGTTCATGCATGTGTGTATTTGTGTATCACTATGCGAGGCTGCGGCGTCTAAGTGGAGAGGTGATTTTTCGGCCTGTCACTGTCTGTTTCATATCAACAGAGGGCCTATTGAAGACTATTAGAACCTCGGGGATACAAAGGACCATTATTCTTTAAAACTATCTCGATCACTTGGCCACACTGTTTTTCCACTGCAGCGCTAAAACATTGATTTAACTCAAGGCTTTTTTTTAAAAACAAAACAAAAAAACAAACAAAGATAGAAATTAGACTAGGTAGCATTATTGGGAACAAATCTAAAGAGCTGGACAGCCCCTTTGTTTTGTACCACTATTACGTAGGTCTCGTCCCAGCGTGCCAGTCACCAAGCCTGTTGTTTGGGCAATGTGCACAGTTGTCATATACAATAAGCCAATTCAAAAGGAATTTAACTGTTAAATCGCTCGTAGGCATGTTTTCATAATATCAGAAATATACCAAAACTACTTCCTGCTTCCGTTTCGAAGAATCATGGGAAATGCAGTCCTACTAGCCTAGTCAGACCCAATGCAAGCTAAACTTTTCTGGCAGCATATTTCCAATGTTACAATGTAGGACCAGTGCAAGGTAAACATCTCAGCCAGCTTACAATAGCTACCGGTAGCAAAAATAAATAAATAGTTTGGATGATGGTGAATGCAGCTGTTGAACTGTCACCCAAGATTAATTTGTGAGAAATAGTTCCTGGCGAGAACTTATTGTATATTTGATTTAACAATTTTTTAATTTTGAAAATATGATCACCTTAGATTACTATCATACCATCAGAATCTCATCCGAACTCACACCTTGCTAACAGAAGTACAAGATAACACTGTGCAAGCTAGTTTATCATTTGCCGTTCATCACCTCGTACGTCGGTGCTGTTGTAAACCGAACTATCCTGAAAAAGAGGATGGTTTGGGACAATTATTTTTGGAATTCTTTGGCAATGGAAATTCAACAAAATGCATCCGCCAGCAGATGGCGAATGTTTACTGAGGCGCTAACCACTGCAAGTACAATAGCATGCAAAATTACATTTTACGCTCATCCATGATTTAAGTCAATGACACAATCTAGTCCACTTTATGAGAAAGAAGATTTAAACTTTTCTGAGATATGTGTTATCTATCGGCTCTTCTATTGGAAATACCACAAAGCAATAAAACAGCGTGAATCTTATTATATATGACTAGACAGCACTAAGAAGTCATTGGTGTCTCGTTGGCAGGCTATGCAATTCACTGTAGAGTTTTGTCTGGCACTGAAGATCTCATTACAGACGACCACAAGACGGGACATGTCAGAAAAACCCATTCTGGGCCAATATGGTAATAATATATTACATGGGAAGTTCAAAATTGCTGGAAAACTTGGCTTAGATAACACCCTAGTCAGTTGCTGAATGAATGGATAGATGTTACAGCAGACGGTTGTGGGTTTGTGTGTTTTTTGCTTTCTATGTGGACCCACTGCTCTGCTAGATGATGTTTGAGACTCCACTATCACTCTCTTCTTAGGTTTCCAATCTGTAACATTGCTCCAAGCTCTCCAACCAGCAGTTAACTGTACTCTAGGCTTGCTGTGTAGGAACTAATAGAGTTAAGCTGACCCACTCAGTTGGCAGTTGTCATAGCGACCAAGGTCATGGCATAGACGCAAGGATTTCCACTTGTAAAATATAAGATGAGTGGAACCTCTGGTGAAAAGCACATCTTCATTTTACTGGTGGTGGACAGGTCATCGGTACAGTTTGATATATAAAACATCACCGATGGATGCTGTGGTCTAAGGGGAATATCCTTCATTTGCAAAGCGGTAAATGCGATGTGAGGTATGTTTAGGTGACCTTGGGTAGCACTACACTGTGATAACTTCTATTGCTCTCTTCAAACATCTGAGCCTCAATAATTGCCTCTACTGATGACATCTGGGAATTATGAAAATTATTCCATCAAGAGCAACGCAGCTCATGAGATTTCCATCAAAACGCACAATGCAATGATTTTATTTTATTTTTTTCCTGATGGGTGTGAACCATGTCTTTAATTAGTTTTACTATATTTGGTGCGCTTGAATCCATAGGGAATCAAACCCTTGACAATAGCGCAGGCTGAGTCCTGATCAAGAATTCTGGAGGAAAAGTGCCTTATGTTCCTTTGGATGAACTGTGTCTGTTTTCTTTGCTTTCGCTGTGGAACACTATAGCAGCTGTCAGCATAGCAAATGCAGACTTGACTTGAGTGTGACTCACTTGAGAATTTTCAAATCAAATTTCAAAAACATGGGGGAGCCACAGACAAAACAGCGGAATTTTATTTGTAGCCACAAGATCACATTCATCATACACACAAACACCCACTCTGTGTTTTTACTCTACGTTTTCAGTGGTGATTCCAGGGAAGCTGAAATTCACTAAAACTTGTGATCAAACGTGAGCCGAGGAAAAAAAAAAAAAAAAGAACATGGAGGCGGACTGTCTTTGCCATCTGCTTGGAATAGTTGTCGATGAAGAAAAAAAAAAAAAGTGGGGAAAGTATTCTTCAAGCACGACGGAAACTCCTTCACCCGAGAATGCACATTTGGAGAAATGTCCTGCTTGAGCGTCATCAAATGTATCAAATATTTATTGTTATTGTTTCAGTTTTGGAAATCCTCAAATGAGCAGGTTCCTCCACAATCAAATCTTTCTTGCAAGAAGGGCTTATTTTTTAGAGATGTTTTGTTCAAGTTTGACACCAATTACTACTGAATGCGAGGTTAATCGCCAAAAGAACAGCTGTTAGAAAATGGCACTGGTTTGTTTACATTGAACCATCAACATGAGTGACATCATGCACACTGTGATCGCAATATTACACTTTCAATATCCTGCTGCCCTCATAATGGTTACTGGAGGACAGGAAAACAAAAAGTAAAAATGTGATTAAATAGTGTTTTTAAATGGTAAATAATATTTGAGGATTTTTTTGTTTAATTTGCAAGTAGGCAATCCATGTGTAGTGCATACGGGGGTGCACTAAATGGTTTCCGTCATACCGGGCTGCTGAAAAGCAACGATTAAAATATGGCTCACAGCAAAAATGAGCTTGACCTCCATTCACTTGAGAAACGATCGTGTACTAATATTTTGTCTATAATTAATGTGGTAACTTAATTATTTTTCATGTACAATTAACACCTTTAAAAAGTAAGTTTTCTACTTGCTGTCGACTGATGATGACATCACCTGTGCTGAGGAAGTAGGTAACGACCAATCATGGCTCAGTTTACTGACCAAACCCAGAAAACAGGTGAGCCATGATTGGTCGTTATCTACTTCCTCAGCACAGGTGATGTCATCATCAGTTGACAGCAAGTAGAAAAAATACTTTTTAAAGATATTAATTGTACATGAAAAGTAATGGTTATCAAATTCATTCTGGAGAAAATAACTTTTCACTGCTGAAAATTGTTCAATGAGTCAAGTATCCCTTTAAGTATTGGTGGCTGGTATTGGCAGCCTTCACGAATACCCGATTCCTGACAATAAGGCTGATATCAACTCCGATAGCAATAACTGGTTGGTATGTACAGGTTTTTTTTTTTTGTTTTTTTTTTGTTTTTAAAGATTTCTTGTGTTCAGAGAAAATGTGTTTTGGAGGGGAGTAAAATTGTTATGCATTTATTTTTAGCCTCTTTGTGTACTGTACATCAAGAGTATGTAACCATTAAGAAAAGAACTATATACATTTGATTTATCATAGTTTTATTATTATAATTACGTGCGTGTAAACATGCTGAATACGCTTAAATAATGTATTGGAATGAAATTCATATATATTTTGTATTATTTCACTGCATTTCAGACAAGGGTTCAACGGTTCACAGATCAACAGCAGACCAGACCACAGTAGTGGGGCGTAAACAGTGCAGTTCCAGTCACAAATGATACAATCACCAACATCAAAACAGCCTTTTTTGAGTATTTACTCTGAATAAATCATGCCCTGGCATCCAAGAAGCCGCCTGATGCTTTTTCCAAACACAGACTATTCAATTCATTCACACATGAATTATAGATCCATAATAGGCTGCTTTAGCTGTGTTAGGGGATTCCGACAAACAACACTTGTAGTGAGAGCACTAACCCTCCGAGCCATCCATACCAATTATCTGTGTCTAGGGTGGAGTCTGAATTCAATATTCAATTTACACAACTTAATCTCACATCAAGAGATTCCGGCTGAAAAAGTGCTGCCGTCTAAAGAATCATAAAAACACACTCTGAGATGCAGAGAAAAGAGGCGATGCGGGCTCGGCGCGAGCTGAACGCCGCGCCACAGGGGTGTCCATTGAGAGACACCAAGAGGTGGAGGGGTTGAGAGCTCCATTGAGCGCAGCCATGGGGGGGGTCAATATGTGAATGAACGCTTGCCATGGAGGTGAATTATGAATGAGCGGCACTCTGAGCACTCCTGGAGGGAGCGCGTCAGGCCCCGTCTCCTTCACTCCATCTCCTCCTCCTGTCCTAAAATCTCAAACCCTCCCTTCTTGTTTTCGTCTCTCGCCAGGGGGATTACTCCTCACATCTGCCTTGTTCTTTGGTCATCTGATCGCTTTTTTCTCTCTTTCTTTTCTCCACACCGGGAGACGGCATGTCTGAAGAAACGAGAACATTCTTTCCTTACGCACATCTCACATGGACACACAGAAGCAAATGATAATACAAAAGCAAACAGCCCTGCACGTGCAGAGGCAGGGGGGGGGGGGCATGCATACATGCACACACTCACATTTCTCCCAGCTGTTCTGCTGGCCACAGAGCTTGAGAAAATGTGCGTGTGCGTGTATTCGCGTGTGTGTAATCCAATGTTGCTGCTGCTGCTCAGCCTGTGCCACGCTTGCTCCTCTGTTGCTGTGCGTTTGATCGGATCTGCCTCCCTCAACCTGTTTGCTGTCTGATACACACACACGTAAAAAGAGAGATGGATGCGCCTTCAAGTTCGGAAGCTGCGTTCACTGTCACCCAAGTTTCCGGAGAAAAGAGCATTCTTTCAAGGGTCGTTTAAGCGACATTATAACAGAAACTCAAAACACATGAGTGAGCGTAAGTGTTAGCGGAGTGGTTAAATTAGCTACTTGAGCTTACTTGAGTTCCCAGAAGAGAAGTATGTGTTTAGTTGTGGTAGTACTAGTAAGTATCCGCTCCTTTGGACCCCTTCACTCCAGTTTACAGTGGTCAGCTCTCTTTACACTTTAGCCCCCTCTTTTTTAGTGTGTATAGAAAAACAACCCAAAGACTATACTTCGCACACACTTTAAAGTGACCCCCCCCCCACTCACACACCTCCACAGTTTCCTTTACAGCAGCGCGTGTCAACGCCACACGTTCCCTCACACACAAACCAAAAGAGCCATAAAGTCACCTTAGAATCCTGCTGCGTTCCAGGCGAGCCGCTTTCCACTCTCTTCCTATCCTCCGTCAGACTTTTTCTCGCCACCCTCCGTCCTTCCGTCCTTCCTCCCGTATATCCGTCCGTGCTTCCTCGCTCGTTCCGTCCCCCCCCCCTCTTCGCCTCGGCGCTCGGTCACTTCCCAGCGTTCTTCCCGAGTCCCTCCATGTCCGCCCCGCCAGTCGTCTCTACCGCCGAACGAGCGCGTACGCACCTACACGCGCACGCGCACACACACGCGCACGCAACACGCACGCGCACACGAGCCGCTACGTTCCGATGCTCTCTCTCTCTTTCCCCCCCTCTCTCTCTCTCTCGCTCTCTCTCTCCTGCGCTCTTCCACACTGCCGAGCTCAGTGAGTGTTTGCGCGCGCGTGTATGTGCGCGCGTGGCTGTGTGCGTGTTGGTTTCTCTGCTCTGCCTTGCCCCGCCAACAGCAGCGGACTTCCCACGAAAGTCGGCCCCGGGTCCTAAAGCCAGTGGCGTTTGTGAAAGAATGCGATTGTGAACTCTGAAGCAGGGACGTTTCGAGCTCAAATTTGGGGGGTGCTGAAGTACCCCTAAATTTAATCCCAACACCCCTAAAATTTAAAAGATTATTACTGTATTTTTTTCTGTATGTCCTTTTTTAAACAAGCTATAGAAGTGTGTTAAAAACAGTACTTTGTTGAAACAAAATTACAATGCGTCCCCAAACTCAAGCTTTAGATGCTTGTAAATAATAATAATAATAATAAACAAATGGGGAATACGAAGCAATACATATATTTATGAAAAACAGAAACAGCTAGGTATATTTTTCAGTTATCATTAGGTAATTTGTATATACAAAATGTTAAAATGTGTGTCCAGAAATGTTTTTTTTTTTCTCAGGGTAAGCACTATGCAAGGTAGTAAATGAGCGAAACCTTTTTGTGTGCAGGGAAGTTTTGTCAGTTTTCCAAGTTAACAAAATTTATAAATTTATGACAGTGGAAATCCATTTTTACTTTAGACATACTATACTTTTTTTGTAGCTGTGCCTCCAGCATTCTTTTTGCTTTTGTAAAATATATTTATAAATTATTTTTCTGTCCCACCCTGCTTCCCCCAACCCCGAATATTGAGACTGTGACATTTAATTTTTTAGAAACACATTAGGCATTAGCTTATTTAATATTTGATAGTAGAGTGAGTCATCTTCCCAACTGAGTCAATCTTTGGTGCAGCAAACCTCTTCCTCATTTCTCCTCCCCGCCCTTCTCCTCTCCCTCCCTTCTCCCACAGAGCGTCATCAAGTTGCCATAGTAACGGCCTGCCTATGGGAGACAGAACAGATCATTATGGAGCATGGGACCCAGAAATTGAAGGACATGATTTTTTTTTTTTTTCTCTTTGAGAACACAGGAAGTGGGAAAGCTTGACCACTTTCTGTGTTAAACAGCCAGAGCAGCTCAAGTGAAGGGAAACAGAATTTAGAGAGTAAATAAGAGTCCTTGTGCTCCATTTAAGCCCTTGAAAAATATTATGCATATCCGCTATCCAAGCATGCTGCTAAAAATACACCTGATTTGATTACCGGATCTAAAACAATTGCCTCGGAAACTGTTCTCCCAAACTTAAATTCAATTCATTTGTCGAACTGCAGTGAAGCACTCAAATGTGTTGTGACTGTATTAACGGATGGGAAAGTCCAAAGAGGGGGGAAAAAAAATGCACTGCAGAAAATTAGAGAAAAGAGAAGGAAGCACAAAACACAACATGGGAAGCTGTAATGCTGGGTGAGGATCAAAGAGAATTTGTGCAGGGGGAGAAAAACATTGCTTGAGTTGTCAAACACACTTTCACCTTCCCTTAATATTAGTGGGAGGTCGAGTGCTTTTCATGTGTGTAATGTGAGGTTATATTCTATGTGCAATGGATAAAAATTTCATATTTAAAAAATTTTCTTCGATAGTTGTTTTGGGTTCAAACGGTCTGTCCATGTTGTGGTACGGTTTTTGTACGTTTGACATTTGGGACCCTACGTTTTTGCATGCTTTAGTTAGGAAATGGCACCAAAAAATAAATAAATAAAATAAAATAAAAATAATTACATTGCCTTTGGAAAACAATGACTATTCTAAGGTCACCCGTAATTATATTATTCTACCTTATTGATCCTAGAGAGGCTTGATCATGAATATATCCATTCAGAGACTGGGGACAAGATTCATAACAGCAGTAGCTCCAGGCAAGGTCTAACAAATGAGAATCTGTTCTGTGTGCCTGTGGTACAGTACGTCATTTATCACTTTTTTATTTTTTATTTTTTTTTTTTAGCCCAGCCCAATATTGTGAAGTTGAACCATGGCGGAGCTCAAAAGTCCCTTTTCTGTCAAGCAGTAAAGTTTGCGTCATACAAAGTGATTAACTTTTACCTTGTCAAGTGTAAATTATCACTTGTAATGGCACATTTTTTTTGAAGGGTACCAGCTACAGAACAGTTGCCTAAAATACAAGCTAAACACACAGAGTGAACTGTCACTTCCATTCACCAATACTAAAAATGAAAAAGAAACCATGATTAATAACACAAACTTCAATTTAGTGATCCAAACTCCTTGTGGTGACTTAATCTGAAGGGTACTGTACTTCTTAGAAATTTGGCTAAAAGTAGTGACACTGAATTTTTTGTATGCACATGCACTTAAGAAAACTCAACTTTGTACTCCTGTTTTTTTTGTTTTGTTTTTCTCACCAGACTTAAGTTAATGTAAAGACCTTCATCTAACTACTTTGGATGTAGCCTGATTATTTAATAAGAATCATTTTTCAACATTTTAAAGCATACCGTGTGGATGAATGGAAAATTTGTTTGAAACTGTGACATTATGACATGTATCTATCGGTCTAATAATCTTAACACCGAAACTGCATTTGTTTCAAATTAACTTTTTTTTTGGGGGGGGGGGGGGGGGGGGGTAGGCATTGCACGATCTCTCAGCCAATCATGACCAAGTTTGAAAAAAATTATAACTGATCACTAAGTCGATCAGAAGATGAGGAATATATCTATAAAAAAAAAAATTATTATTATTATTTTTTTAAATTTATTTACTCAATGTATTTACTCTATAATTGATGCGAATTAAAATGCATGGGCTGCGATTGGCTGGCGACCAGTTCAGGGTGTACCCCGCCGACTGCCCGAAGCCAGCTGGGATAGGCTCCAGCACCCCCGTGACCCTTGTCAATGACATTATTGATCGATCGGGAAAATTAAGACATTACAGCCAATTACCAATTTTGCATAAAATGCAAAATATCATCCGATCCCAGTCCAGTTGATCAAATCAGTATGAAATTTACTGGTAATAGTAAGTTTCTATTTTGTTAATCCATGACAATTGAAAAACCGCACTTGTAAGCAAATATCAATCGCACCTCTGTTACTCTAAAATACTAAAATAAAATATGAAATATGAATTTACAGGGAAGAGTAATGGGATTTTTATTTGGTTTTAGGTGAACTAATGAGTACAAATTTACACACACACGCACACACAAAAATAAATTTTTATATTTGAAGCCTGAAAATGAGCAAATTGCAGTCTGTCCGAGCAGATTTAGAGCACAACACAGTTTACACCCTCAACTTTTCACCAGTCAAGCACAGCTCCCATATTGAGACAAAAAACAAAACAAAACAAAAAACATTTACACACACTCATTCATAGCGTCAGTGAGTAGGAACTGAACCCACGCTGCCCGCACAGAGGTCAGGCAAGTGAACCATTACGCCGGTGACTTTCTTAATTGGGAGACAAAATGTTTTTGTAACCCTCTGAGCTGTAACCATCATGTTCGTCAATGAAGATTAATGAGAGCGTCTCAGAAGAAGCCAAGCGATGCCAAGCCACGACCTTAACGCCACTGAGTTTCACAGATGGAAGAGAATTTCCATAACTTTGTTAAAAAGTTAGTTCCTTGTCGTAGCGGTCGAGGAAACTTTCTCAGATAATCTTTCAGGCTTAATCGCAGAAATTTTTTGGGGGGGTAAGTTCCACTTCGGCAAATTCCAGCTTGGCTATCCTATTCTTCGAGTTTAATGAGTGCTTTACATCTTCTGGTGTAACATCTGTGATTTTGCCCATGACGTCCTCTTCAAACAGCAGATTGTGATACCTTCCCTTTTGGCCTCTGGATGTTTTTGCTGTAGTCATTAGCAGATATTTTTTGGGCCTTCTTTACCGGTTTACACCTTACCTGCTGCTATTTTCCTTGTTTTTTCATTTCATATTTCATTTCCATTCAAGTCATCTACTATTACATAGTACACCAGTTATTTTTATTTTCTTCAGTACATTTGTAATGATTGTATTAGCTACGGATAATCTCTGTGAAATATCTGTCACTGATTTTTCATTAGTTTGACAATTGCTTGATTTTTCACTCGCAGTACAGTACTCTGATTTACACCCGTCATTCACGGATCCGATATATTTTCTGACCTAAAAAAAAATGGTTGGGTTCAAACTAAAAGATGCCAAATTTCGCCATTTGCGCAACAACAAAGGCATTGAAAGACATGAATGTGTAAGTGTATATGTTATTCTGGATATGTATGGACTCAGTGTCCTTCACAGCTGCGCCAGGCATATCGTCTCATTGCCATGGAGATCGCCTCGATCCGCTGGCTGTAGGGGAAACACGGAGGAGGGTTGATATAACGTTTTAGAGTCCAGATGTAGTTTTTCATACAGGGGAAAAGTCCAGATAGAAGTTTTGGGAGCAGGTCTGACCTTGAGCCACTTAGCTGACATTCATTATTATGCGCCTGTGCTCAACAAAAACACATTCAGCCTCCTGTTTTTCTTGAACGTGGCTGTTCTTGTCGTCAACCTTTCTCTTCATGGCAAGTTTTGAAAAAGACATGACTGGGACTGGGTGACAGGATATCGTTTCCTTACACTTGGTATCACTTAAGAATTACAATTTATCAAATACTGTTATGAGCCAATTGTGAACAACATTTTGATGTCAAGTAGGGAACTGCAACATATCGTCCTGAGATCTGCAAATGTATCCGATTCGGTTGGTCTCTTTCTTGTGGCCACGGTGGCTCCTTTTCCAATCTCAGCACTTTAGATTATTTCATCAGTATTGGTTTAAGGATTTTGCAGATTGTTTGATACCGGTATTTCTCATAAAAAAGAAAGGGAAGAAAAACTAAATCCATTATAGTTTATGGAGCTCGGTGTAGGCTAAACACCACTCTAGAAAAAAAAAATATAAATAAATAAAAAAGTGCTGTCTGTGCTTGCGGGCCCCGACTCTTGACATTTAAGCACAACTCCAAAAATGACAAACATTAGTGTGTTTCAGCAATGCCAGCTGCACTTTACGTGCTAAAACCAAATAAACTACAGTGTTCATTCTGCAAGGATTAAGATTTAGAGATTAAGGCTAATGGTAACTGGTCAAAATGGACTCAAACGCTGAGTGTGCCACTCGCTTATGCACTTAGTGTAAAAACAACACAAGCACACACACAAAAAAACAAACATCCAGGTCACAAATAAGTTAGAGACCTGGGAGGAGAGTGTGCCTGCCGTCGCTGCCCGTCTACGCAGAATTTTCCACTCTATAATCACGATCTGTCCGTGACAGGAACCAGGCAGGCGTATGGGCTGCCAATCGGGTGGGCGCTTTATTTGATCTTGTTTGTGTGTTTCTCCACTTTTTGCTGTCACTTTGTTTTATTCATATCTTCGAGGCTTCAGGTTTGACAAGGAAAAGATTTTCACTTCAGGGAGGGAAAATAAAGAACTGTAAGAGCCTCGTTTCTCATACATGCGCTATGAATGATTCGTCCCTTTAAATTACATGAACTGTACGTCCGAAACGTTACTTACACTTTTTAAGTAGACATGAAAGCTTTAAGAATACTCTGAAAAGAAGATTGTTTTCCAAATGCAGCTGAGCACCACATGGATCGATAGTAATCCTCAGTGGGAGCCGTTTATTTTGGAATGTGTGCGCGAGCTAGTGAGTGACATTTCCACTCACACATGCATGCAACATTATACATTTTGATGCAGCTGGAGTCGCTCGCACACAACCGCAACTGACTGCACGCACTGGTGCAGACCAACTGACACACAAACTTAAACAAACGGACAAGAACACACTTGAACAACACGCTCAGGGCCTGACAAGCAAAGTCTCCTGTTGGCCCGAGCTCCCTTCTCTCCTTCGCTGAGCACAACTCACAGGGCTCCGGGCTGGAGGGGTGGGGGGGGGGGGGCCGGCCCAGTGTGATTCAACACTGTCCCCTGCCAAGGTCTCTGTTTCTGGGGATGGCAGCTCTCAGCAGCTGCATAGGCTGGAGTCCGCTGTGTGCTGACTTGAAGCTATCAGCTGTCTAGTCTGGCCAATAACAATAATTTTTGTTTCTGCAATTGGATGTTAATTTACATGAATTATTTTTTTGCCTATCTGTTCCCCATATATTTGTGTCTGTATATATTTGGGAAATAGAATATAGCACCAAAAATAATATATGTAATTTTTGATCTGATGATTATAAACCTTTACTCCTTAAATATTTATAACCACATAAGATAAGTACGAAAAACTATATGTACAGTATTTTTTCAAATATTTGCAGGTGTGTTTACAGCTAACAGTGTATTTAACAGTTACAGTACATATTTAAATGTTAATAGAAGCAACCCATTATTATATTAGAAGGTGCATATCATCGTTGCTATGTACTTTTAAAAAAATTTTTTTTTAACATTTTTATATTTTTGGGATGTCTATATTCAGTTTCATCCAAAAACATAAAAATGCTATAAAAAAAAAAAAAGAAAAAAAAGAAGAGGTATTGTGTATTTTAGAAAAATGATTTATACATCTCAGCCCATTGACTTACATTAGTTTGCAAAACAGAAGTGACACATTCAATATGGCTGACACACTTATATATCCCATCAAAGGGCCAACCCGCTCAAGGAGAGGTCAATGTACTGTATATTTGATGTGTACTGTTTAATGTACTTAACAGCATTCTTGCAGTTGACAGATAGAAGGAAGCTAGTGTGACTCGACCTACTGTTGGAATAATTGTAAATAAGTTATCATACATTTGCTGCAATGAAGAATGTTTTGCTCTGTTGCCACTCACATTCACATAGCCTGGCTATTTGAAGATGACTCAAAAGCTGAAGAACCACAACATCTAATGTAACAGAATGGTTAGAGCCAGTCTGCTGAGGCCGCCTTTTTTGTGTTAAGAAATGATTGCAAATTTGACCACTTGTACTCAGCAATCTTCCACTCACATGCACAACACATAGACAAACAAGTACACTGTGTTGCAACTATGCCTTGCATTTTTAGGGTTGGAACACCCATGTAACTAGGGGCGTGGAAAGGGTGTGGAAAACCAAATAAATAGAGAGGGTGAGGAGAGGAATCTTCGGAGAGTGAATTGTGTCAGTCAGTTCCTCTCTTCTCTCCTCGCGAGCCCTGAAATGAGTGTCTTCTCTCCTTTTTGTGTCGTGTTTAATACATGTCAAACAGGTAACCCTGACACCTACAAAAATGTTGGCCAAGTTTATTTTCCATTCTCCAAAGGCACTTCACTAATTAGCATTCATTTGAAAACTCTATGGATTTCAAATGTTCTGATATTATGGGAAGCAATTATCACACCTAAATTGCAAAGTATGGAATGGCACGCTACATAACTGACTGAGGTGGTTGATCTCTCAATGATTCAGACTAACCTTGTCAGCTATGTGGCCTTTATATTAAGCTCTAAGAAACCTGAATACTCATACGGTGCTGGATGGGGTGGATAAAATGGTGCAGTATCGGCATATCCTGCATGTATAGACACATGGGATCTGACCACTTAACTATCTTGGCTCTTTGCAGTCGTCAGCAATTCCAGATAAGCAATGCACCTCAGCAATACCCCCTTATCCTTGGCAACGGAGCCAGTGGTGTCATATAGCAGAATCATCTTTTAACAGCATCCATTTGTTCTATCTGCTTCCTGAAACAAGCTCATATGGGTTTGCAAACTGTGATAGAAAGTGGCAGTCATTTAATGCCGAGGAAGTTTCGAACGGCCCTGATAGCATCAAACGAGCGGCAAAGATGTGCGTCGTTGGGGAAAAGTGTTGTAAATCATACAAGCAATCGGATTAAGTCATTGGAATAAAAGGTCAGTGGGAAAAAAAAAAAAGACTTCTTCTACTTCACTGTCGTGCATCCTCGTTTAGTCTCATCTATCGCACTGCGCTGTCTTCCGCCTCTCTCCCCCTCTCTCGCTGTCCCTGGGTGGGATGAGTCATCCAACAGAAGAACAGAAAGGAGTGGTGTGCGTGTTGTATACATGTCTGTTTGCGCGCACGTGTTGTGTCATTCCTCCTGAGGTGCTGTGCCCTTCACACTCAGCATCTCAGTCAAACCGCAATGCAAACTAATGTGCTCCAAAGGTATGCAGATGTTGCAGCAAAATCAAACACCTCCCCAACAGATCTCTATTTATAGGCACAAAACTGTTATGAACTCTGACCAATGCTGTTTACTCCTCAATATTCTTTTAACAGACCTCTGAGAAGGTCACCAAGCAGGTGCATTTATACTAAGGCAGGTGGACTGTATTTATCATCATCTGTCAATTAAGTCAACACTGGCTCATTCAGAAACCATCAGGGAACTGCTGGAGGCAGTTGGCTGCACTGAGAGAAAAGGGGGTGAATAATATGGATGCCCTAATTTTCACTCCAGCCTTAGCTGTCACAAAGCGCTTCACAGAAACAGAAACACAACAAAACAAACATACCATAAAACATTAACAGCAATACAATACGCCAAAAGTCAGCTGGGATCAGCTGAAGCTCACCTGTGACTCTAGTGAGAATGGATGGATGGATGGATGGATGGATGAAAAGTGGATGTTGGATGGATGGATGGATGAAAAGTGGATGTTGGATGGATGGATGGATGGATGGATGGATGGATGAAAAGTGGATGTTGGATGGATGGATGGATGGATGGATGAAAAGTGGATGTTGGATGGATGGATGGATGGATGGATGGATGGATGGATGAAAAGTGGATGTTGGATGGATGGATGGATGAAAAGTGGATGTTGGATGGATGGATGGATGGATGGATGGATGAAAAGTGGATGTTGGATGGATGGATGGATGGGTGGATGGATGGATGAAAAGTGGATGTTGGATGGATGGATGGATGGATGGATGGATGGATGGGAGACAGGGAGAGAGGGATGGAAGAAGGTGGATGGATGGATGCATGCATGGATGGATAGATGCATTGCATGCATGGATGGATAGATGCATTGCATGCATGGATGGATGGATGGATGAATGGATGGATGGATGGATGAAAAGTGGATGTTGGATGGATGGATGGATGGATGGATGAAAAGTGGATGTTGGATGGATGGATGGATGAAAAGTGGATGTTGGATGGATGGATGGATGGATGGATGAAAAGTGGATGTTGGATGGATGGATGGATGGGAGACAGGGAGAGAGGGATGGAAGAAGGTGGATGGATGGATGCATGCATGGATGGATGGATGGATGGATGGATGAATGGATGCATGCATGCATGGATGCATTGCATGGACGGATGGATGGATGGATGGATGCATAAATGCATGCATGGATGCATTGCATGCATGCATGGACGGATGGATGGATGCATAAATGCATGCATGGATGCATTTCCTGCATGGATGGATGGATGGATGGCGAGAGAATTAAGTTGTTACTGAGAAGACCATGAATCAATAAATTTTGGCTGTTACTATCATCTTGTGTCGGATAGACAAATTCTTAAGTTTTCTCAATTATGAAACTAACATCCATCCATCCATCCATCCATTTTCTTGACCGCTTATTCCTCACAAGGGTCGCGGGGGCTGCTGGCGCCTATCTCAGCTGGCTCTGGGCAGTAGGCGGGGGACACCCTGGACTGGTTGCCAACCAATCGCAGGGCACACAGAGACGAACAACCATCCACACTCACACGCACACCAAGGGACAATTCGGAGCGCCCAATTAACCTGCCATGCATGTCTTTGGAACGTGGGAGGAGACCGGAGTACCCGGAGAAGACCCACGCGGGCGCGGGGAGAACATGCAAACTCCACCCAGGAAGGTCCGAGCCTGGACTCGAACCGGAGACCTCAGAACTGGGAAGCGGACGTGCTAACCACTCGACTACCGTGCCGCCCCCTGAAACTAACATGATTTAGACAATTATCTATAGAAACATGTTTCTTATATGAGCACAGAAGAACTTGAATGAGCATATCAAAGCTGGCTCTCAACAGCAAAACAGTGATTTAGCATTTATAAAGGTATTTAGTTTTGAGAAATATTTTTTATTTCCTAAGTCGCATTTTACATGACTCATAGCCAGTGAATCACATTAACTATCACATCGTACTACTACTACTAGAGTAATATTAAAAATGTTGTGTACAGACACATTTCGCATCGTGTGCAAGTATGAATATAATGTATGATGGCATACATAATAGATTTTAAAGAAATAGATTCTCATGTTGTTCATTGGCTCCAATAAACAACAAATACATTTTGACATCTCAAAATTGAACCCCTCCTAAGCAACTAATCAATAGAACGACATAATCTGCTGTAAATTAAAATAATAAAATAACAATAAGCACAATATTAGGCACAAAATACAATTTTTAAAATGTAGCGCTTGAGGGATAATCCATGCCAGAAATACTCTGAAAGTCAACAGTCCTTTGCTTAACTATATAAACAGTCAATCAATACCTGTCAGATGAGTAAAGTCCATGAAAGTGGCACTGAACCAACAAATGGTGGCGATCCAATTCGACGTGAACACGTTCATTCATTTAACACGTCGCACTTTGTCACCATAAACTGGCGTGACAGTATAATATTTGGCTTTCATCCTATGCAGCTAATCTCTGGTCTTTAGTGCCATTCATCATCCCTGAATAATTAAAAAAAAAAATCTTTTAGACATCACATCACACATGGACATAAATTCATAGAGCGCATGTTTGATCATGTATTCATGGCAGTTGGCCTTGGCATCACGCACAGCAATAATATGCATTCAGACATGTCACACAACGAACCAGTCGTCCTCCTGAGTGCATTACTGTCAATTCCGTAAATACTCTTAAAAGGTGCAGCCAAAACCCGTGGCGGGGTGCGATTGCCTCTCGGCTAAGAGACGCACAAAAAAAAAAGCTTTTCTTCCAAGAGACTGTAGGAGCGGATGACCCACTTAATCGAACAATTTGGAGCGCCAGTATACGTGCGTGCGTGTTCGTGCGCGTGCATAAAGGCCTCCCAGTGCCTGGAGACAGACAATAAACAAAACCAACAAGCTTATGGTATTGCAGAGATGTGCCATGATGCCTGTCGTGCAAGATTTAGAAGTGTGTGTTTTGCATGTTCTCCCACTTTATGAGCCATTATTTTTATTTTATTCTCCATCAACTTGACAGGGAAAAGCAAGTATAAGAGGGGGGAAAAAAAAGCACAATGGTATTTTTGTGATTCTTGTTGCGGTTTTATAGTGTTAGCGTTTCATTCATCTGCAATAAAACCATTTCGCTGGCAAAGTGGTTTCAGGTTCGATACAGTGAGTTTGTGGTGTGCGCTATTTCGACCAATGGAAATGCACTAGGGCTTTATTCGGGACAGTCCCGCTTTGAGCCTTGTGTCTCGAGTCGTGGTCCATTTCGCCAGCAACATTTTGTCATTTTACTTTTTTCTTCTCACGTGTTGTTTGTTTGTTTTTTTTAGTCAACAAGCTAATTGTTTGTGCCATGTGTATGTCAATCGCACAGTTCTCATAGCGATTCATATAATAAACCAATTAAAAAGAAATGTAATCGTGAAATTCTTACTTCACGTTCAACCGTCTACCAAATTAGCATTTAGCAATAGCTAAAGAAATAACAGATTAACTAGCGATTTTGCTGGTGAGAATTTATTATACATTTGATTTTCAGCTAAATTGCATCACTGCAATTTCTTATTTTGAAAATCTGATCACACTGGTTGTGCACGAATTGGTGGCGACACGAATTGACAGCCGGAAGCGCTTGCGCGTGTATGGAGAATGATTAGCAGGCTAATGAGCGTTATATTTAAAGTGTTATGCTATCAGTCAACGTAGCGGATCAAGGAAGTGTATCAATACCTTAACTTTTGTTGTTACTTCGCTCTCGGCCTCTGACGCTGGACTGGAGAGCCAAAACAGCCCAGGTTAGCTTAACGCAAGCTAGCTATAGTGCGAGAGACATGACAAGATGGATTTAAAACTTAAAACAAAAAAAGTGAACATGGATTCTGCTTTTAGCCAGTGTACGGTGAGGGAAAATTGCACCAGTTGATGCGACAATCTCTGTACACTCCATAATGTTTTCAAAAAAAGTGGATATTAGGCCTGGTAAAGCGCTTTGGACAATATGATGTAATTATGATCAAATTAGATTTTTTATTTTTTTGGCAAAAGTACAGTTAGTAACCCATTGAATCCCAAATTGATTTGAGATTCAGTATTTCAATGCTAAATGGGTGTGAGGCAAGCCTTAAAATGCACACTTCAAATTTAAAACCGACTATGGCTATTCAAAATATTTCTCGTCTTTTCAAAAACAAAGTCTTCTCTACTTTCTGCAACATTTGCCACGCAAACGTACGTGACTAAGCTATCGTAATCATCCTGTGATAGAGTTACTTACAATAGCTGCAGAAAGTAACCGTTCATCTCATAACAAATTAATAAAAAGTTGAAGATTCTTTCTCCTTCAGTCTTATTTTCTGTCTCTCTGTGTCCCCATCACTGGCACACTCGCTCTCTCCCCACTGCCATTGAGAAGCACTTTCATCTCCCTTTATAAAGCCATGAAACATCAAGCGGTGTCATAAATCCTGCAATGGATCGCTGTAATGACCATGAGCTGACTGACGGATGGACGGCAACAGAAGCTGGACAAATGTGGGCACTGGCACAACAAATGCAGGGTCAAGGCTGCCGCCGTGTTTGGTATGCGGTGCATACAAAGCTGCGTGAAAATACAGTAGCGGTGCAATTGAGCTCATCTCACCTGAAAGGCTGACATTCGCAGTGTGCAAGGCATATTTCAGATGGTACACAAGCCAAAGACAGGCTGAAACCAGCACTAATGGGGTTCAATTTTCTAAGTCCTGCAAAGCTCTGATAAGTCACACAGCTAGACATAAATATCACTTGCGCGGCAACACACCACAAAGAGGAAGTGCTGTGGATGAAATATAGAAGCACAGACTCTTATGCCTGGATTCTGCACATGGTGGAGGACATTGAGGTTGTTTTTTGTTTTTTTTTGGCTCTCTTCTCGAAATAGGGCTGTTTGTCACACATACACACAAAAAAAATCTTTATTTTAGGAAAAGGGATTCCTATTCCAATCCTACTATTGTATAGAAGTGCAATTTTCAATATTCTACTTTACAATTGGGCGGATGAGTGGTTAGCACGTCCGCCTCAATAAACAGACAGGCTTAGATGACAAAATAAGAGTGACTAGACAAAATAAGAATGGCTAGTACAACATCATCATCATCATCATAACGGACATAGCAACTGCATAGCAACTACAAATATAATCACAAATGACATAGCAACTGCAGAGCACCATCCTAACACAATGACCCAAAACACACCCAATGAGGTTTTTGTCCCGTATTTTTGAATACGGCTACGTCTTATATAAGGATTTAAAGTGAAAATTAAACCTTTTTAGCAGCTGACTTCAAAAAAAAAAAATCCAACTTTATTAAATAAGAGTTTAATGATAAAGTATACAAATATTTTACAATCTTTTTCAGCATTGTTGTCTTGCTAAAGCGCATCACTGCATTAAAGCTAAATGTCATACTTGGACCCCCTATAAAGGTAAGTTCAAGCATGACACGGCATAAGAAGGAAATGGCGTTTAATATCTTCGATACTGGCTTGCGGGTATCAAACTTCCATCTTAGAGTTCTCGTGAATATTATAGTTGGTTGTAGAGTTGCAAATTCGAGATTCAGTGGTTGTTAATCATTTGGTTGATGTTGTGGAACCGTTTGTTGATTAAATATGAAATAAGAAATTGAGGAAATATAGAGTGCAGTTCTTGAATGCAGCCAACAGAGGCGCTGTATAGTTTTGCCATTATGAGCATATTAAAAGTAAGGATTAATCCATTAATGGATTATTAATTTCTTCCATGGTCCATCACGGAAATGTAGTTTCATGTAACTCAGTGAGACAGATGTTTGTAATAGGCAGGCATAAAAATTTGAGCTAATTTACCACATTTTAAAATGTTAATTAATGATCACTTGGTGCGTACAACACACTGTCATCTAGCACAGTTTTTTTTTTTTTTTTTTTTTTTTGAGGCAATGACCTTTTCATTTGAGCAAAGACAAAAATCTCCTTGCCAGAGAGCATTCGTAATAGCAATTTATAAATCAACTGCAGACAGCATTACTGTTATAGGCCTCTAAAAAACTCATCTGCGCATAAAATATTTCAATTACACTGCTTTTTTTTAATGTTTACAACTATTTTTATGAGTTTACCAACTCAAATGAAAGTGACAATTAAAAGTGACACTTTCAGCTGCTTGTTCTAAATCACCATGCGGAAACTGTTGACTGTGTATGTTTAAATTGGTTCTGAGGAAAAAAGAAGCAGAAAAGTACACAAGCACATTTTCTCCAAAATGCTTTTGGGTGCATTCGCGTCAAGTATGGCCCCCATTGAGAAAAGCCGGACCCTATCGGCAGCGCCGCGGGCTGTACATCACTGTGACCTTTCTGAGCACCACTGCAATCCCACGCCTTTTGTTCGGCTAACGGGCTCCACAACAAAGACACTTTTGACCAAGAACAGAAGAAGGAGGACACAAGATGCAGAGATAACGGCAAAGTGGTGGGGAATGAATGGATTAAGGACAGAAGGTCCGCTCTAATGGCCCCTGTGTGTTTTGTAATTAGGAGCAGTGTCAAGAGATGCGGGGATGGAGATCGGGGGGGGTGGTCAGACAGCTGAGAACGAGGCCATGAGAGAAAGGAAGTCGGAGCGAGGACAGATATCCAGACAGATGGAATAAAGACAAAGCAAGAAGGGGCGAAAGGGAATACAGAAAAGGATAGATTACGGGCAGATTAAGAGAGGGTTGACTTGTAAAGAAATCCAAATGATGCGACTCCCTTCCTCTGATCAGTAGTTTATCTTTTGTCAATGAGACTTTTGTTTGACAATGTTAAGTGTGGCTGTGTTGCTGTCTAAGAATGAGTTACAACAGGGGTGTCCAAACTTTTTCATTTGAGGGCCACATACGGAAAATCAGAAGGACTCAAGGGCCACATAATGTTAAGAAGAAAAATTGTGTTTAGTCCTAAAAATTGTAATTTAAAAAGTAATTTACTTGTGCTTTTGCATATTTAGAAAAATGCTACAGTATATAAACCAATTTATTCCAATTTATTTGTAATATGGCAGTAGAGTTATTAAAGTTTTGGAAATTTTCATTTTAGTTTTTATTTTGTTTTTTTTAATTTAGTTAGTTTGAATTAGTTTTCAAGGTGGGTCTGTTAGTTTTTTTGATTAGTTTTAGTTCTTTAATAAATGCTTAGTTTTAGTTTAGTTAGTTTCAGTATTAGTTTTAGATTTTTTTTTAATGTGTATTACTTGTGCGCAATATTTAAAAAAAACACCATGGGTGCAACGTCATTATTCCAGTTTATATCAAAATAAATCTACTAAAAATCACATTTAAAATCATCTCCAAAGGCTCATGCATTAAATTTATTTTTGACATTTTTGCTATAATTATAGTTCTATTATAATTATAGTTTTATTTTAGTTTTGTAAACTTAAAATGTACTTTCAGTTAGTTTTCTTTTTTTTAAAAAAAGCTTCTTCATTTTTATTTTATTTCGTTAACGAAATTGTTTTGAATTTTAGTTTTAGTTAACTAAAATAAACTTTAATAGCACCTGTGTTTTTTGACACCTTCCCTTCTTTGACTATCTCCAAACATTTTTGTTTTTATTTTATTTGAACTGAGTCAAATGCCATTTTTAGCATATGTCACGGGCCACAAAAAAAATGGACGGCGGGCCGCAAATGGCCCCCGGGCCGTAGTTTGCACACCCCTGAGTTACAAAGACATCCAGCCCCAAATCCAATTTTCATATCCAGATTGAGTTTAAAAAGTTGTTTTGATTTGAGAACTGATTCTTAAAAAAAAGAACTACCCACACTGTATATGTAATGTTTTGAAATGTGACTTACAGTAGTGAAGTTATTGCTTGAAAAACAGAAATCAACCAAAGAACTGAGTAGAGTGGTAACTGGGCGTGCCTTCTCGTGCGAAAACTAGTTCATCGTGCTCGTTTGTAACCTCAAAATGTCGTATGGCAGTATTGTTGTGCATATGATGACCCCTCTATTCAATTTCAAGGCGATGGTCATTCAAAATCAGAGCAAGTCGCCATCACTTAATGCTTGACAAGTTAAAGTACAGTAAATGCCGTATCTCCATTTATTCACTGCTCATATTTGCATCTTGGTATTCCATGTTTAGCCCTTTTCACACTGCACTTAGCAGGGTGCAGTGCACCGTTGTGCTAAACCTATTTGGTGACTGATTGATTGACTGATTGATTTTTAATTGGTGATAACAAACAACACATACTTCCAATCACTCAGTCAGGTATCAACGAGGAAAAAAAATAAAAATAAAGCCAGAAGGCTTATTTCCACTGTGGTCCTAGACACATAGTATGACAAAAAATAAAAAAAAGAAAGAAACATAAAAGGACATCATTATTTCATCAACAAAGACTAATGAGATAAAATTTCAAAAGTCAAACATTCATATACAAAAATAAAATAAAAATAAAAAAATTAAATAAAATAAAAATACAAAAAAAAAAAAATGAAAATAAAAAATACAAATAAAAAATAAAGTGGGGTAGAGACCACAAACACCTACACTATCTTTACAAATTAAATTCTAATGCTACAAGAAATGTGTACTAATTTATTTTCAACATTTTATGCTGTGCCTGTCATGCATCTTAAAAACTTTAACCACTTAATTTAAAACTAGTAATGACGTCAGCATTTTTCCATCCTGATTGGTCAGTCAGAGCAAGCCACGTTCGACTAGCAAAGCACGTCTGCAGCGATCTGATCTGTGAATGAGTATGCATTATTCTACCTATCGTATTCATGGTTTCCATAATTTTGACATGATGTGGTTGCTGCTGTGTTGATGGCACATCACCAACTCACATATCTAATGTATGTAAGGCAACAAAAGCAGAACTTCCAAGTGATGATGTCATGACATTGCACTATGGAAGAGGTTAAACACAAGAATTGATATATCATTTTTGTTACGACAAATACAGTAGGCTACGTACACTCCTTTACCACTGCACAGTACCGACTCAGCTTGACACATTTCCTCTCTCTGACTTTGTGGCAAACTGTTTCCTGCTTCCCGAATTGAATGCAGAAAACAACAAAAATGAAGGAGAAGGAGGGTCATGTGCATTTCCCTCTCAGCCACAGCAAGGAGACACATTTATTCGACGGGAGACTTTTGTGCAGTGAGAACAGAAACCGCTGCAAGAAAGTGGAGACTGCGGAGTGTAATACACGTAGCATTCAGAGCTAAGGCAGTTTTTGTCATTTCAAGCTGTGCGTCTTCAAATGTTGTGACCAGCAACAACCTCAGCTGATGGGGGAATAGAAATAATATTGTGGCAGTACAAACGAAAGCGTGCAACCGCCAATGTGGAATCAACATTTTTGACTGGCAAATCCGTTCAGACATATTCAAGACAATTCATATTCATAAAGAGAATCATTTAATTTTTATCTTAAGATTGCTGTTAATGGATCATATACGAGCTCTGTAATTGGAAGTTCCCTGCCAAAGCAGACTTCAGCATCTCCAGCTTTTGGCAAACAAAAAAAATAAAAAATAAAAATAAAAAAAAAATTAAAAAAAGTAAAATCAAAATCAGTGCTCAGAGGCAGATGTGCTGTCTACAAAAATAGAGCATTATTTTTTTAGTTATTCAAAATTTTTATTTTTAGAGTTGTATTTTTGCCATTAATCACAATTTATAATAACTATAGACGAGTGTTACATTACTTTTTTTCTTTTCTTTTTTTTTAACTTCCAATGTCTGTTTTTCTAGAGGAGCCCAGAGTTCAAAGCAAACATGGTGAAGCAGCATTTAGTTGTTATGCTGCGCGCAAATGGTATCAGCTGCCAACAGAAGTGAAAACAGTCACGAGTGTAAAACTTTTTTTTTCCATCTATCCTTTCAGAATACAAAAGTAGTCTGTGAAAGAGTTTTCTATCCTACAAGTAACTATAAACGAGAACACAAAAAATAACGATAATTTGGCAGACAGGGATTGATTATCAAACTGGTCACATGACAAAACTTTTGACTCGAAGTAAAAATGCCGTTTAAGTGAAACTTTTGCTTTTTCAAGTCACAATTTTCAGTTAAACTAATAATAAAAAAAAAAAAGAACATTTCCCTTTTCCAGTGTGCACGCGTGTGGGTACATCCAAGGGGGGGGGGGTTTGGACATGACCAGGGCAACGCTACAAGTGAGTGAGGCAGATCAGTCAGAGACTTTAAGCTCGTCTTCCCAACGGAGGCAGCGGTCAGGCTTTGATGTTGATGTGAACAAATAGAAGGGAGCCAAAATGAGTAGAATGGATGATTATCTGCCGTGGAGAGGCCCTCTCATGGAACTGTGCCCGCCTGTCTGCTTTGCTTCCAATTGGGGAGGGTGACGAGGGATTGAGGAAGATGGAGGCAGAGGAGTGTGGGACCCTCACAAAAAGACTTGAGTTGAAGGAGAGGATGAAGCCTAGTGATTTACCTCTTGTGCTCCATCCAGATACTTCCATCCACGAGTGGGATATTAATTTGTGTTGAGGTCATTTTTCTGCCACTAGATGGCATAAGTGCATTTTTCTTTTTATATTAAGAGCTATCTAATATTTTACATGAAGTAACTTGTGAAATTCTGCAATTTTTAAAATTGGAAAATACAACTTGACCCCAGTCTCCACAAATAAATGGATTATTGTTAAATTTATTACTGCTAAATTTCGACGCGGAGGTATCTGCTGCGTTGCGACTGGAATTCCCCCAGTACAGGCTTTCCAAGTATGGGGAGGTCATTAATCAATAATCCGTGTTTCCCAAAGCTGAAAGTGTCACCAAAAATGTCTAATGTCAAATCAAATCAAAAGTCAAATCAAAGTTAAAGCTTTAATTCTGCAGTTAACTCTGGAGTTAAACTTTAAAGGGATACTTGACTTATTTAGCCATTTTTGGCAGTCAAACGTTAATATTTTTGTCTAACAAACTAAACTAAAACCAAGCATTTTTTAAAGAACTAAACTAATAAAAACTAACAGAACCACGCTGAAAACTAATAAAAACTAACTAAAATGAAAAATCGCAAAACCATAATAACCCTACTGTCATATTACAAATAAATTGGTTTATATACTGTTTCATTTTTGCATAAGCAAAAATAAATTACTTGTACAATTTTTAGGACTAAACACAATTCCTCTTCATAACATTATGTGGCCCTTGCGGCCTTCTGATTTTCTGTATGTGGCCCTCAAATGAAAAAGTTTGGACACCCCTGTATGATATCTGGATTGGCATAGAAACAGAACATGCTAATGCTAGCATCCCGTTTAAAGTATAAGGATGCTATTGGCTGAGTGCTACGTATCAAGCCAACAATTGGGAGGAAAAAATAAATAAATACAGGAAGTGCAATTCACCAAAATAAAAGCAGTAGCATAAACAACTAACATTGAAACAGTATTTTCTGAAAACAATCATCTCCCACTAGTTTGTCAATGAAATTTTCTGGACAGTCTTTTCATCGAACTTTCGATGACTATTTTTGTCTTCCCACTTTGACATAACAACCGATCAAACTTTGAGGACTCCCTACTAGCATGTCAGATATATTAATTCAGAAACAGTTATTAGATTTCCAAGAAATTACTGCTCTTTACAAAGAGATTAGCCAAGAGATACTCAATAATACAATAATATGAAGGAACTTAGGTTGTGTACTGCTAATCTTTCCAGGTGACTTGCCTGTTGCTAAACTTCCACACAATAGAGTCGCCCATGCAGAATAATCCCATCTGAAAATTCTTCTTCTCTCGACGCTAGCGTAGCAGCTAATGAGCGTTGGGGGGTGTTGGCTGCTAAAAGTTGTAATTAGTTTGCAATGCCACATCTGCTGAAGGGCAGTCATCATTAATGAACATCAGCAGCCCTAATGGAGCATAAAATGACACTCGGAATTACAAGATGTCGTGACCAACAAGGGATGGGCACATCAGTCAGCTTGCAACTTTCTTCTGATTTACTTTGGAAAGACAATGCTGAACATCATATCATTACGGAGTGTGACATACTTTTAGCTTTCAAATATCCAAACGGTCTACTTTGGAAGTGAGTGGTTGTGATCAATAATGAAGGCCAGTTATTGTATACTCCTTTTTCCTCTCTTGGCAATTTTTATTTATTTCACTTTTAATGCTTTCCTCAGGCTTTTCAGTTGTTAGTTAACTCAGTCGGTGGAACACCGAGGCTGGTCCAGGCTTTGATTTATTCATAAGGTTCAATGAGGAAGGCCTTTGATGTCCATGAATAATTTAAAGGTAACAGTTTTTGAATAAGCCGTCTCTTTGTGGAATTTTTTTCCCTCCGTGGCTTTACGGGCTGTCTATCAACATTGGAGGCTCGTGATGATGACGGTGATGATGATGATATGCAGGAAAGAAGACACAAGTCAATCAAGTTTTTCATTTTTTTTTTTTTTACAGTTATTTTTAAGGATAGGTTCTCAATAGGGTTGAGGTCAGGGGATGATAAGTTTTTTTCATTTGAGGGCCACATACAGAAAATCAGAAGGACGCAAGGGCCACATAATGTTATGAAGAGAAATTGTGTTTAGTCCTAAAAATTGTACAAATTTATTTTTGCTCATGCTAAAATGCTACAGTATATAAACCAATTTGTTTGTAATATGGCAGTAGGGTTATTATAGTTTGGGAATTTTTCATTTTAGTTATTAGTTTTCAGGGTGGTTCTGTTAGTTTTTATTAGTTTACTTCTTTTAAAAAAATGCTTAGTTTTAGTTTAGTTTCTTAGTCTCAGTATTAGTTTTTTTTTTTTTTTTTAATGTGTAAATGCGCAATATTTAAAAAACACCACGGGCGCAATATCATCTGAAGGTGCTTTTCTATTGGCTGCTGTTAGATGACGTCACTTCTGTGTGACACTTTCAAACGTCATTATTCTGGTTTATATCAAAATAAAATCTACTAAAAATCACATTTATAATAATCCCCAAAGGCTCATGCATTATTTACCAAAGACTAAAACGTAGGACATGTTTGCTATAATTATAGTTAGTTTTGTAAACATAAAATGTAGTTTGTTAGTTTTAGTTTTTTTTTTTTTTTTTTAAAGCATTTTCGTTTTTATTTTATTTTGGTAACAATATTGTTTTTTGAATTTTAGTTTTTTCCTTCATTTTAGTTAACTGAAATAACCTTTCATGGCACCACTTTTTCGATACCCTCTCTTCTTACTTTGACCATCTCCAAACATTTTTGTTTTGCTTATTTTATTTGAACTGAGACAAATGACTTTGTAGCATATGTCGCGAGCCACTGAAAAATGGACGCCGGGCTGTAATTTGGACACCTCTGCTCGAAAGCCATAGAGGCTAAAATGCTTCAGTGGTATTTTTTGCAGTGTCAGATAGTGCATTGCTTTTCATTAGAATTGTTGTATTTTACTGTTATTTTTTTACCATGGCAAGAAATGATCATCTCAGAACTTTGAATTTTTGCTGAGGTCATTTCCAGACAAAATGTCCACTTACCGCTGTGCAGGGATAATATTTCAGACTCAATAATTTGAAGCTCTAAAAACAAAGATGATGTAACACTGATGACATCACACAGATTATATTGTAAAATCTGGTGCCACAGTAAATTAAATAGCCGCTTTGGCAGGCAGTGGTACTCCACATGCCGAGTAAATCGAGTTGATAAAAGGGTAATCGTGTGAATGTTGACAATCGTGCAAATAATACTGTTGTGCATCCAAAAATGTTTTTTTTTTCTTCTCATCCTCTCGGCAAGCGAAATGACGCTGTGCTAAATAAAATAGCATGACAATTGCTCAGTCGCTTATCATTCAATTAAAGAAAAATATGTGTGGTTTGGACAGGAATTTTCTGCCAAATGCTTGACAGGTGAGATTGTGACCAAAACTGCATTATTATACAGTAAAATGAGATGAGGTGGGCCAGTGGTATAGCACATCTGATTCACCTGTCTGAGGTTCAGTGTTCGAATCTGGGCTCCAAGCCTCACTGTGTGGCGTTCTTTTTTGTGCTCATGTTAGTTTTCGCCAGCTACTCTTTTTCCACCCACATTACAAAAACATGGACAGGTATAGCTTAATTTTAATTGAAGACTCTAAATGGTTCCGCCATGACCAGCTAGCAACCATTTAAAATAAATAAATAAATAAATAAATAAATCAGCATTTAGTGGAACATTTCGTTTTCACCAATCCAAAGGGACCACACATAAAAGTAGAGTTAATCGTTCAACAAAGTATCATTACCGTCTACAGCTTGCATATTTAATGTAAAGAGGCTTAACCCGGACCAAAGTTAAGCTACATGATAGTGTTGCTTCCATTTTATGTTAAAACAATTATCCTTCCAACCATTTCCAAAACTGCTTGTCCGCATTAGGGTCACGGTTAAGTGGAGATTATCCCGGCTGACTTTGGTTGAGAGGCAGAGTGTGTGTGTGTGTATATATATATATATATATATATATATATATATATATATAAAATGTAAAGTTCCTTTAACGCCACTTTTTTTCTTTTTTGACGTGCGATTAATGACCGACCCTTAACTTAGAAAGCCTGTACTGGGGCAATTCCAGTCACAACGCAGCGGACAATGTCAAAATTTATCAGTAATACATTTAATAATATGCATATATTTGTGGAGACTGGTGTCAAGTTGTATTTTATAATTTTAAAAATGTGCAGAATTTCACAACTTCATGTTAAAGGCTCGATAGGTCTTAATATGAAAAGAAAAATGCACTTATGCCATCTAGTGGAAGAAAAATGACCTCAAACAAATCAATATTACACTCGTTTTTACAGTATGACGTATCAATGACTAAAAGATGCAGCCCTTTTTCTTCTTTCCCCAGCCATATTTCTATTAGTTTAACATTTTCCCCTTTTATTTTAAGAAGAGGATGAAAACTATTTAAAATAAAAAAATAAAAATATTTTATTGTACATTTTATTCTATGTTAATATGAAAACAAAAATCCACTGAGCTGTCACTCTTACAAATGTAATTATGCCGTCTAGTGGCAGAAAAATGACCAACATATATCAATACACTTTTTTTGACAGTACATTTTTAATTTTAACAAAAATGTATTAATTATGAAATGACTATCAATGACTAAAAGATGCAGCCATATTTCTATTAGTTTAAAAAATTTTTGCTTTGACATTTTATTGTACATTTAGAACAGATCTAAAATTTGCGATTAATCATGAGTTAACTAGTGAAGTCAAGAGATTAATTTCGGTTAAAAATCTTAATTGACAAGCAATTTCTCTAAAAGAAAGAAAAAGAAGAAAAGATGGAATTACTTGATAAAATGTGATTTTTTTTTCTAGTTAAATGAAATATTACATGTTGAATGGAAGTGATTAACGGCATCTAGCAGCCCCTACTGGCACTCGTGTCCGGTATGTTCAGATATTGGCACCATCTCTGTGCAGTGTGGCAGCATTTCGTCTCTTCCTCGCTGCGTCTCGTATTTCATTCCCGTACAAGCGCCAATTCCCTCTTTCTGCCTTTACCCCCGTCTTCGATATCATACGGGAGCATCGCATAATGTGACACGAGGGCAGCAGGGGGGGGGGGGGGGGGGGGGGGGGGGGGGGAGCAGTGACAAGACTGCTCGCTTGGCCACGCTCTTCTGTTTTACCCCATGCGGCGGCGGCGGCACACGACGCAGGCAGGAGTGATATAATTAGAATGGAAATTACAGAAAGTTACAGGCGAGCTCAATCCCCCTTCCCTACCCGCACTCTCCTTTCCACAGAACCCACCCCCCGCCCCTTGCATCGCGTGGCTAAAAATGTCCCGGGCAACGCCAGTGGATGTATCACCATAGCAACAGCCTTCTTCTGCACTCTATTTTCAGACTGAAAAGGGAGAACCATCCAGAGAGAGAGAGAGAGAGAGAGCAGGGGAAAAAAAAGAGAGGGAGGCAGAGAAATGCAAACATTGCCATTTCTGTAGAAATTGATACATTATTCAAGTAAAGGAAAACATCTCAGTGGGAGCCCAGGCAGACAGGAGGTGGGTTTTTTGCAGCGGGCGCCTGCTTGTCAGGGCCAAACCCAACAACTTGTCTTGAGGGCACCAGTTTGACGGTCGCAACAAGGACAATGGGGTGCCGCGGGGCCGACTTCCACGTTTCAGCAGAGGTCAATGCCGAAACGTTCACCGGCCGCCAGAGATGTTAACATCAATGCATCAAACGTGATGACTGTTGCGAGCCATCACAGCGCCGGCTTCTATTTTAATCAATCGCACATGGAATGGTTTGACGATGAAGCGCCTTGAAAAGTGAGTCATCTTATGGAGGAAAGAAAGTAATTTGGACATTAGGATGGGTGTGGGAGGGGCTTCAATGAATCTGGATTGTGTCAAGGGCAAAGTGTGCTTTCATGAGTCAAACCTGCCCGTTTAAAAGTCACCAAAATGCGCTGCAGGAGGTATTCATGACTAAATCGACAGAAAAGCTGCATGACAATATTTTAAAGGTTAAAAACATAAAAATGGAAAAACTAAAAAATCGTCAGCATATTCCTTTCATTCCATATTTGAAATATATATATATATTTTTTAATGTAAATTTGCATTTGAGATCGATTTGAACCGGAAGTCCCTCCTCCACAGGAAACAATATTTAAAGTGAATAACTACCGATCATATTCACATATAAATCGAGAACAGCTGTTAGCCAGGAGAAGTGACCCGGAATTGGGACTGGTTATGATCTTTATTGGCCTAAACCAGGGGTCTGCAACCTGCAGCTCTGGAGCCACATGTGGCTCTTTAGTCCCACTCCTGTGGCCCCCTGTGAATCTATTAAAAAAAAAAAAAAAAAAAATTGTAAAAATGATCCCCCCCCCCCCCCCCCATATTTATTATTTATTTAGATAAATTATTTATTTTAATGAATGAACTAGATGAAAAGGAATAATATATTCAAAAAATGTTTGTCCAAATTTAAGTTGTCAGAAAAATATCCTAAAAATGTCCAGAGTGACCATAAAGTAAAAGTAGAGAATTACCAAAAATGCCAAAAATATCAGAAAATTTTATTTTAAAAAAAAGGCAGAAAAGATAATGTTCAAAAAGTACCATAAAAAAACAAGAAAGGCAGAAAAAAAACAATACAAAAAAAATGTTAAAAAGGAACTAAAACAATAGAATACTGAAAATCATAAAATGTACAGAAAATGGCCCAAAAAAACCCTGAAAATGTATTAAAAAAAAAAAAAAAAAGTTTAAAAATAACTATAAAATGTCTAAAAACGAAAGAAAGGCAGAAAAAATACCATATGATGTCTTTGGAATTGCCAAAAAAAAAAAAGACAGAAAATTTATACAAAAAGGAACATGTTCAAAAAGTAACAAAAACAAAAGAAATAATATCAAAAGTTACCATAAAATGTCCACAAAATTACCAAAAAGTCAGAAAATTTATTAACAAAAGAAAGGCAGAAAAGAAAGTGTTTAAAAAGTAACTATAAAATGTCCAAAATAAAAAAAGGGAGAAAAATTACCATACAATGTCTTTGGAAATGTCCCCAAAAACATTGAAACAAAAAAGAACATGTTCAAAAACTAAAACAAAATAATCGCAAAAGTTACCATAAAATGGCCACAATTAAAAAAAAAAAAAAAAAAAAAAAAAAAAAAAAAAAAAAAAGTCAGAAAATGTATTTTGGAAAAAAAAAAAAAAAAAAAAAAAACAGAAAAGAAAACGGTTAAAAAGTAACTATAAAATGAACAAAAACAAAAAGAAGAAATCAAAATTGCCGAAAAAGTTAGAAAATTGATAGCAGCCATAATATAAAAAAAAAAAAACGAACAAGTAGAAAATTACCATAATATATCCATAAAATTGCCAAAAATGTCAGAAGTTTGACAAAAAAGGCAGAAAAGTCTAAAAATGTATGTAGCTCTAATTAGGAAACAGGAAAAGTTTCTGACCCCTGGCCTAATCTATGCCAAGTGACCTAACTGACACAGACAAGCTAAGCTTTAGCATAGAAGAAAAAGTAATACTGAAAGTGACGTTTTTGGTATTCTTTGAAGCGCACTAATATGGAGTGTAATGAAAAGTCATTACCAGTCATTTCTATTACCTGTTGCATATAAACGAGTATAAATTTACTATTGTGCCAGTTACATTTTTTTTGGCCTGACAGCTGAGAATAAAATGCCAAGTATGTAGACAAAAGCGCCGCATGTTCCTTTTTGGGTCTACAAACTCTCGCTTTCTCTCTCTCACATACGCACAGCCGTGTCCATCTCCTAATGTTCCTTTCAGCCCCCCGGGATTGCGATTGAGCCGGCTGGGAGGCATGGATCTTTCCTTATTGATCTGCCTCCTGAATCACTTATCCTTTTTCCGATGGCCTTCATCACCGCGCTGAGGTTTCAGCACTCGCGGCATGCGCTTATTTTCTCGACTTGTGCCGCCAAAAAGGGCTGCGGTTCGAACAAAGCTGATTCACAAATGAATAAAGTCGAACAATTTGACAGCAAAGGATTTAAGTGTAACACTCCGATTTTGATGGACAGGAAATTACATGAGATCAGAGGAGGAAAAAATGACGAGGATTTAGATGGACCTAATTTACTCTTGCAATCAATACTACTATAAGTAATCAATGGGATTGCAAATGGTAATTAGGTCGTTGGTGTCTATAGTAGAAACAAGTAAAGCTATGATCTGGGCTAATGTACACAAGAGTATTGTTACAATTACCTTAGATGCTGTACATGTAAAGATGAGGTATAACATTCAATACAAACACGGGAGCCCTTCAATTTGTTTGTATTTCAAACCAATTTTACAAATTAACTCATTCAAACCCAAAAACGGATAAATACGTTTTTTAATAATTTGTCCTTCATTACCCAAAACATATTTATACGTTTTTTTGTTTGTTTTTTTGTTTTTTGTTTTTGTTCTGACCTGACCTGAAGAGGTCACTTAAAGCAATGGTAGTTATTACCAAAAAAAAAAAAAAAACGGCCAGCAGGTGGCAGCAGAGTGTAAGAGATCAGCCAGGACCATGTTTTAACAAGCTCTTTATGACAGTGTTCTTAACAGGTTTGTGAATATTGATTAAACTTAGCTATATTCTAATACTATTTACTACAAAACGGAAAGAGATACAAATATACTTCTTTTTTTTTTACTGATGAAAAAAAAGAGACTCTAGTCTTTCTTTTGGTAGGTGCCATGTTTTTATAGCAATAGAACAGAATATTCTATGGGCCTTGCAAAATCAGTCAAAATCCATTTGCTTCAGTGAAAATAGCTGGGAGTGAATGAGTTAATAACATACCCCAATTCCAAATGCTTTACATACAATTGAAAAAGGAAAGTCTCAAAGAAACGAAAGAAAAGTCATATGGTTAGCATGTGGAATCTTTTTTTTTTTTTTTTCTCCCCAATCAGGTTTTCATTTTGCTGGAATGTTTGGCGACACTGGCTTCCAAAAATGGATTCGAAAGATCAACTGGAAGCGATGTAAGATTATAAATAGAGCTCACAACAATTGCAAAATGCCAAAAATCTTTTAATCAAGGGATTAAATAGCAGACCACCGAGTTTAGACGAAATAAACGCTTTTGGCATTAATGCTCGTGAAACCAGAATCCCATCAACTGTATTCACCAGGCTGTGAAATAAGCAGACTTATATTTATGTAGGTTAGCGCAGATCAGCTGATTGCCGCAGTGCCCTATACAAAACCTGTTATTATCATCATCCATCAAGTTGTCTCGCATCATGTTTCTCCTCTGCTGACCGGCCGGCTGAGGAAACAAACGAGGCATCAAAAAAAAGAAAAAAGAAAAAAAAGAATAGAATCGAAAAAGTGTAAACTAATTGTTTTATAAGGATGCTGTGCTAGTTCGCTTAACATATGGTCCTCATGGGTCAAAAAATGAAAATTTAGATATTCATAATTCCTCTTTAAAATAGCAGTGTCAAAAATAGGGCCCGCGGGCCAAAACTGGCCCATCAGGTGGTTCAATCTGGCCCGTAAGAACAACACAAACTGTAGTTTTTCACTAAAATGAACTGTTGTTGCTAATTTTGTCCACTGGAGAGTATACTGACAACCACTTAAATAACATTCTGAAATCTGGCTGTTACTCAGCATTTGATCCCATTTTGGCCATTTTGCCACTTGCTGTCGACTGAAGATGACATCAATGTTGCTCGCAGGTAACAGCCAATCACAGCTCAGCTTCAGAAAACGGGTGAGCTGTGATTGGTCGTTGCCTGAGCCCTGAGCAACTGTGATGTCATCTTCAGTCGACAGCAAGTGGCAGCCCACTGAGGTGGATAAAAATGGCTGGATTTTGCTTCATAACTCATATTCCACAAATGTAATCTTAATCAGAGTGCCGTTTTTAAACTAGTGACGTTACTCAACTCAACTTTATTGATAGAGCGCTTTAAGAACAGGCGTTGCTATGTACAAGTTAGCTAAAAACATGTTGGCTAATGATGCATATTATCCCCGTGTCACTTATTTTCATACACTTCAAATGCAATTTGAACTTTGGGTTGCTGGTAAATGAAAACAGAGACCTTTAAGGAGGGTATCAAAACCCTTTATCAATTTTTATATATTACGCAAAGTTACGGACCTTTTTACCAAAGTGGGTCTCATATAAAAGAAATGGTCAAGCCTTGTGTGTAAGCTAAATTTAACATCTAAATGCTGGTTTATATCGTTGCAAACAAACTTGTGTGGTTTGGGAAAGTTGTGATTGGATTACAGTTAACCAGCTGGCACAGCAGGTCCTACGTTATTTTTTGTTTTCTTGTATTTCTGAAACTGTGCACAAACACATGTTCCTACCCTTGAAAACAAGCGGGATAAGAGGCAGATGCCACAAAGACCAGGTCCCTTGCGGCCATGACGCCTTTTTTGCAAAGTCATCTCGACGCCTGCGGGCTGATACAGATGTTTTTATTCTCCAAGTGGAATCGACTCAATAATGCTGCCAACCTACGTCCAGGGCCAAAAACGCGTCCCAGCATGCGGCCGCACAATGGCTGCCTGACTGTCTGTGTCTTCTCCTCTCTCTCCAGATCGCTTTATCCTGCCGCTTCTCACGGTTTTTGTCCCTCCCTTTTTAACTCTCACTGTCTCTTCCGTGTCCTTTAATCTCATCATTCTTTCTGACACTTGGCTGTCGAGTTATTATCACTCTCACAAAGAAGAGAAAGACATTGGCAAAAAAAAAAAAAGTATTTGGAAAGGAGTTGAAAGTCAGCTAAAAGTCAGAGCTGGACAAAGACTGAGAACAGAGCATTTCGATTATGAGTGATTATTTGACAATACAGTTGGGCCTACTGATTGCATGGAAATGGGAAATTGCAATCACTCGAGGAAAATGTATAATCGTTTTTTCTTTAGGTGGTGGGAGGATTGCGTTTGCCCATGGTGATGAAATGACATTTTTCTATTAATTTTACACACCAGAAATACATAAAGAAACGTCTCTTTTTCAATCTTTTCAATGTTTTTAATATAAAACAAAAAGTGAAAAAGCCGGTGTGAAGTCATTCCACTCAGTTTCCTTCAATTAGGTTTTGTTTGGATTTAGTTTTGTAGTAGAGGGAAAAAAAAAATCACCACCACACATTAACAGAAGCTCAGAGGTGTAGATTGAGAAGGAGTTCATGGGTATAGATCTTGTATTGATAGAGTGCATTTTCCTGAGTGAAAACTCCGGACATGCTGCATTCGAGGAAGGTGGGAAGTCGGACTTTTCCGACTTCATACCAGGAAGTATGCACGGGAACGCCCCTTGGAACTCAGAAATTCAAGTTGCGAAATCGGGGAAAAAAGTGAATGGCAAAACATAATTTACACAAAGCATATTTTTCTATTTATTTAATATGACATTAATTTAGTTATTCAGGAAGAAAAAATAACTTCATTTAACCCAATGTGATTTTTGACTGTATTACCCAGAACAACAAACAATTCAACGGAATCAGCCATCTTTGTTGTTTGAATTCGCTTTGAGTGCTTTGAGGTTGTAAATGGGAGATTACAAGTGGGATATGTACGACTTCCCACCTTCCTCGAATGCAGCATTAGTTCCCTGGTATCTTTCTGTTGTCGTCAAATGTTTGTGCTTCCCTTAGTGGCGAGTGGCTGACGCTTGATCATGATGCTAATCAAGATAAGCAGTATAGAAAACGGACGGATGATTATTATGCACTTGCAATTTGCATGCAAATATAGGAGCAACGGCAAACGTAAATCATGTCGAACAACACGTAACAAGTGACAAACTGCATACTTATCTAATCTTAGCATGTATGGATCGACCTGGTGTCACAGCTGTCAGTCAATTACAGATGTGGGTCAAACGGGCAGATGGTTGGGCTATTCAGAGAAGTCAGCGGACTGTTCTGCTATCTCGAGCTTTTAACAGACAATATGAAGAGATTTGCTGAGGGAAAGTGATATGAAAGATATGAATGAAAGAAATCAAATAAAAACAAGTGGGAACTCGACCTCATGTCGATAGAGCGATTCTGATCAAGATCAAGTGTAGGCTCAGATTTTATTTTTTTAACGTAGTAAAGCCAATCCCAAATTGACTTCAATCTGACAATGGATGGATATCGATACACAATTATGTGATTTTGACACTTTAGTTATGTTTTTTTTTTTTTTTCCACTTGGCTGCTCCTCCTCATGTTTTGATGAAGAGCCACAAGAATGTCAAAACAATACCCAATCGATGTTTGGTTTTAATAAACCCAAATGCTGACAATGTTATTAACTGAATGCTGTGAGCAAGGGAATATTTATGCAATGCTTTAATAACTTAATGGCTTTTATGGAACTTTTCTGAACTGACATCGCGGGATAACGAGTATTGATGACGCAAGTTTCTAGCTTGCAGACTTTACCGCTAAAATATTAGCTTAATAAAAAAAACAAAAAAACTAATTAGCCTTTTAAAAAAAAAAAAAAAAAAAAAAAAAACGTATGATTTTGTCAGTTCCGTCCTCTAAGTTGTACCATACCACAGGGTAGAGTGAGATTCACAGAATCAGTTGACTCGACAGCAAAGAAGGACAGAACAAAAGTTGGTGTCTTTCTACCGAGCGTTCAGCATACTGGCAGGATACACCGTCGCGTTGCTATGTCGTCACACGATTTACATAACTTTCACCATCAAGCCGCAGTCAGCAAGTGGAACCACAAGCCACATCAAGGATGACTGTTACAAAGCATGGTCAAGCTGAACTGAGCTGCACGGTTTGGCAGAAGGCCGGCCTCTGGTCTCCCTCTTCTTGAGGACGTTTAAGTATACGTTTTTGTGTCGCTGAAGGGACTTTTTAAAATATTCACAGTGAGTTCCCAGAACTGGACTGAAACCAGCGTCGAGAGGGGGAAAATAGACGAGGAACGGGTAAAAGCACAAGTTGTTTTTGCCAAGCCGCCACTGGCCTTAGATGAACTTGTTGTTGTTTGCGACATGTTTAGCCAAGGCTACATTGAAACAATAGTTTGTTAGCACTTCTAAACGATTAAATGACAAAATGCTGTAGTCCAATTCTTGTGTCTACTATATCTCTTTTAATGAGAAAATTAATGTTTTTGTGCATGTTCAGACTAGGGATGCAACGATAACGGCAATATCGTGATATTAAAACTGCCACAATATATTGTCATCGCCATGTCACGATATTAAAAGCAGCACATCTGTTAAAAAGTCAGATTGATTTCCATTTGCGCAATCCTACCACCCTCTGGTGGCTAGTTTTTTTTTTGTGTGCAGTTTAATTTTCACAAGGCATGTTTTGGCCCTTGTATGTTTAAAATCCACATTGTCAGATGAAGGGGTATGTAATTGGCTTGTGATATGTGGAGGAACTCAATGTGTGCGTGCATTAGCAAGGAAGTGCCTCAATATTAATAATAATAATGTACTTTATTAAGTGTTATTAGCGACTGTAGCTTTTTTTTTTTTTATATGCATTGCTGTTATGTACAAAAGCACAATATGTTTTTAGTGTGAGCTCTCTTTTTTTTTTTTTTTTACAATATTGTGACCTTTGTATTGCCAACCTCCCCACAATATCATATGATAATTATTGTATTGTGACCTTCATTATCGTGATAACAAATCCGTATCGTGATATTTGGATATGGTTGCATCCCTAGTTCAGACAAGCCTGTTGTATATAACCATGAAAATGCTACATTTTGCTATAATTTTGAAGCAGTTTAATTTTCTAAATAAATATGGACGTTTCATTTCCTAAATACATTTCTACTAAATAGAAAAAAATCACTATGTTTGAAATTCTGTTCTCATTGGAATTGTCTCTAAAGTGACAATAGTTGCTTTAATTAAATGAAAATTGCCCTCCTTGTCAACAAAAAGTGTCATGGAAAACATGTTATAAACACAGCACAGCACCTGATTAAGTTCCGCTCCCTCTTTCGCACACCTGTTGACTCATCATCAGCCTCTCATTAATACACACACGGCGCTAATGTGTAACTTTGTGATTAAGCGAGAGCAGAGCGAGAGCGCCGGCTTCAAGCTAAAGGGGAGGGCGGATGTTGCGGAGGCAGCAGGCGGGAGAGACAAACGAATAAGTCGTCACTTGGAGTGACTGCATATTGACAGTAGAGGTCATGTTGACAGATTGAACACACCTGCAGCTGGGCGAGTTCAGCGACACCAGAGGACCAGTCGACAGACACGACGAGTCCTTCTGCTACAATATCAGCAGCTCTTAATTATGTGACTGCTGCGGAAAACGGCGTTTATTTTTCTTATATTTACTTTATTCTTCCGAATTTTTCAGACTAAATACGGCCCGTACCGTTGAACGTACCGGCACAAAAAAGAAGCGGCTCTGATTCGGCAGGGAACCATTTTGTTTTTGTTTTTTTGTTTTTTTTGGGAATTCCGAGTTACCACGGCGACGTAATTCCCCAAAAACCCAGCCAAAAATGCCCCATACGAATGAATGGAGAAGGGGGGGAAAAGATCCACAAATTTAACACCTTTTGCCAAGTCACGCTGCGCGCACATACATTGACCGACCAAGATGATTTTTAGCTCATTTGGTTTAAATTTTTTTTTACCTTACAAGAGTCGGCAGTCACATCCAAAATTTCCGCGGAAATTTTTCTAGTTAAATATGACATTATGAGCAAACAGTAGCGACCTAGCAAGAACATACAGTACAGTACAGCGCAGAAAGAAAAAAAATAGACACATTATGTGCAGTAATACAAAACAAATTACCGTATTTTCCGCACTATAAGGCGCACCTAAGAGCCTTCAATTTTTTCAAAAGCTGACCATTCGCCTTATATATGGATCAATATTGAGTCGCAACAGGTCTTGCAGTCAAGACGCTAATCGGTGAGCCTGCACGATCGCTAGCTAATGCTAATATTTTACCTCAGAGAAAATAATAAAACAGCTGTTTATTCATTTTGAGAGTGAATGGAGTTGTCAGAAAGCTGGTTTGTAATCTTATTAATAAAGTTTGACTGACCTGACTGTTTTGTTGACGTTCCCTTTAGCGCAGCACCATCTAATGGATGCATAACGTAACCCCAGCCTCTACTGTAGCGCCTTATATATGAAAAAAAAGTTTTAGAATATGTCATTCATTGAAGGTGCGCCTTATAATGCGATGCGCCTTATAGTGCGGAAAATACGTTAAGTGAAATTTAATACAATTTTGGATAATTTGGTAAAAATTGGGGAATTATTGTTCTTATATGCAAATGAGCTCAGATAACTGAGAGACACAACTCTCATACATATCGGCGTGCCGCTATTCATTACGACTTGTGAAGAAAACCAAACACGCCCACAGTGGCAGACATGCACCCACAATTTGCCTGCAGCAGAAGATTTGTGATATGTAAATGTAGCTCCATCCGAGCCCGGGGTAATAAGGACAACAAAGGCATGATAAAGGTGCCATTTTAGTCCATTTAGCTGCAGGATATGATTAGTAACAACCCACAGCAGGTGAGACGTTCACTGCTCGGCTACACCGGTGACGGGAATGGATGGGGCGGGCGCTTAATGGCAGAAGAGTGGGACGAAAGATGTTGAGCAAGAGGGAAATTAGGCAGAGATGATTAAGATGCGATCACACATAGCTTCAACATTAAATCAGCAAATCAAAAGGAGTCTCTCTATACTAAGCACATGATGAAAAGGGGACCAAGAGAGAAAGGAACGCTCTCTGTCAGGCACAGCAGGTTAATTTGCTCTTGTAAGAACGAGGGCTTTCCTTCTACATGTCCTTATCTTTGTTGTCCTCCTGGATGTCGGTGTCAAACCGAGAAACGGCGTGTGAATTCTTCCCCTGCGCTGTCACCTCGCCGGTTGTAGCCCGGGACTGGCTTTGTGCGGTAATCCTCTAATTATGTCAATTAAAGGGCTGAGGAAAGGAGGAGAGTGCAAAGACATTTTGTATGGGCCGGAAAAAAAAAAAAAAAAAAGTTTGTATAATGACATACACGAGTGCTACAGGTTTACAAGAAAGCTTAAAAACTGCATTCTTGGCTGTTTGTGTACATGACAATAAGATTTTAGAGGCTGATAACAGCTGAGGAAATTTAACGGAAATGAGAAGCGCCTCTTTGATTGGTCATGATTGAAGTCTGTATGAGCAGTTTCATGGCGGCGCAGGTTTACCCCTCTCAGATCCACTGGCCTATAAGCTTGTCTGTCAAATTACCAACACCAGGTCTAACCCGCCTCCAGTGTAGTGCACATAACAGGATTTTTGTTCATTCACAAAAATAGAGTACTTGGTGTTCTCAAGAGGGTGTTACTGGTTCATTTATTTATTTGTTTATTATTATGTTACGTGTCTTTATTAATTTACAATAATCAGTTATTAGAACGAAGCAGAACGACTACCAGAAAGATGTAGAAGGTGTGGAGTTTCTTAAGTCATGGACTTCTTCCTACACATTAACGAACATGGAAAACGAGTGTTAAGTAATGCATTTGGCCGTTATCGATTGTTTTGTTTTCATGATCAGAATAAATGATTTAAAAAATGATGATCAATACTATATTTTACAGAAACTGACAATCACGTAGTTCAGCCCGACTTCATTATAGCAGCACTATTACATTTATTTATTTATTTATTTATTTATTTATTTATTTATAATGTATTTATATATTTAGTTATTTTTTATTTATATTTAATTAATAATACATAGAATTATTAAATTGATAGATTTTTAATTTTCGTGCAAGTAATGTAACACATTTAAATAAAACTTATAATAATTTCAAATAAAATCAAACTTTATTTTCGTATTGATGTATATATAAATCCCATATGAAATTACCAATACAGTGTTCCCTCATTTCCCGCTGGGGTTAGGATCCAAAAAATACCCGGAATAAATTAAATCGGCGAAGTAGTTAGATTTATGTTTTTACATTCATTACAAATATTTTAAGGCTCTAAAACACCTCACCACACAGTTTATACAATTTTCTCATTCAAACATTCTCAATGTTCAAACCTACATACATTTGTATAAAATAGGTACATTACTGTTAACAAAAAAAATGCATGCAAAATTGCACTAAAAAAAATATAGATAGAGCGAAAAGTGAACCCGTGTTATAGCAAGCGAACACTGTACTTCATGTATTGTATTTTGGAAGTACTCGAACTTGCCCAATGATGTCTGTCACTTGGTAAAAACTGCGCAGAGACACATTTTGGGTTACAAGTCAACATTTGGGAGACTGTTGTAACCCGTGATTGGCGCCTAGTCCAGGGTGTACTCCGACTTGTTCAAAGTCTGCTCAAATACCCGTTCAGGACCCTGATCAGGACAAGTGGTACACAAAATGGATACAGTAGCTGTATTATTGTCATGATGTCTTTAGTGGAAAAAAGTGCCAGTGGCAATGCATGAAGGTGACAGCACAAAAGGAAGAGAACCGCATAACTGCAAATTCAGGATGAGTGTCAGGCAGGGAGATTTAGGAAGCCTTAAAGTGTTGTACATTACCTCAAATAGGATTTGCAGTAGCTATAACTGTGAGAGATTACACAATAACATACAGTACACAGTCACGTCGTAATCATGTTTTTTTTTTCAAAGCCCTGCAGAGGACGAGACATTTGATCCGTGTTATATGGGACTTACCACACAATTTTCACTTTAATCGCACACGTAATCATCAACTTGAATACAAATCGAATCAAGCCAGCCACTGTGTATATTTGTTCATCTGCCATTGAGGTTAGCGGATTTCACGTAGCACTTCATTTTTCTTACCACTCAAGATACCTGTGAAGTCTGAAGTGAAAAGAATGTGAAATGCGAGGGAAGGCAACGTGTTAAGTGACTCACAAAGCACATTCATGTGCAGGCAAGTCGCATTGTTAGATTCTAATGAAGTGTTCAGCAAATAAATATCAGAACTAAATGAAAATAATGAGAAATGATGAACAGGGGATGTGTGAAACTAAACAGCTAGTTACTAACTAGACAAAATCTGCAGAACACATTTGTTTTGTAAGAAATGCTGGAAATGGCCTCATTTCAAAATGGCTTTTTCACACCAAAATGTGTTTTTTCTAGGCATTGTTTTTTTGAGACTACTTTGGGGATGTTCTCATGGTAAACAGGAATTCCAAATATAATGTTAAGTGTAACTGGCTTGATCTTTAATTTTATTACACTTTATTTTTTGTCAGCTTCAAGTTATTTTAGTGATCATTATTGTTTTTTGCTTATTAACACACAACTTCCAGAAAAATGTTCAATGTGTCTATAAAATTTCATCAAATGAATGCAACCTAGATTAATTTTAGTTCATAGTGGCTAATGTACACTAGCAGAGACGTTTAGAGTAATTATAAACCTTCAAAACACATGGAGCATCAACACGTACTATTCAAACAGTAGACGCAATTAGACTTCAGTGCAATTTCTGCAGAAATTGCGTGGGAATGCTGAAAGCTAAAGGCTAACATTTGAATGTAAGTGCCACAATATTGTTATTAGAGATTGTAGGTGGTTTATATGCATTGCTCTATTGTAGAAAAGGACAATATTGTGATTTTTTTAGTATGATTTTTTTTTTTTTTTACAATATATTTTTGAAACATCCCCCCCCACAATATCGTGATGATTATCATATCGTGACGTTCACATTGTGATATCGTATCGTGATGTTTGGATATCGTTACATCCCTACTCGCTACATATAAAGTAAGCTAATGATAGACAAGATTTGTCACAGTGCCCTCTGGTGTCCCAACGGTGACCATATCCATAAGGGTGATGCAAAAATCATTTATATCTCCCCGGACCGGTCACCTCACTGATTCTGATCCATGTTAGCTATCAGCAACAATCCCCCAGGACGCGTCCCTCGTTGATGACATCGTCTCTCAGCGAGGCCGCCTGATTGATCCCTCGCCATTTTGGCGCTCGCGCTTTTGATGAAGTGGTATGCGGGTAACGAGGGGAGGACGACTGCCAAAAAACACCCGTAGCGCTTTGTCAATGTCAGGAGGACGCGCTCAGGGTCCCCGTGCGGTGCAGACAGAGATTAAGAGCAGGAGGGATTGTGGCAATCGTGTGTGATTTCGGTGTGCGTTTGCATCTCTACACGTGTGCGCGTGTTGCCGCGACGATGCATCATCAGCTCTATTGGGTTATCTTGTAACACTATCATCTATTATATAGTGAAATATCTCCACATGACTAACTACTCAGGGAGCAGACTCACACCTTTAGTTTCATTTCCCGCAAACTTTCCCCGAAGGTAAAAGGTCACAAGAAGTCAAATGAAGTGGTACAAGTGTTGTGCCAAAGTAGTTACACCCAAAAAAAAAAAAAATGGTATCCTGCTGCCGTGGGATTTTATAACTTTTACCACATAAAAATGGCGATTTTTGGAACATATGTTTTTGTTCCTGCCACTAACCATAACCTTAAACGTGTGGAAGAAAACCGAAAAACAACATTCAGTCGTTTGAGCTTTTTCTATGTATGCTGAGATTTCCTACTGCGTTCGTAGTCATTGAAAGCACCTAGAGTCCATTGCAGAATGCGAGCGTGTTCTTGCTTTTCTTTTGTTTCTTTCTATTGGCGTCGTTTGACCTATTTTACGGGGCTCAAGACTACCTAAAACGTTCTAAAGCCCTCCCTGAATGAATTAGTTGTGTATTTTTTTTTTTATAAATATATATACATACAGGACTGTCTCAGAAAATTAGAATATTGTGATAAAGACCTTTATTTTCTGTAATGCAATTAAATAAGCAAAAATGCCATTCATTCTGGATTCATTACAAATCAACTGAAACATTGCTAACCTTTTAATATTGTCGATTATGGCATTTAAAAAAAAAAATTTTTTTTACTTGGTCTGAGGAAATATTCTAATATTTTCAGGTAGGATACTTGAGTTTTCTTAAGCTTTAAGCCATAATCAGCAATATTAAAATAATATAAAAGGCTTGCAATAGTTCAAGCATTAGCAGGGGTGGCGAGATCCGGTCCTCAAGGGCCACAGTCCTGCAGGTTTTGGATAGTTCCCTCTTCAACAAAGCTGATTCATGATCAGCTCATCAGCGAGCTCTGCAGAAGCCTGATAACGAGCCTGTTAATTGGAATCAGCTGCACTTCGAGTAGGGAAATCTATATAGCCTGCAGGACTCCGGCCCTCGAGGACAGCAGTTTGCCACCCCTGCATTACAGAAAATAAAGGACTTTATCACAATATTCTAATTTTCTGTGACAGTCCTGTAAATATATTTTTTACTAAAACGTTCAAAAACCTTAAATATATAGTATACAGAAAGTGAAATTAACTAAATATTCAGGCACATAACTTCATTATTCATGTACATATAATCGTATAAACGTCTTCTTCATGTGTTTCTTGAAAAACATGCCTACCGCGGCAGGTGATACAAATTTTTACTAATTGCCACAACACCGGGAAGTGAGTGCGATAGCGTGCGGCCATATATGGACACGTGAACGCAATATCATACACATCGTATGCGCGTTGTATTTCCGTCAAGGGCGAAGCAAAGCTGTCAGAAAGCGTCACGCCGTGCTGCCGTGGCAACGACATTAGCGCCGGCGAAGGTCACGAGATGCCCCTCCTGCCGCGCGGCTGTCATGAATGACACACGGCTAAAAGCCACAGCAACACACACAAATTCAATCCACCGCCTGAGTGGTGTTCATTACCGACTATTTTTTTCTTTTTTTTCTTTTTTACGGTTGCTGGGAAGCAGGCAGGATCTTGCGTTGCCACGGGAGACGGCTGATGCTGCGGCTCAGACAGAGTTGATTTCATTTGGCATTATATTTAGGGAATAAGAAGCGCTGGCGGCCGGGGATTTAAGCCATAAGAGATGTATCGCGCCAAAAGTGTTCTATTTTTATTGAGTCCGGGAATTTAAAAGCACACGACTGCGTGCTTGTAGGCACACAAACAGATGTGCGCACACGCACTTCTCAGCAGGTTCACAGGCTCATTAGATTTTTCCCATCTGCCTGGAAAGGATCTGTGGGACGTCGCCATCACTTACCTCAACTACACAGGGACCTAACGCCATCTCATCACACACACAAACGCACACGCATGTGGTGAACTTGGTGTTGGGAAGAGATGAATGCTCAGCTCAGCCGTGTGTCCTCGTTTTTGTTAACTCTTTGACCGCCAAAAACGTTTACTAAAGTTAGTAAAATCCTGACGTATGCCGCCATAAACGTTAAAGGACGTCAACTACGTTTTTTTTTTTTTTTAAATCAATGGGAAATGCAACATCTCAGTGCAGCGCTGCCTGGTTAATGGGTTGTGGAATCAAAAACACCCACTAACTATGGCCAGCAGATGTCAGAATTGTATCTCTTTTCAATGGGCTGCCGGTTTATGGAATTACATCCATCCATCTATTTTCTGAACCGCTTGCTCCTCACAAGGGTCGCGGGGGGTGCTGGAGCCTATCCCAGCTGGCTATGGGCAGTAGGCGGGGTACACCCTGAACCGGTTGCTAGCCAATCACAGGGCACACAGAGACGGTCAACCAACCATCTACACAAGCACACCGAGGGACAATTGGGAGCGCCCAATTAACCTGCCATGCATGTCTTTGGAATGTCGGAGGAGACCGGAGTACCCGGAAAAGACCCACGCGGTCATGGGGAGAACCTGCAAAATTCACCCAGGAAGGCCGGAGCCTGGACTCGAACCCGAGTCCTCAGCACTGGGAGGCGGATGTGCTAACCACTCATCCACCCGATGAACTTACAATGCTGCTTATATGTTTATTTCATATTCTTGCTGTCACACGATTACATTTTTTAAACTAATTACTCGTACAACACTTCTATAATTAACCGCAATTAATCAAATTTTTCTACTTTTGCTTCTTTTTTCTTCAAAGCTTGTAACGGATATTTCAATTAAATAAAAAAAAAAATGTTATTTAACTCTTTACTTGAATAAAATCTTGGAACTAGAATAAAGGACAGGACATCGTTGAAACAAAACGATCGCAAAGGACTCAAGCAAACAATTCTCAGAACTCCAGCAGCATTGGTTTGCGAGGCCCCGTGGAGGTAACTTGAGCACGGAATTTTGCTCTGAGATGATACGCCAAAGACTTACGACTAACATGCAATGTGAATTTGGCTCAGCAAAGTGTGCAAATTATTTAGAGTTCTTCAACAAGCATCAAGCTAGTAAATCAGAAAATAAAACGAGCTCTAGTTCATGTTTGTTCATCTTCCTGCCAGTGACCCTACCAAGATTGGCTGCACACAGTTATTTTTTTTTTAAGCTTTCAAATTTTTTAATTAATCTCCGGAGTTAAACCATATTTCATATATCCTACACATGTAAATTTTACATTACACTGCATGTCATCATTTTTCCCCCACCATTGTGCAGTATTCATTTAAATGTAAAAAGACATAAAAAAAAAAAAAATCACCAAAAATCACAGATTTCTGCGACAGACAGACAAAAATATTATGATTTAGCTTAGCTACTGTAGCAACGGAACACTGTACATATTCTCAATGAAGATTTCATAACTTCAACTTGAAAAACTAGCTTACCTTAAATTTTGGCACATCATAGAAGAATGTTGCAAAGAAACCTGCCAAATGAGAATGAAAACAAAAATCACCATGTACAGTATGTAAAATGAGGCTTCAAAATCATGAAGTTCTCTCAGCTCTTATACGTGTGGTCGCTGAATGCATCGAGAACATACCACGCTTAAGTTTCAATTGTAAATCAAATACGTTAGGACGTCAAGCGTCTTCTGCTGATATGTTTGAACAGCAAGAATATATCGAGTGTAAAGCCTTCAATGCCTGGCGTTTTCCATGAGATGCGCTAGCCCCCATCTAGCTAGTAGGCTAACACGCTACTTGTCCAATATGTCACTGCCTAACGTACTGTTGTTTAGTTGAACAATATATCATCACAATTGAGTACTACACAGTATAATAATCAGTGTCAAACTTTTGAATTTACACCGTCTTAATTAAATATTTCTGCTCAGAATTATGTACACAAGATGGGCGCTAGTAGTGTACGAATGGTGTACAATAAGCTAGCATGAATTGAATGAGTCACGTAGCGCACAAACATACACTCCGCTACCGCTTTACTTGCTGGTTTTCATTTTATTGTTTTCTATTTATTATTTCCAAGTCTTGTTCATCCATATATTTATCACTATAGTACTGTAGGGCAAGATTTATGATGGCACATGCAGTATTTACTGTATGTTATGCAGAGAAACATGAGAAAGATGAGACTCCTGTTTTTGTGCAGGAAAGCAGTTGCAGACTACACACTGCAGGAAGTTGTCTTACTGGCCTTAGTGACAGTCCCAACAGAGTGCCCTTCTAGTTGATGTGGTGTCTGCACTTGATCCCCGAGTGTCGCTTTATGGGCCAGGTGTTTATGCATCAAGGTAACAGAGTCCTCATCGAGGTGAGGGGGAGGATAAGCACCAATACCTCACTTCAGTCCTCCTTGACCTGTCAAGTCACTCTCACTGACTTTTCCTCTACACCTCGTCTCCACCAGGTGGAAGGAAGCGTATCGGAATAGTCGGCCCTTATCATAAACTCCATTAGCGAGAGACACCCAACTTGTTCATTAATAACAGAGTAGAGGAATATTATTCACAGCTGCACAATATGTCGAAAAAATAGCGATATTAGCCTATGCAATATGCATATCGCAAAGACATGCACTAAGTTGATATGAAATTTTATGCTTTTATCTGAATTTGACCAGTCAGACTGTGAGGTCTTACCTGTTTGACATTTAATAATTATGGCAAAAAAGGAGAGAAGACACTCAGTTAAAAGCTCGAGAGGCGAGGAACTGACTGATACAATTCACGACTGCGCACTCTGAAAGAATCCCCTCCTCACCCTCTCTTTTTATTTGGTTTCCATGCCCCTAGTTCCATGGGTGTTCCAACCCTAACACAGTGTACTTAACGAAAATGTGCACTGCCATCCAATAGTTGAACATTATCAAGAGGTAGTCACAGTTAAGCATACATTGAGTTTGATTATTTTGCCGCATGAAAAAAAAAAATGTAATTCTTTCATTAGATAATAAAATGTCATTTAGGTACATATTAAATATCGCAATAATATCCATATCGTTATATTCACCAACTATATCACATATCGCATGTTTTTCCAATAACGTGCAGCCCTTGAGAGGGTAGAAAATATGTATTATTTGATCAACCATTTGATAACATATACTGTAAGTTTTCATTTATTAATAATGCAGTTAGTAGTAGAGATGTAACTATATCCAAACATGATACGATATTGTTACGATATGAAGGTCACGATACGATAAATATCACGATATTGTGGGGGCGTTAACGATATTTAAAAAAGATCACAATATTGAAAAAAAAAAAAAAGACCTCATACTAAAAAAAAAAAAAAAAAAAAAGCACAATATTGTGCTTTTTACAGAAATGCATTTCAACCACCTACAATCTCTAATAACAATATTGAGGCACTTAGTGAAGCACACAATCGCTTCACAAGCAAATTAGATTCCCCTTCATCTGACAATTAGCATAGATTTTAAACATAGAAGGCCAAAACATCCCTAATGAAAATTAAATTGCACTCATAAAATAGCCACTAGAGAGTGCTACAACTGCACAAATGGAAATAAACCTGACTTTTTTTTTTTTTAACAGATGTGTTCCTTTTAAATATCGTGAACATGACGATGACGATATTGTGGCAGTTTTAATATCACGATATCGCCCTTATCGTGACATCCCTACTTTGAAGTCAACATGTTAAAAATCCAATATCTGAGTCCAATTTGTCGGAAATGGAACCAAAGTAGGAGATACGGGGGTCACCATGGCAACGACAGCGAGACTATTATCCCCATTAGAAGCCAATGTGCCATCTTAATGATCTAGATGATGTTATTTTGGGGCAAGTTAAAAAAAAATATTATGGGAAATAACTACCAGTATGATCGTTTCTGCTACTGAATAGTGCTCTGCTTCATCCTCATTAATCAAGTCTAACTTTGATCGAATGTTTGTCATAACAATGAACCAACGTTCTACTATGTAACACTTTTTGTTCATTTATAGCTCCTACTGTACACCATTTTTTATTAAGCTTTATTTTCCGAAACACTTATCATCACAGCGAGTCACTTTTGACAGTCGATTGTATCGTAGCGGAAATACAATCGAACGACAAAGGCAAATAGGATGTGTCAACAATTGCATTCGGAGACTTTCTATTAGCGCGCCACTGCCAGTGTTGTCAGCACGCTGCATCTACTCTGCAACGGAATAGTCAGTTATGATCTTTTATCAGCGTGGGTTGCCAGGCGGTGTGTGTGCGTGTGACACACTTTCATCGGGTGTCATTTAAGTGTATTCCCCCTGCATGCAGCAAACAAACTCGCTCCGCCTCAGGGGGTTATAATGTCATAAACGCAAACAACACAGGCTCCCTCTGATCGGCTGCAGATTTCCCACAGTGCCACTTTGCTTTATTCTAAATAGAATTATATTGAATTTAAAAGGTATTCTATGTGAATATGAAATGCATCCAAGTAGGAATTCAATTCGGCATGACGTGCGAATATAGGCCACGCTGGGCGAACACACCCACTGTTCTATTCACTATTCAACTATTCCATTCTAATATGTTGTTTAAGTTCAGCTGCAGGCGGCACGATGTGGCTGCTCACGCTGAATAAATGTTTACATCTACAGGTCCAATAGTCATTATGTTAAATGAAGTGTCAAATATCAGAGCAATGAATACAATATGCAGTCATTGAATAATAGCAGCAAAGTGGGAAATTAGCTTAACCCTTGTTAAGAGGACTGATTCAATGAAATAAATCTTCTAAAGGACAACATGTTTCGTTTTAGTACATTTCAGTGAGATGGCAGCTTTTTTTTTTTTTTTTTTAAATGAAAGTTGGAAATTGTAGTAGTAGGCTATAGTTCGCATTTTAATAATTGATTTTTTCAGGGGTACTTGAACCTGAACTGGGGGAATTCCAGCCGCAATGAAGCAGACACGCCCACGTCAAAATTTAGCAGTCATAAATTTAACAATAATACATATATATTTGTGGAGACTGGGGTCAATTTTTATTTTACAATTTTAAAATGTGCAGAATCATGTTAAAGATTATATTAGATCTCTTCATACGAAAAGAAAAATGCACTGAGCTGTCACCAATGTCTTAGAAATGCAATTATGCCATCTAGTGGCAGAAAATGAGCTCAACCCAAATCAATATCACACTCATTTTTTACAGTTCAGTACATCTTTTTAATTTTAACTCAATTTTATGATGATGAAATTACTGTATCAGTGACTAAAATATGTAGCAATATTTCTATTAGTTTAACATGTTTTCCCCACTTTTACTTTAACAAGAGTATGAAAGCTTGGAAAAATTTTATTGTACATTTAGAACAGATGTAAAATTTGTGATTAATCGTAAGTTAACTATAGAAGTAGGGATGCCACGATCCCGATCACGTCATTTTCAGTTGATCCGTATCGGGAGAAAATGATCAGGGTTTTCATTTTTAGCAATTTTGTTGTTATAATTATTATTATTATTATTATTATTATTATTATTATTTTAGAGGCTACAAAGCAACAAAAACAACCAGCGGTAAACATATTGCCAAACAAAATGTTTTATTTTTAGTTATTATTTTGTGCACTTCTGATGGCACCCCCCAAAATTACTGGGATGGTTTTGTTCAAATTAAAAAATAAATAAATACATTTGGGAGTAACTCTCCCCCCCCCCCCCCCCCCCCAACCCCACCTTTCTTAATAATTTACTGAGGAATCGGATCGGGACTCGGTGTCGGCAGATCCTCAAAATCAGGTAACTCGGGCTTGGACCCGGGTGCAAAAAATAAATAAAAATGTCATCGGGACATCCCTATACAGAATTCAATGCGATTAATTACAATAAAAAATTTTATTTTCATGCTAAAAAAAACAACAACAACAACAAAAAAAACATACTGCATATGCTTACTTTAACTCTTTGATCACCAAAAACGTTTAATAACAATTAGTAAAATCACGACGTATGCCGCCATAAACGTTAAATGACGTCAACTAAGTTTTTTATCTTTTTTTTTTTCCTCAGTCCAACATCTCAGTGCAGCGCTGCCTGGTCAATGGGTTGTGGAATCGAAACCACTATGGCCAGCAGATGGAAGCATTGTATGTCTTTTCGTGAACGATCAAATGTTGTTGTTTTTTTATGTGTGGCAGTAAAAAGAGTTAAGAGCCTTGAATCCAGAGTTATTAAATCACACAGAGAGTGTTAGATTTATGGCAGCATTTGCTTTGTATCATTAATCACAATGGCACTGACGTAAAGCTCATCCAACAAATTTGCACACTGCAAACAGTCGTGCCCAACCCCCCCCCCATCATGGACCTCGTTCTGTTATTTATGTCATATCAGGAGAGGAGCCCGCGCTTTAGGCCGTGGCAGCTGCTGCCACTCCAGCGACGTCAATGTAAATTTGACACTGCTCTGAAGTGATCGCTAGGCAAAACATGACAACACGCCACCGAGGTGATCATTTAGCACCAACAAGTTGCCAAAATAAGAAAAATCACGTCACGCTCGCGCTCGAGACCCCGTTAGGCCAAAGCATGTGACGCGTGCAGCCAGCTGCTGGCTCGAAGAGCCCCCAGGATCAAAGTCTCACAAGCCCCTTCAACTGACAGGAAACTGAGCAAGATTTAAAACAACACTCTTCTTTGTTTTAGGATGAAAACAAACACATGAAGACACAACAAATGCAACGTAAGGTTGCATCATCACCCTTCGTAACCTCAAAGCATCTCTGATTTATTTACATTTCATTTAAACAACTTCAGAAAGAAATATAGTTGTAAGACCGGGAGATGATGAAGACGGGATGTGGAAGTGACACAGGGCGCTTGTGGGGAGAAATGTTAAATCATGTCATTTTTGATGAGATGTTATTTGATTGGTGATTGATATAGGAGCCTCTTTAATTGCTCTGTAAAAGCGGATCACTCCGAGGCACAAGGCTGTCACCACGTCAGACGTATGATGGATGACGTGTACATGCATTTTCATGACCTGCTGGAAGATGATGGCCTGCTCGACAAAATGATGTCATGATGGGATACGGATGTTAAATGACTTCCCACTTAACATAATTTATTTTCCGTAAGAAATGTGCTGTTATTCAAAAAAAGTGTATAGTTGAATGGAATATTTTAATTTAATTTGCACTATAATTTTGAGTTAATTTAATGACACTAATTTTTTTTAATGAGCGATTAATGATCGTGCCATATTTGGAAAACCTGTACTGGGGGAATTCCAGTTGTGATGCAGCGGACCCAGCCACGTCAAAATTTAGCAGTAATAAATTTAATAATAATGCATATATTTGTGGAGACTGGGGTCAAGTTGTATTTTACAATTTTAAAAATGTGCAGAATTTCACAAGTTACTCCATGTTAAAGATTAGATAGCTCTTAATATGAAAAGAAAAATGCACTGAGCTGTCACTAACGTCTTACAAATGCAATTATGCCATCTAGTGGCAGAAAATGACCTCAACTCAAATCAATATCACACATCTTTATCATTTTAACCCAATTTTATGAACTATTGTGAAATTACTGTATCATTGGCAAAAACATGCATCCATATTTCTATTAGTTTAAAAAAAAATCCACTCTGTTAACAAGAGTATGAAAACTGAGTATGAAAAAAACATTTTGTTGTACATTTAAAAAAGATATACAATTGTGATTAAACGATTTAACTATTGAATGATTTTTTTTTATTTTTTTTTATTGCCTGACACCACTAATATATGGAGGACCAAAACTGCCAAAATTCAAAATAAATAAATACATTTAAAAAATGACTAAAAGTGAAAATAAAAATTTATATAAAATTATAATCGAATTACATATATCTTTTAATATAAATAAATAAATAGTCAATTTTCCGAACCACTTACTCCTCACAAGGGGGGTGCTGGAGCCTATCCCAGCTGGCTATGGGCAGTAGGCGAGGTACACCCTGAACCGGTTGCCAGGCAATCGCAGATAAATAAATAAATAAATAAATACATACATACATAAATAACAGTGAAAATAAAAATGATATAAAAAAATGAAAGTGAAAATAAAAATGGATGTAAAAAAAAATATTTTTTTATATCCATTTTTATTTTCACTTTCATTTATTCATTTTGAATTTTGGCAGTTTTGGTCCTCCATACACTATTTATTTCAGCCTAATATATAATGAAATGCTGTATCATCATTTTCAAATCACTGCCACAGATTTTGTATACAGTATCTCAAAAAGTAAATTTATCGGACAAGTGACAAAGAAGGAGCCAAACATCCTTAACGTTAGTTGCGGTGTTGTTTTGTACATTTCTACAACCGCATCGATTGTTGTTGAGTCCAAATCTAATCCCATTCAACATAAATGTCAAGTTCAGTCGCAGGTGAAATGTCAACGCTGCCGCTACGTCGTCCAAGAGTCTCGACAGATGCATCCAGCTTAGCCGCCAAATTTATTGGATTTTCCTCCAGACCAATTACCGCCACGTCAGAAATCTCACTCACAAGTTGCGCGCGGCGGAGTGATTCTCTGACTTTAATCACATATCAATGCTCGACCCTTGGAGCAATCTCTACTGTTTATCCCCGGCTCCAACCCTTTGCCCACTGTGTATTGATTGCTACACAGCTTCAGCACTGTTCTGCGATCTGTCGCAATCTCTGTCCTTTTGCCAGGAAGGCAGAAAAAAAAAAAAAAAAAAAGCCAGCTCGGTCATAGGAAATGGAAAACGGGGAGCGGGAGTGATGATTTCCTTATGAAACTGCTATTGATTTTGTGACATGCTGATGCAATCTCTTTCTGCATCAGGAGCCAGTGAGCGAATTATCGGGTCTTGAGAGAGTCACATTGGGAAGGATTCTGATAAAGTGAGCTCAGGTGCCTGTGTTGAAATCCCAGCCATCTTGCTTAAACGTGGTCATTTACTCACCATCATATTTTTCAGCGAGGGTGTTTATTGGTCGCTTTCTGATGATGTCACTTCCGCTTTGCTATTGGCTGTCCTATAAGCCACTACAAGTCACGAGAAGTCGCTAAATGATTTCAGTGCCTAATTTGCATTAGTGTCAATTTGCATCGAATATAATGGCTGCTGTAGGAAAGAGGAAAAACGTTGTAGGAAAAGCCAAAAAAAAGTGACTACAAAGAACACCAGAAAAGTCACTAGATTTGTCACAAGTCGTCGTACACCAAAAAAAAGAAAAAGTTGCCAAGAGGCTTTGGAAAGTCGCCAAACTTAGCAGAAATGTTGCCAAGTTGTCAATACTGTGTACCATTGGGTGTTATAACAATGCCAAGAGAGAAAAAGATGAACATCTCCAGTATCTAGAGCAGTAACGTTGTGAGCAGTAAGTTTGTTTAGCTTTAAAATATTACCAATTAGCGATATAATAAATCATTTTATAAGGACAACCATAAAAAATGTGGCTAGTAAACAAAACACTGCAAGCCACTTAAGTTTTTGATTCATGAGTGGTACATGCTAGCTAGTGAGCGAGTACAACATTAGCTGAATGCTAACACCACCTGATCGCTGCTATTTATATAAGTGGCGAGAAATAATGGCAATGACACTGTTACCGGAATATTCAGTAGTATATAATCTACAGTTGGTGTGATGTATACACAAGTGGCAGTAACAAACACAAAAAAAAAAAAAAAGTGTGTAAGTGTGCGGCAGGTGCGCTAGCCAACAATAATCGAACGCTTTAGCCCACTGCCACTATTTTTTTACTTTTATACAAATGTCATGTTATTTTGAAAATGTATAACTCAAAATCCAAAGAGTTCACCGTTTTAAATTGTGAGGGGAGGTGAAAAACAAAATATATGTATCCTCTAAGAAAGTGAAAAGCACACTTCCCCTCGATCGCATCCCACTCAACAGCTACATTTTGTCACTGCATTGTTCCCCATAAAAGCAACCATATGCATCCCCCGCCACACCAACCGGATTTTAAAAGCTAAATCCACTTAACTAACTTTTGAATTCCGCTTACTCAAAACTGCATCAACATAAATTAACACGGAATTAGGTCAGCTCCCTGCATTAACTACTTTTACTTTTAAATAAGAAGTCTGTTTTCACTTTAATGTTGGAACGTACTGTATATCACTTGCTCACCCTGGTTGCTATTACCTTCATGTTTGTATGCTGCTGCGCATCCCTGGATTATAGGCTCTTCAAAATCTTTAAAAAAAAAAAAAAAAAAAAAAAGCAGAAGAAATACTGCACCATTGACATTAGCGAGAGCAGCAGACATCTTATGCTCAGCAGTTAAAGGTGTGATTTGTACCTCAGAGAGCAAGCTAGCTCAGATCCTGCTGAAACTACTAATTTGTACCCCGAGAAATAAAAAGTCAGTCTAGCATGAAGAGCAGCAGCTCGGAATTTGCCAGCCTTTCAACCTATTGGAGAAACCTTATGGGAGAAATGCATTAGTGCTTTATTGTTCTTGCGATTCAAATGACGGATTTTTGAGCCCCTTGCAGGGTCTCATTTTGCTGAGTATTATATTTGAGGTAAGGTTCACTAACCAACATTTATAACCTAAATTCTAATATTTCGATCATGTTTATACAGTATGTATGCTAGATTTTCATGTCCAATCAGATTTCACGCAAAATGTGTTGGAAATTTAATTTGCCCAGGGCCTTCAGAATATATAGTGCTGGCTGAAACGATGTGCGCCCTATATTCCTTAACAGGTTATCGGCATAAAAACTCAACATCTTCATTTTCGTGCCATGTTCGGGAATTCGGCAGACCACATTCCGCGAATCAAGCGCATTCTTTATTACATGCTTCCGTCACAACTGACAATTTGGTGACAGAACTCAGATTTGAAATTAGACCAGCAAAAAGGTCTAAGTTGTGGCGCAGGTGGTGAAACGCAATTTTGATGAGTTTGATACTTAGCGAAGGCAGATTCTGAAGATTTCCAGGTTTGTATTTTTTGTATTGTATTTTATTCTAGGACAACAGCCCGGGACAATTCCTCAAATATTATAACATATTAGATTGTATTTTTGTATAGTATTGATGGTTCGTCATGACATGATGTTGATGGAAGAGGTGGATTAAGTTGAGTAAAACCACACTAAAGGTCCAAATTCCAAATGCATAGCATAAAATGCATACAACTTCTCATTTACAGTACAATATATTTTGTGTGCAATATCATACAAAGTGTGCATATAGTTTGATTCTTGCTCTGCCATTACTAAAATGTAGCATGGTCCCACTTGGTGTCCCACCGTTATGCCTGACAATTCAGTGACAGATAGACTAGAATGTAGAAGCAGGTCTAAGTTGTGGTGCAGGCGGTGTAACGTGATTTTGGTGGATTTCATCTAGGCACAGTTACTAAATGGGATAAATTTATTCAGGCTTTTATTATTTAAAAAAAAAAATCATCAGACAACATGGTGAGTCGACTACTTTGAATACAGGTACCTCGTCATTGATATATCTCTGTGTGTGGGTTCTGTGTATTGTTTTTGAAGTGTGTGTGTGCGCGTTTAATTTGGATGAGTCACTGTAGTTCTGGCAAGGTCGATGTGGGCTGGTTTGAGATGGATGGAGTTTGGATGAGGTGGAGGAGTTGACATCGGAACCTTGTCTCCTGTTCTCCCATCTGCTCACCATGGAGGTGTGTGTGTGTGTGTGTGTGTGTGTGTGGGTGTGTGCGTGTGTGTGCGTGCAATTGAGCCACAAAATTACAGGCGAATGAGATATAAGGGAAGGGTAGAGGGCTTGTGCACACACACGCATTCATGCCTGTGAGCCACAGATGGCAGCGAGAAGGGGATGTGGCTTCCCGAGATCAGGTGCTTGAGCATCCTGCAGCAACATCTCTTTCGCCAAATTTCATTGTCCTCCCACCTGACATGACACTAATTCATCACTCAGAGGCAGCGTGTCTCCTTTGCAGCCATTTAAATGCAGATGGTGCATCAGTCTCACCTTGTATGAAGGTTCCCCTCCTGAATGGAGGTTACAGTGCAGCTCTTTTATCAACCTCGCTAACCTCAAATGCTTTTCACCTGTTGCTACTATTGAAAGAATATAGTTGAACCCTTAAAATGTAAAACAGAATCGGGTTGGCGTTATTTATTTTTCTTTCCAAAAAAACAACACAGACAGCTTCCAATAGTTGTTGTGACCAAGCAAAAATATTGGAAATTGGTGAGTGCCTTGTGTTGTTTACAGTTGTTAAACTGTCAACGAAGATAGCATTTAGCAATAGCCAAAGTAACGAGACTAAGAGCAATTTCTGGAGAAATTGTGCGGGAATGCTGAAAGCTGAATGCTAAGATTTGACTGCATGTGGAATGCTTATGAAGTAAATTGAGAGATAAATTGTGAAATTATGACCTCTTGGTTACTGGACAATGCACTTTACCAACTATGCCACCAAGCAGTATCAGACACCTAGTAATGATGATAAGTTATATGGATGGAAGTGGGCGTGGAAAGTGATACTTAAAAAAGTTCACTGTCTGTTCCATTGGAAATGAATGGAGAAAAGTTGATATTTAACATTAAATTGTGCAAATACAGTAAGTAATGTGGAATCAGACGATATATACCCCGGGAGGCGTGAATTTTTGAAGCAAGTTGAAATTTGAACAGTGTAAATCGCTTCAGCATTCCCACAAGAACAACCAATTTTCAAATCCCTTCCTCCGCTAGTAGCAATCTTCCCCGTGTAGTAGTTACACATCGTACAAAAGCAAGCGAGACATGCGATGCTACTCGATATTTCGTGTCATGGTCGGACCTAGCATGATAGCGCTAACGCTATCAAATAAGCATACGTAGCGATTAGAATAAACATACAATGCCTATCGCCCGAAGTCCACACAGTCCAGCTCAAGTTATGACCTTTATGAGGACAAATATGACTGAAAATGGATGGACGGGTTCCTTACACTATGAAGCGTGACGTTAATATATCTCAATTAATGTCTTTGAGTGTACACCGTCTACAGTGGTAGATACAGCATCCAAGATAAACACAATTCTCTCATAATCCCACATCCCCTGAGCGTTTCCTAACAGGTGACATCCTGCGCAGTTCCCTCGTTAGAAATAATCTCACATAACAGATGGGTCATTTTCCTCAAGCCTGCCAGCAAGACCAGCACCGCTCCACGGGTATTTCGTGGCAGAGGAAATACAAGCCACGCCAAGTTATTGGTCCAATTCTCATGGCTGTGGCCGCCATGAGTTCGGCCATCTTTACCAGCATCAGGACAATAACATTTACAAGACGGCCAAGCAACCTATTGGGCAGATCACCACTTCACTCTCAAGATGACAGAAACAGGACTTGTGACAACCAAGTTACAAACCACTCGAGAAATAAAAAGCCACATTTGTAGCTAGCATGTTTAGAAGGTTATATCAGTCAAGCATCGAGACACTCACAAGATCATTCGTCTTCTTTTGAAAATAATGTACTGCACTTTATGTGTAATTTCATAGAGAAATTTAAAACTCATCCTTTGAAATCTTCTACACAGTATTCGTCTTCAAATGAAGGGAACGGATAGCGTCATGTGAAACACGCGCTTTCAGACCCAATACCTGAAAATGTTTGCGCCTGCATGTGAATGTTCCGCCTGCTGATTAGCATGATATTAAATTGCTAGGTACTCAATCAATAAAGCCCATCTAAGGTAGGGTATCAACACCTTTAGCATTACTTCACTGTTGGCCTCTGACTCTGAACGAGTACGAAAGAAGTTTGCAAACTTGGACGCTGGACCACAGAGATGAACCTCTTAGGTTAGCTTGTTACTAGCTAGCTAGCTGTTACAACGGAACACAAATGGATATAAAACTTAACCAAAAAACATAACACCCTGAATTGTGCTGTTGGTGAGAATATGGCGAGCGAATATGGAGGTTAAAGTAAGTTATTTTAAAAGAAAAAAAAAAAGAAAAAAAGAAAAACAGTTCCATAGGTTTGACATGGCGCAAAGTGCACAAAGTCTCGCTATACTCCAATATGTTTTTAAAAAAAAGTGAATTTGAGGCTTGGTATAGCGCTTTGGACAACATACAACCACATATTGCACAGTGGACAGAAACGCCAATCAAAATCCAATCACGCATCTAGTTTGTGTCCAACACAATAGCGGGCTGCATGTTTCGAAGCCCAGTCGAGCATGACACTGAAGAGCAGTAGCCTTGTTAAGAGCTCAAGCAACTCTGTGCCTCCCGCTAATGGATGGATAAATTTAGAAATAGAGTTGAAAGAGAAGAGCCGGGGAAGAAAACCGCTTCAGCCTGCAGAGTCATCTTTTACAGCAAAGCATTGTAAAGAGCTTTCCTTGATACGCTAGAAGGGGTTTTAAAAAGAACAACCTGCTCAAAGTGGTTAAATCTCAAACAAAAAGAATAGACTTTTCTCCAATACTACCGTCTCATGTGTTGTCATAGGAACAATACCTGCTCTGGATTGAAAGACCAACAACCCATCGCAAAATAGAGTGGAAATGTGATCGGATGAAAACGACTAACGATGAAAAGGACCTGTGGGGAATGACATCACTGAAATGGTCCTCATCCTAATGCACCATCTGGTGTAATGGCTTTTGGATGGGGCCATGACCAAGCCTCTGGCCTGGCCTTAATGATTTATTCACTTATTGACAGTAGCTCCCTTTATGGATTTATGGCTAAATAAAAGTTTACTGTTACACCATTCAGAGGTAATTATTTCATGCATGCTAGTTAGCTGACGGGAGTTCATTTGGAGAAGAAACGAAAATTGGATGTTCTGATCCAAGACAGTCAGGATCCTGGATGGTCACTACTATAAAAATTTTACTCAGCTTGGTGAAAAGGCAAATTATACTTCCCATTCTAAAATTTATACCTCATACAGGAAATTGCCTTTGTGTGAATGGTGTTCCACTCAGCTGCTTGCCAGGCCCTCAGAACTTTACCATATATTTACCGTTAATACGATTGCATAAAGTTTGAAGTTTAGTTTATTGTACATGTAAAGTAAAATAAAATAAAATAAAATAAAATAAAATAAAAGACAAGAGTGTAATGGGTTTAATGAGTAGTGGGGATCATTTTTGCACTTGTATACACAGAAGTCGAAGGTCTGTACAAGAAATTTGTGCATCTTACACAATTTTTTTTTTGATCAAGCTGGTTCTGTCTTCCCTCTTATGCACCATTATGCACGTCAATGGGCCACCACCATTTAATTTGTCAAGTATACCTTTACTATGAATGCCTAAAATGGTAAATAATAAATACGTTTTTGAAAATAGGACTAAGTGTGCCTGTTTATATAGCAATTGTTTTTTTTTTTTCTTTACCATTATTGGGCAAATAATATTAAAATGACGAGATATTATTTTGTTATTAAGCTTGCTTATGAGGTATTCTGTAATTCTTTTTCCTTAAGGTAGCACATAGTCAGAAGGGATTTTTTTTTTTTTTTTTTTTTTTTTTTTTTTTAAATATGCCTTCCTTTAAAATCCTGAAGGGATTTTCTTTTTCCTGCACAAACTGAGGACATGCCTGGATAGATAGTTTAACCCCCCAAAACGCTCTATTTCAATTCAAAGCAATTAAAGTTGGGAGTATTAGTTTTTATAATATTCATTAAATTAAAGCCATTTTTAAAACATGACCTTTTCAAGTAACTTAATGACTTAACATATTACTTGTACAAAATCCTACTGACGTCATATATGGAATAGGCATAGAGATGAAACTGGGTGCTGAGTCATCCGAGACAATTTCATGCCTTTTTTGTTACTTCTGCACATTTTCAATCTCTGTAAAAAGTTAAGCTAAATCGCTAGCGGCTACATACAAAACCTGTTTAACGCACCGTCAGTCATCTGCACCGTCTCCCCACAAACGTTAACGACTGTATTCCTTTAAACATCTCAGAGAAGATTTTCTACAATCCTAACTTTGGAGATAAAGTAGATTGTTTGTAGGTTTGGGGAAAAAAAAATTCCTTCCCGGCTTCAACATTCTTGAACATCTGCCTCATACTGCAGAGGAGCTGCAACGCGTCTACGGATGCTTTTGCAGCTCCCGGGTGAGTTTTGTTCTGGAGCTGAATGAGGACAAGCGAGACATTGCAGGGCAAACAGCAGGTGTGTTTTGTTAACCAACCCAGGCTAAGTGCAAATTTGGTACCTCGCAATATTTTCCCCTGAAAAAACAATCCCACCCCTGGTGAGCATCATCCAAATGCCAGAATGTTACAAATGTTAAAAAAATAAAATAAAAATAAAATAAACAAGGCATGATTCAATTCAAACGCAGTGAAGTGTTCCAGCATTATTGTTCTGGTTTCAGCGACAGCCTGGTGTCTGCCATAAGACACTCCGGCACAAAGAGAGCCCGAGCCATGCAAACACGATTTTTACACCCCGAGACAAAATGAGATTATTTTTCTTTATTTATTTCGATTTGCCATTGAGAAGATTCCAGGAAGGCGTTCATGTTGTGTCTCAGCTCTGCTAAAGCTCATATCGCACTTTGGTGTAGCCGTGGAAAAAAAAAAAATTCACAAATAGAAAGATTATATTCGAAGAAGGCAATTGCTTGGTGTCACCTGCAGGGAATACGCGAGCTCGGTTCGGCCTGGCCTCACTCATTATTCACATCATTTATTCTCTCCTCTTTTGTGGTGCATCTCTGTGTGAAATGAATAATCCGCCACACTAAAAATAAACAAACTTCTCGGCCATTTCTAAATGGGAGAAGGCGAATCCTCTTGTACCGTCTCAACAAACTTTTCACTTAACTCTTTGACTGCCAAAAACGTTTAATAACGATCAGTAAAATCACCACGTATATTGCCATAAACGTTAAATAACGTCAACATTTTTTCATTATTTTTTTTTATTTTTTCTCAGTGCAACGTCTAAGTGCAGCGCTGCCTGGTCAATGGGTTGTGGAATCTAAAACACTCTAAACTATGGCCAGGAGATGGAAGCATTGTATCTCTTTTTCATCAATGATCAAAGCCTCTCTTATATCAAAGTTTTTCTTTGATAACGTGTGGCAGTAAAAGAGTTAAAGTGGAAGTCAACCTTAAACGTATCGACAATAATATGTTAGATGTGACCTCACTAGTCTAAACATGACATTCTGATCAACATTACATTTGTGGAATATGACTTATGCAGCAAAATCCAGCCGTTTTAATCAGTCGCACGGGGCGGCCATTTTGCTAATAATTGCTGTCGACTGAAGATGACATCACAGTTGCTCAGGGCTCAGACAACAACCAATCACAGCTCACCTGTTTTCTGAAGCTGAGCTAACGCAACATTAGCTAACGCGATATCGTTTTCACTTCACACCATGTTAGATACTTCAATAAAACACCTTCACTTTACAGTCTATATTAATGACATATTCACAAATGAACTAGATATCATCCAACTGCTACGGAAAATTCCGAGCTAATGTCACAATTGTCCGGTTCCACTCTTTCATTGCTTTTACAGATTTCCTCCGACGTTCAGGGTCAATGGGGAAAAACATGGAATGATAATTAAGTTTCCATCAAGTTATGGTTGGAATATCCAACCGCATAAAAAAATTTTAGACATGATTTTCTGGCAAAAGCAATACAATATGCCGTTTGTTTCACCGTGTAAGGGTTGTGGAAATATCAGAAATGCCCGGAGGTAGACAAGTAAACAACGGGGTCTCTCTCTCAGCGTGGAAATTGTAATCACTCAAAAAAAAAAAAAAATCCTCATTTTTAAATAAATGTACCAATAAACCGATTGTGTTTTTTTCTGTACTGTTGCCACGAGCGACACAAAATGCTACATGAACAATGAAAACAAAATAAATTCAGTGTATCTGTTACGATGGTATGTTCACTTTTGTTTAAATCGCAGAGCTTCCAGTATGAGACCCAGAGTAAGCTACCTAGGACATCACGTTACCCAGCTAACATTATTAATAATGATCAAGCTAAACTTAGCGAGTTATTTATGACGTTTGGGAGCGTGATTTGCTAAAAGTCAATTGATTTGCTAATGGTCAATTGTCCATAGCTAAACGACAGCATGATGCTATTGCAATTAGCAAGTGCTAGCTTAAACCTTACTGTTTATATAAACACCACCAAATAAACATTTTGTTGTACCAACCAAAGTCAAAATGTACATGGATTGTGCTGGATACATTTGATTACTATTACCTTTTTCTTGTTGGCCATCTTGTTACCTTCCTGCTTTCGCTGTTGCAATTTCGATTTGCGTTGACGAATTTTCTGGATTACATCAATTCCTGTTGCGAACTTATCGCGGTTTTACAATGAAATCCATAAAGTTACATTGTATACTAATATTCTTAACTATTTATGGAAATGCTGACGTTATTTTACTGTAATATTTCAACGTTAGACTTGACTTTCGCGAACACCTTTCACTTTTGCCTGCGGCGTAGGAACGTCCATACGGTGATGGCGAATGAGCAGCTGCAGACAGCATCCCATAATGAACTCATTCACTTAATGACCCTCAAGGTGAATATACAGTAACTTTGCTCAGGCCTGATGTAAAACACCAACACTGTAACTACCTTTTTAGTGGTGACTCATGGAGCATATCAATCTCTATTACTTTTAAGTTGTCAGAGTTGCTCTTTGTTGAGTCCTGATCAAAAGCTGAACATGTCACGGCTTTGCTTTAGCGTAGTGCACCCACTGTAGTCGTTAATTTCCCATACTACTCCTGTGAGGCTTCAAATTGCAGCAATTGGATTTTAATCTGTGTACCACTGATTAGTCATTTGGCTCCCCAGCCACAGTGTAATTTGTTCCACAACAGAGAAGCGAAACAGTCACGTGTGCAACACACACACACAAGTGTGCACAGTTCACAGACACACGATTACACACATGCACACACGCCAGTGAGCACGCATGCTGGGAGGGGAAGCAAGCGAAAGGCCGTAGGCAAAGAAAGGCACGTGTACAACAGAGGGAGAAAACAACATATTGAAGTATCTCAGCACCATCTCATGGCAACAAATGGCACGCCATGCACTTGAAATGTCAATTGATTGTGTAAAGAGTAAGAGTCAAGGTCATGAGTCTGCTTTGGACTGACCTTAAAAGTGTGTGAGTGAGGTCCCGTCAGTCATGGGTCAAGAGTGCAGCAAATAAATGCAAAAAAGTCACTTCACCTGACAAGTTAATAAAGTACATACTTGAGTCATACTGACTTGCGAACACAGCTCTTCACAATGGAACATTTTTGCTTACTTACATCAAAACGGACACGGCCACTGCGTTTGTGCATTTTTTGTTTGTTTGTTTTTTGTTATTGCTTGGTTTCACGTGTTCAATGTTCAAGGTTTGTCTGCTATTTTGGTTGTCATCTCCAGCTGCCCATTAGTCCTGTTCGTTGTGTCAACCAATCAGCTCCCGTCAGCCAATTGTGTCTTGTCCAAGGTGTGTCTTGTTTAACTTTTTTTTTTTCCCCCTTTGTCAATTTATTAGATTTCCCCGATGAAATCTTAGTCGCCCCCCCCCCCCCCCCGTTTGTTTCTGCCAACTCCTACTTAACATAAACCTATGTTTAGATTCAGTCGAAATTATAATCATAAAATATGTTTTATCAAGTACCGTATGGTTTCTCGAGCTTGTTATAAAAAGGACATACTGTACATCTCAAACTTTAGGGATGCTTGGCTTTAATTTAACTTCAGCACCTTCCCAAATGGGCTAGACACGCCTATGGTAAATAACTTTGCCAATGGCAATTGGCAAAGTTACTGTAAACTTCTTCTCTAGTGGAGATGAATTGATGATCAAGTTACCAAGAAATGTCTGTCATCTAGTGGTGAACAGTGTTATTATTACAACTTAAAAATAATCAGGTGTGGTAGTCACCATTCCGAGTACTTGGTACTGGGCCACAAAGAGTGACAGGAAAAAATAAAAAAATAAAATAAAAAAAAATGTCCCAAGCAATTATTTTAATATTTTTATAGTGCTCTGGTTTTGAATCTAGGTTTTAGCTCAGCTGTGTGGCGTTTGCGTGACTTCCTCGTCTAAAGTCAGCTAGGATATGTTGAGTCGGGTATGTGTACTGTGTCATTTTAACCACTAGATGGCCACAAAATCTTGTGCACAATATGATGTTCAGTAACTGTTGTCATAGTAACTCTTCCACAACTTGAATAGCATTATATACATTACAAATGTAAAAAGAAGCTATTTTATATCTTTATTTTTCTATTCTGCATTATTATTATTAGCATCATTATTATTATTATTGTTGTACAATTATTATAATAATTATAATCATTTTGCAAATTTTATGTGTTACCATGCACAAAAATATTCACAGAGTGAAAGTAAGAAGCACAAATTCTAGTTTTCACAAAGCACTGAAGAAAAAAAAAAAAAAGTGTTTTGAGGTTCTGGTTTGTAGTTATAGGTGAACACATTTTTGTTTGTTTAGCATTCAATTATATTTAATTTTTATTTAAGGTATTTTTAAACTTCCTGGTGAACATATGTATGATAGTAGCTCTTAAAATTTTCTATTTTTCACTTTTCATTAATTCATTCACTGCCAGCGCAGTTAAAATGGATTTTTGACGTCTATAGCAGTCAATGGCACTGAATGAGTTAATAATAATAATAATAATAATAACAGCTCTGTTTTGTAAATGTGCCCTGTCTGGGCTGTTTGTCGCTCTTTGGTAAACCAGGGGAGACGTTCATACTAGACTTTAAAACCTAAAACCTCTCATTACACAACAAAAACTGGGTAATTACGAGCAATATGTCTGCTGTTTGTATTGTCAGAAAAGACGCCATCATAACAGGCAGCTGTCACAGGGAGAATGAAGGAGCAAATGATTGCTGAGAGTGTCGATCTTTTCACTGACCCCCGCAACAATTGTGAATTGTTCTTATCGCAAAAACAGAAAAGCAACGTGTCTGGTATCATTTCAGGTACTCTTGCAGGAGAAGCTTTATTGCTGGTAGACATAAAAAAACCAAAAAAAAAACAAACAAAAAAACATTAATTAAGCCCCTGCTTCTACGTTTGAGTCAAGGCCATGCTCAAATTTGGACAGTGGGATGCAAGGTATCATATTTGACTTTACAATTGTGACCTTTCTTTGTACAAACATCATAGAGTTAGTTCAAACACTCACACGCACCTTTCAGAGATAGAAAATGTGACCTTTTTTGCTATGGCTAAGTGACATTTAAATACTACAGCGCATCATGACGAAACCAAACACAAACTGGGCAGATATTGTTTCAAATATGCAAAAAGAAGAATAGCAAATTTATCTTTTTTATTTTTTTTAAGCATATTTTCATTCAAAGGTGACACAGGGCAATATTTTGCAGCCTGCTAAGTCTTGTACTCAGTAACCTCTTTGCTTCAAGTTGTTTTAGAGTTGTGCAACTAAAATTAAAACGTCGTCATCACAGTATGAGCACCAGGCTTCAAAAACCCTGGGAACCAGAAAGAACCAGCATGCATCAAAACTGCTTTCAAGAGCAACAAAAGAGCCTCATTGTGACCTGCGAAGACCTTGTCAGACTCTTGTCAGGCTGCAGACAAGCCTGTATGATCACATCATAAAATCTCTCCTGTCTTCCTATTTGGTAGACATTTTAAACCCTATAATATATATATAATATATCGCGATACTACATCGCGCGATTCTCGAATCGATTCAATAGGCGGCTGAATCGATTTTTTTTGTGTTTGTGTGTGTGTGTGTGTGTGTGTGTGTGTGTGTGTGTGTGTGTGTGTGTGTGTGTGTAAATCGATTTTTAAACTTCCATTTTTAATGGAAAAATATTCAACAAAACGTCTGACTTCGGGTTAGGATTCACACCTTGAGCATGGAAGAATGTTATATGAACGGAACATTAAGCCTTAATATTTTATTTTAATGCTGTTCAAACATGAAACAGATTACAACCTCTATAAGACTGAAATTTCAGATAAATAAATAATACATTTTCATATAAATCTTACACTCTACAAGCTTACTGATTAGTATTTTCTAAATTTGAATGAAAAAAAAATCGCAACAATCGACTTATAAATTCGTATCGGGATTAATCGGTATCCAATCGAATCGTGACCTGTGAATCGTGATACAAATCGAATCGTCAGGTTCTAGGCAATTCACACCCCTACTATAAAGCCTAAACCATGAAATATGAGTGGAAAAAAAGATTCTTTGTAAATAGAGTATTTATTGGTCTTTTTGAACAAACAAAAAAATGTGAAAATCAACTTCCACATATGAATTGATTTGTATCAAATTTGATACATTGGGTCACAGTGCTTTAAATTTGTATATTTATAACTGTCAAAAATATAATAAGAAACAGAAATATCAAACATTAATATTTCCAAAAAAATCAGAAAGAACATTTCCTACTATTAATAAGTATAAATGTTTCTCCTTTCTCAATTGGGCCGATCTTGCAAGGTCGCTGGAAAAAGCAATCAGTTGGGCGATACTGCCCTCTAATGGATTATCAGTGCAATGCATGTGTCAGATCATATACGTCAGGGTTTTAATGGGGGGGGGGGGGGGAATATTATACTCGTGAAACAGAGAGCTTAAAATGTTTTGTATTTAATATGATACGGTTAGCTTCAATGGGAAGCCAAGTCAAAAATTTTCTCTACAATTATGTTGTATCAATCAATTAAACAAACTATTTATATAGCACCTTTCATACATTCAAATGCAACTCAAAGTGCTGAACATCCATAATACAATAAAAATAAAAAGCCACCCCTCCCCCCCACATCCCCATGATCGTACCCACAGACACACCCAAAACACAACAGACACACGCAAACCAAAACATGGCAGGGCACAGAAGAACCCTGTAAGGAAAGTCACCCAGGATGAGTTCTAAGGGTTGAGGTAACGGCCAATCACAGCTCAACCGTTTTCTGGGTTTGGTCATCTGACGTTCACAAGCTGAGTCCTTAGGCACTGTGATGTCATTTTCAGTTGACGAGTGACAAAATGGCCGCCCCCTGAGATGTATAAAAAGTGTGCTGCTATTCTATCTGTCCGGGGAAATTTCAGACAGATCTACTTATGTGCAGTGTTGCTCGGCAACATGCATGGTACTTAACTGCTTTTTTTGCTTGCTTTCAATATTGTAAGCATTTCACTCTACATACAATCATTTACCCACAGCCTCTCACTGAAGGAGGAACAAGCCACTCCACAAGCTGTCTTTTCATTCACAAAAGCAAGATGCTCATTTGGCCCGCAATCAGAATGGACCCACTTAAAAATGAGCATTGTGAGTTATATTTGGAATTGTCTGCCATTGAGGCTTTAAGAATACCAAAAATAAACTGCCTTTAAACTGCAATCACGCGCACGCATTTCCATCAGTAATAAGTGCTATTTTACGTCCTTGAGCAGCCTCGCACAGCCGACTCAATTCTCCAGCCCGAGAGTCATTTATGTCTGGGGCTAAAGCTCGTTCCCATCATAATCACTTGTCATCTTGTTTAATCCACTTTTTATTCTTCGTCTCATCTTTTTCATTGCTTTTCAGCTCCCCCGCTCTATTTTATCCTTCATTGTTCTCTACTTGCCATTGCCAAGGTAAGATTACGTGTTAATTAAAGACAATCCACACAATGATTTAGGTGTATAGTTCTCAAAAGCATACAGTTTGTGGGTATGGTCTACTTGTGACCTCGACCTTATCATAAAACCGCTAACGGCTGTATGACAAGATGATTACCATGACAACCTTGAAAAAGCCCAGGGTTTGAATTGAAATGCTTCGACTTGGTCCCATCCCTTTACATGTTGCCCTGGGTTGCCAAGGGAACAGGTCTTCCTTCATAAAGTCATGTGGGGGTGGATGGTCGTCTTGAGATGGAGGCTGTCAGCTTTGTACTGTACATTCGGTTTAGTTTGATATATACTGATAATTAGCAAATTACAGCCAATTTACTGCTATTAAATCAAAAAATGGAAAGTTATGATGTAATGGCACAGCAGTGTTGCAATTAAGTTCCTAGTAAACCCAAGTTTTCCCTCTGTAATATTAATCCAATATAGATCTCAGTGAAGCAATATTACAGTGTGATGATGAGCAGCTGATGATGATGATGGGCCGGAGGCAGCAGAGTCCCACATTTTACAGCTGTTGCAGCGACAACACAGTTATTAGCTTTAGCTAACACAGCTGGCCATTGAAAAACACGTTAATGATGTCGTCAAGCAATATAAAATTTCATCTTCGGTATTCTTTCTGTCATTGTTGCTGTCCCATCTCATGCAAATTAGCCAACACGCTAAGGTGAGTCCGGCTATATGTGACCACCATGTAAACGTGAACCAGAGAAAGAGTGAGATCAAGAGGGGACTCCCTTACAAGTTTACAAGAGTTACAGATACAAGAAGTTACTGAATTTTACAGTTCTGGTTTGTTTACACTCCTTTGTCTGTTTAGTGGTAACATTCCTATGTTTTGTTTTGTTTTTCTGGCTGTGTTTGGTGACCATATTTTGAGATATGTGAATGATACTCAGTTTATTCAAAGATGCCATACATTATAACAATTTTTTAATTTCCATATTGTTTTTTTTTTTTATTTTATTTTATTTTTTTTAAATCTATCCCTCTCACTTTTACATATCTTGCCAACAGTAAAGTTTGGTCTGTTAGTAGCACGGGCGAAAGTAGGACCCAAATGCACCTGCGCCACAAGTTAGACCTGCTTTTTGCGAGTTTAAAAGGCAGAAAGATCAAGGGCCAATGGGATTGCCAACAGATCAATCCACGGAAAAGCGCCGGAGTGTCTTGCATCGGCGAGTATCGAATCATTCTGCCGATGAGTGAGTCATCGACAGAACTTTAAGTGGGTGGGCGTTCCTGACTGGCAGAGATACTGTCTGACTGACTCGGTGTGAGACTCACAGTTAGAGTTCGTGAATTTAGATCTTAGCACAAGATCACAATCTTAGTGAACATGCCCGCGAACAGCGTATGCAATCTCGTTGCCTGAACATATTAATGAGAACTGAAATGGTAATAGATCAGGCACATGGTGCCCATTAAAAAGTTGCAAAAGTAGTGATTTATAAATCAGGTTTGTGCAGATTCTAGAAGCAAAATCCAGAAATCTTTGTAAAGAAGAGATACAATGATGTCAACACGTTGACAATGGATTTGACAGTAGTCCTGAACAAATCGTTATAACTCATACTGTATACAGCTCATTAACGTGTCCCACTTGAGCACGTCAATGCCAAGTGCTTCAAATTCAGATCAGTATTAGGCTGTAAGAAGAGACGCATGGGACAGAAAATACATAAAACTGCACACAAACAACGTCACAAAGCCAGTGATGACGCACAACCAGTACTGGGAAGTCACCTCAATAACAATTAAGTGCCCCTTACGGAGTTAACCTGAGTGTCAATAGAGTGAATGTTGCAGAATTAATGGACACGGGGTGGGGCCGGTTTGTTCCTGGACTAGAGTATTGGATTTTAAATGGCTTTTACATTGGGGTGGGCTGACAGAAAGCAGAAGGGGATTGATATTTTCACACACAGGAAATTATTAAATTATTTATGTAGTGTACTGTACTGACTTCCTGTTTAAAATAAATAAAAAATCACATAACCAAAAAAGGAAAACAATGTGCGTGAATCTGTGGTTTTGTCATTACCGTATTTGTATGAATGCTGAAAGCATATTCCACACACATTTTTGAGGTACTCCCACATAATACATCCGATTTACACCATTTAAATTTTGACATGCTTAAAAACAAATCACGCCTCCCGTGGTTGTATCTTTCTCCTTCCACTTGTATACAGTTTGCCCACAATTTAACGTTAAATATCAAACTTTCCCCCATTCATTTTCAATGGGACAGATATTCAACTTTTTCCACGTCCACTTCCCTACATGCAACTGATCATCATTCCCAGCTGTTTGATACTGCAGTTGGTAAAGTGCATTGTCCCGTAACCAGGAGGTCGTGGGTTCGAATCCCACCTCCGACTGTACGCTGTACTTAACGCTCACCATGGAGAATCTGGTTCTGGAATCTGGCAATTTTGAGTAATAACCTTTGCCAAATTATTTAACTTCCATTATATTTAATGACATTTCTCATTATTTTTCTGTATTATTAACGTTCTATAAAACATTCAAATTCAACACAAGCTTTCAGTATTATATTATTATTATTATTAATGAATACAATTACATACAATGTCACAGATTGATTCATACCCATTATATTCAATGACAATTGTCATTATTGTTATAATAAAGCATTCCACATGCATTCAAATATTAGAAATTCAGCTTTCAGCATTCACACGCAATTCCTACAGAAATTGCACATTGTCTAGTTTTTTTTAGTACTATTGTAATAATATGGATAACTGTGATTATTTTGGTCTATAATAATGACAAATTTTAATGCTCTTTTTCTCCTCTCATAAAATTTAATCAATTCCTTAAAAAGAAAAAAAAAATTGCTGTTTTGTAAGCACTCGCCATTGAATATTGACTGTCCATCACACCACACTCTGGAAGCCTTATTGATGTTTGTAAACAATACTTTCTAACCTAGTTCACGGTTACTATGGTTACCCGGGGCTCAGCAGATTGTCTCACTATGAGAGGGAATGAAGCACCTCAAACGCGTCAAAATGCAAATTAGTTTCGCAATTGTACATACAAGTTGCAATCAATGCACCGCAAGTTGAATTTAATAATCATTGAACTGATGTTTTGAGCGCCGAAAAGAATTGAATATGTTTGCAAGCAGTGTAAGAGGTGTGACAGAAACAAGACGGTGTTCATGACTCAGTAACATTTGGCTGACCGCTTATGTCACAAAATCGTTCCATTGATTTTCGGTTATCTCACTCTGTGCACCAATTTCGGGCATTTATGTAGCACACTGCAGTCTGTGCTCACCTGGAGGTGGCACAAGTATAAAACACAGAATCAAGGACCCAACTGAGGGTCTCGATTTTCTCCAAAGGGGTGAAGAAGATGTAATGTCGCCCCTGGAAGTGGCGCAAACACTTTTGTGCCACTTCCTGTTGCAGGACAAACCGTGACAGCAGTGTAATACACAAAAACTGGAGCAAATTTTTGTCTCTACTTTATGAAGAACAAATCAGCTGCTTGGCAGTAATAATAATATTAAAAGCTTGAAATTTCAAATGAACTATGGATAAAAACAAATACCGCGTGCTCATTCACATGATGCGGAACATCTCATTTTTGCAAAATGCATTGCCATGGAAACAGAACGGTATTGTTATCCATACTGTGTGGTTTTTTTTTTTTTTTTTGCATGCTTTATATAATTCATGACAGGCAGCATGGTGGACGGCGGTTTGCTCTGATTTAAAACTGAGCTAAAGTTTTGGTTCTTCTGCAAAGTATATGTTAACATTTTCAGAAAAAGACTTATGTACCGTTTGTGCCACATAGCTAAATGAGGACGTGCATATAAAACTGTGGACAATGAGCGTGCACTGGAGACACTCTAGGGAGCCCATTTACGCAGACAGGCACCAAGTATTTAAATGGCTTTGGTGCTATGGAGCTCCAGCTGAGACTGTGAGTAATTAGTGCGCTTCAAGGCAGAAGGATCAATAGATAATTATTGAACATTGCTCACTGTGAGGAAAACAACTGCATAAAGTTGATAAATGTAAGGAAGTTTCAACATGGTCATGTCAAATAAGACACCTGAACTGTTTTAATTGTGAAAAAAACTCATTTGAAGAAAGATACAACCAGGGGAAAGATATGAAATGATTTTAGACTGCCAAAGTCTTTCTTCAGACTTAAACCCTATGGAGCATGCATTTTCCATTTTCCAAAAGCAACAACAACCGAAAGGTGCAATTCTTGTGAGTGTATAACTTAGTAAGAAAAAAAATACCCCCAAAATTCTGTTAATTTACACATCAATTGATTGTGAATTTGTCAAACAGCAAAGAATCTTGTCTGTGTTATTTATATCCAATATCCTCCTGACTACCAGCAATTCAAATTTGTCCTCTGTAGTGGACCTTTTTAAACCTGAATATCTCCCACCCAGTGCATACGATTGAATTAACTCCTTTTGTGCTCTATAGAGGATTCAGAGCTTTCCAATGATACCATATGTGTAGGGGGGATGCTTTGCTGCCTTTGATTGCATCATAAAAGAAAATGGCTTCCCTCAGAGCAAGCACTTTTTAGGGAAGAGGAAAAGTAAGTGTATAACACTTTTTATTGAACAAATTTTGGCTTTAAATGTTGTTAGCATGTTTTCTATAAGACTCTTAAGAACACAAAGTATTGTTTAAATTATTTTAAACTTTATTTGAGCTTTGCATTTGAGTTTTGAAAAATGTCCTCTGTAGTGGACACATCATAACTTAAAAATACTTTTTTCTTTTTTTTTTAATTTCTTTTGCAGTATCGCAGTTACTTCACAAAGATTGGGGAATATTAAGATAAACATGATTGGACAATCTATTTTTTTTTTCCTGGTAGTCAGGATATGTATATCTGGTATTTAACAAGCCCATCAGACAGAGCAAATAATGTACTATACGTGGTATGTAGTTTGTTTTTCTTTTTTTGTTCATAACAATATCAGCGTTACACAGATTTTTTTTATTTATTTTTTTATTAGTTTGTAAAGTGGCTCACTTGAATTTAAATGAATGATACTCATGCACCCTCTGCTGTAGGCAGTCACATTGTCGGGCTAAATTATGAGCAAATAACAGCAGAAACATTGTGATAAGACCATGCAATCAGCTTCAGAATTGATATCAACATTATGTCCTTCGTCCATATTTATGCAGATCAACATTAGCCTCAATTGAAGTCTCATCGCAAAGGGTGAAGAGGAGGGTTGTATTTGAGTTACAATCATACAGTAGGTGCCTAATGATGTTCGACAAATTAGAGAAAAAATACTTTCATTGACATCAAATATGATAGAACAAAAGGATGTCAAAAGCATTATTTTTTGGTTTATTTACTGTCATGAAACAGCAAAACAAGTCTGCTCATCTGCACATGGATCTTAAACATCTTCAGCGACATAGTCATCCCTGCTTTTGAACAGAAATAATTTATTATGATCCGTCTTTGGTTTTTTGACATTTGCTCACATCATCCCCTGGTAAAAAAAAAAAAAAAAAAAAAAAGGGCAAGAGCGCAAATCTCCCATCAGAGCTTGAAAATGTCATGATGTCATTTAGCAAATATTTGCTGCATTATTGGTATCCTCAAATTTTGCACCAGAGCTAATATTTACTGTAGAACCTGAGTTGAAACTTGAAACAAAATTCTGTAACATTCCCTATTTTGTGGCCATTAATATTGCGATAAGTCGCCAATATTTAAATGTTACATTTTTTGAAGCGTTATAGGTGGATAATGTGATAAGATGCCATATATATATTTTCAATGTTATTACTTGATACACACTGACTAATTGAATACTAAAAAAATGAATTTTCAGTGGTGTATTGCTTGAAGTTTTTGGCCTTGCAGCACTGCATTGAAAAAGTTTCTTCCAGTTTCTTTTTTTTTGGCCAATTACAATTGTTATTGTATTCCTCGATAGCGAACAGAAGAATAATAAAGAAGGGTGATGCACGAAATAATCTGTCTCATTTCATATTTTGCCCAAAGTGACGTCCTTGGATAAGTATTGCACTTTGAAGACCGGGGAAAAAAAGTGCTAAAGAGAATTGAAAATGATAAGTTTAAAAGCTTAAAGAGATACGTGACTCATTGAGCCATTTTCAGCAGTTAAAAGTTCATATTTTGTCGGTAACGTGTTAACGTCATTATTTTTCAAGTACAATTAATACCTTTAAAAAGTATTTTTTCTACTTGCTGTTGACATCACCTGTGTTGAGGAAGTAGGTAATGACCAATCATGGCTCAGTTTACTGACCAAGCCCAGAAAACAGGTGAGCCATGATTGGCCGTTACCTACTTCCTCAGCACAGGTGATGTCATCATCAGTCAACAGCAAGTAGAAAAAAAAAAATACTTTTTAAAGGTATTTTTGTACATGAAAAATAATGAAGTTATCAAATTCATTATGGACAAAATATTAACTTTTCACTGCTGAAAATTGTACAATGAATCAATTGTCCCTTATATAGCTCACGAAAAATATTTTACTACAATATGTCTATACGCCCCCACTATAGTCTAAATACAGCATTTTGATTAATACTGCATTCCTAGAATGTGAATTAAACAGCAAAATCCACTTTTTTTTTTTTTTTAAGCGTCATTTTTTTAAGCGCCATTTTGTCACTTGCTGTCCACTGAAAATGACATCACAGTTCCTCAGAGCTCATGTAACTACCAATCACACCTCAGCTTGTGTACGTCACGTGACCAAACTCAGAGAACAGGCGAGCCGTGATTGGTCGTTACCGGAGCCCTGAGTAATTCTGATGTCATTTTTAGTCAACAGTAAGTGGCAAAATGGCCGCCCCCACAGGTTGATAAAAACGGTGTAGATTTTTTAAAAAAAAATTTTTTATTTTTTTTAACTTGGCTTCCCCTTTAAAAAAAAAAAAAAAGCTTTTTAAGAGGCATTGTTATCTCACAAGTTACATTATCTCATTCACTGCCATTGACGGAAAAAGACGTCAAATGATGCATTTTTTTTCTGGTCTGGCAATGAATGTGTTAAATTATTAAATCACTGTTCTGCATTTACAATCAAATATATTGGTGTTGTCAGTCACTGCCAGGTCGCCGTGCGTAAAGCGTGCGCTCTGGGAAGGTGGGGATTGGGGGGGGGGGGGGGGGGGGGGGGGGCATTTGTGGAGAGGCAGTCAGGACTCGACAGCACCATGCACATCCACAGGTTATTGCGCGCTTCTCGTCGCCTCTTCTGAGCAACAACAAGCACCAGATGTGGACAGTTCCGCCACCTTTAGAGAACGCATTGATTTATTCCTGTATTTATTTGTTGGCGCACGACTTTTCCTCGCGCGCGTCTTTTTGGAGAGCATCATGACAGAAGCCTCTCAGCCCCGCGGCGGCACGAGGACGACCGCAACATAATGGCATCTAGGTGCGGTTGCTGCTGCGGTCCAATAAACGAAGATAATGCGAGATTCCTGCTGCTGGCTTTGTTCATCGTCATCTATCTGCTGTGCGGAGCGGCCGTCTTCTCCGCGCTGGAGCAGCCCAAAGAGCGGGAGGCCAAAGAGCGATGGGCGCAGAGGTTCGAGCTCTTCAGGCTGACTTATAACCTGAGTAGGAAAGAGCTCAACAGTTTCCTCAGGAACTACGAGGAAGCCAATGTGGCGGGGATTCGAGTGGACAACATCAGACCGAGGTGGGACTTTGCCGGGGCTTTCTACTTCGTGGGAACTGTGATTTCCACCATTGGTGAGTGAGTATCAAATAAGAAAAAAAAAAAAAAAGAAACAAAGGAAAAATTGACATCACAAAGAGTTTTCAAATCACAAAGACTGAATTTGGGGGGGGGGGGGGGGGGAATAAAAGCAAAAGAAAGAAAAGAAACAATTCTCTGGTGCTCTTTGGCTTTTATGTATATTTTATTTAATTATCTATTTATTTAGTTAGTGTCTAGGTTCAGTGCATAAGTCCATAAAATTTACATTACACTTCATGAAACACGAAAAGTTGATAAACCACAGATTTGTTTACATTATTCTTGCAATCTGATTTAGGACTTACTGACTTATTAAGAGTAAGACACTTGTTTGGTATAGATTTTTTTCTAATTTATTGAAAATAAATTGACAACTCTAATTTAGTTAAATAATGTATTTCATATTAATTCATGGTTCTTTTGCCTTTATTCTAACCTATAAGACCAAATTATAATAAACATGATTGTTTTTTGTAATGAAGAATAGTGCATTGCTTGTGTTGCTATAAAAAAATAAAAAATAAATAAATAAAAAAAGATGGGAAGAGGACCTTGAAAAATAATTGTGTTAATAATAATAATAATAATAATACATTATATTTAAAGGCGCCTTTCTTGACACTCAAGGACACTGTACAGTGTATTAGGAGAGGACTTAAATAAATATTGAAAGTTTTTTAAAAATTAAAAAATATATATATATTTTTTAATATTATTGTTGTTTCTTCAAATGTGTTAAGGCAGTTCTTCAAATACTATCCCAGCAGAATAAAGACATTTTAAATAATATGCATGTTCAAAATTTTGTGTTTCAAACAGGAGTCAAAATAATTTTCTATTGCGTTTTGAACAAGTTATGAATTTTAATTAACAATTTAATTAAATTAATTAATTTAATGTAACAATTTAAGTTGGCTTTTAATTAATTGGATTTAATTAATCTGTTTCAGAGTCAAATGGATTAAAAAATAAAAAATAAACACTAACAGGGCTGGACTGTCCATCTGGCATGCAGGGCAGATGCCCGGTGGGCCGGTGTACTTTGGGGCCGATGTGGTGCTATTCAATGCTAATTTTCCTCCATTTGACCAGCCCACAATTTAAAAGGGCAGCTCATTCATCCATGTGCAATATCACATCAAACTGAACCAATAGTAGCCAAGGGCGGCTAGGAATCGGGCTGGGCTAGCGGGCCTAAAAGTAAAAATGCCTGTCCAGTCCTGAACACTAACTGCTCAGGTAATATTTTAAACATTTTAACCATCCTCATTGTGTAAACAGAAGTTAACCAAAATATGTTTCAAGATTACATCTTGACACTAACGCTGATTCCTTCTATTCTTATTGTCACTTGAGCCAAGTTCTACCATGCAGCAATAAGGTCCAATTCTACGGTTGCCATCACACATAATTGCTTTGAAACAATAACGTTTGAGTGAGATGATTCACTGCTGACCCTCCTCATTGACTGTCTCGCAACAACATACTGTGTTATAGTAACACACATTTCACGCCAAACGATGAATCTATTCCCCGCGGAAGAGACTGAAATTGGCATTTGATGTTTTGGCTAGCATAATATTTACAATTTGCTGTCACTGCCCCAGTACAATAGTCCACTTTTTTCACCGCGCATCGCCAGTGCTCAATATAAATGATGTTTGTCCCAAGACATTTTCACGTCGATTGCACGTTTTCATAAATACCATTTTTCCTGTTGTCCAGCATATCGATTTGACGTCCAATATTTCCTCTGTAACGAACAAGTTGGATTCCACTCCAGAGACGGAACGTGTGCAGCCAGCTGTGCAATGTCAGGCGTGTCATTCCTCTCATCTACAACAAGGGAGTCAACAACACACACACACAAAAAAAAAAAAAGTGTTTTTCAATCAATATTTTCAAATCGGCGGCCATCTCACGCAATTTCGGCCACTTGCTTTTTTTTTGTCAAGATGTTTGTTCAACTAAAAGGAAGCAAAAAACAGCACACCCACGCAAGCACACGGAGGACTGGCTGGTCAACTCCACGCAGGGAGCTGCTGCAGCACGAACAGTAAAATGTGTCTTTCTTGTATGTGATGGTAAATGCTGTTTCAACATTGATTATAGCGTTTTGTAATGAATTAAACTTGGCAGGTTGGGTGATTAACTGTCTGGCAGGACAATTTTAATGATGACATTGATGGATAATGAGGGCCATTTCAATTGAAAGGCACATTTTTAATGTACCGCATTTCAATTTTTTTTTTTTTTAAATCATTGATTATTGCCAATGACGGCATCAGTCACACTGAGTGCCGTTGGGCCTCAGAAAAATGGAACGGAATGTTTAATTCTTTGATAGTAGTGCTTTCAAAAGAGCATGTAAAAAGAAAAGTTTAAACTAACATTCGTTCCCAGCCATTTTCACACAAAAAAAACAAAAAAAAAAAAAAACATTCGCTCCTGGCTCTTTTACTGGATTTTGACTGATTTTCCAAGGCCCACAGAATATTGTGTCCTATTGCTATAAAAACATGGAACCTATCAAAAGCAAGATTAAAGTCTCTTCGTTCATCAGGGGGAAAAAAAAAAAAAAAACAGTATGTTTTTATCTGTTTCCGTTTGGCAGCAATTACCATTAGAATATACAGTATATAAATTTAATCAATTTTCACAAATCTGTTTAGAATTGTAATTTAGCTTTTCTTCAACATGGCCCTGGTTGCTCTCCTTTGCTCTGCTGCCACGTGCTGGCCGTTTGTGTAATAACTACCATTTCTGCAACCGTTCTTTGCAGTTGAGAGGCTGCATCAAAGCCTTCTGTATGCTCTAGCATAAAAAATAAACAAATAACGTATAAATATGTCTTTGGGATACTTGTAACATTAAAAATAACATTTGTACATTTTTGGGAGCATAATAACTACAATTTCTGCAACCGTTCTTTGTAGTTGAGAGGCTGCATCAAAGCCTTCTGTATGCGCTAGCATTATTTTTTTATTTTTAAACGTATAAATACGTCTTTGGGACATGTAAAACATTTTTTTTTTTTTTAAGTATTTAAATATTTTTGGGAGCATAATGACAATTTCTGCAACCGTTCTTTGCAGTTGAGAGGCTGCATCAAAGCCTTCTGTATGCTCTAGCATAAAACATAACTAAAACAATTTATGTATACGTCTTTGGGACACTTAAAACCTTTAAAAAATGTATTTATACATTTTTGGGAGCAAATTAGTTAATTAATCATTGTGTTAAGTTCACCATTCATTCACAGCTCTCATAATTTGGAAAACTCTGGATAAATCTTCCAACAAAGGCATAATACACTTAATCAATAATGGAATAATATGTGTTATATGAAGTATGGGTGACAAACATAATCAAGATCTTAATCACTTTTAGGAGGCTTCCAGGTCCAGAGAAAACAAACCCTGAAACAGTTCGACTTTAGCCACAGGTGCTCTTACTCAACAGGCGCTTCTGTGAGCTCGTTTACCTGCCAGTTAAGTAGAAGCACCTGTGGCTCAAACCAACCTGTGGCAATATTTTTGCTTTCTGTACCTGGATTCACCAACCCTGCCTTGTACTTGAAGTGACAAATGTTCTCCAACGTTTCTCAACCAGTCCTACTTTTACAAAAAAAAAAAACAAGTGTTCGATTCATTTAAAGCTTGCTGCTAGTTGTGACTAAGATTCACTAACAATGGGATTAAATTTAATAAAGAAACATGACGTGACAATGAACCGAAAAATACTGAATGAAAGCAGATAACTAAACACACGTACCAACGGCAGACACCTGTACAAGACGCACGTGACTGAGGGAGCTGATTGGATGACAAACGCAAACACAGGTTGACAGCACAGGTGAACATAATCAAACTTGACGAGGCAGTGACAGGCACATTTTGAACACTCGAAGCGTTCCATTCAGCACTTCATGTGCACACAAACCACCCCTGGTGGCCGAAATTAAAACTGTCATTTGGACTACTTTGCCTTTTTTTCTTGCAACAGCCTTGGTTTGTTTTGTGTATTATTAATTTGGGCATTGTTTTCGTTAGTTGTTTTTTTTAACATGATGAATTTGCTGAACTGTACGTTTGTTTAAAAAGAGTAACATATTGGACTTACACACTCATGCCGTTAATCAGTTCTATATTTGAGCAATGTCATGTTATGAAAATTGTGTGACACTCTTTTTCAAACGTCCTGATTCCGGATTTAAAATCATCCCCAAAGGCTCGTGTATTAAATGAATTACCAAAGTCTAAAACGAAGGCCATTTTTGCTGTAATTAAATTTAGTTTTAGTTTAGTTTTGTAAAATGTAATTTGTTTGTTTTCGTTTTTTAAAAAAAGCATTTTCGTTTTTATTTTATTTTGTTAAATTTCCATCCATCCATTTTCTTGACCGCTCACAAGGGTCGCGGGGGGTGCTGGCGCCTATCTCTTGTTTTGTTTTTTTAAATGTGTACAACTTGTGCGCAATATTTAAAACACACCATGGGCGCAACGTCATTATTCTGGTTTATATCAAAATAAATCTACTAAAAATCACATTTAAAATCATCCCCAAAGGCTCATGTATTAAATTAATTACCAAAGAATAAAACGAAGGACATTTTTGCTATAATTATAGTTTTATTTTAGTTAGTTTTGTAAACATAAAATGTAGTTTCAGTTACTTTTCTTTTTTTAAAAAGCATCTTCGTTTTTATTTTATTTTGTTAACAAAATTATTTGAATTTTACTTTTTCGTTAGTTTTAGTTAACTAAAATAACCCTTAATAGCACCTGTGTTTTTCAACACTCTCCCTTCTTACTTTGACGATCTCCAAACATTCTTGTTTTTATTTTATTTGAACTGAGTCAAATGCCATTTTTAGCACATGTCGCAGGCCACTGAAAAATGGACGGCGGGCCGCAAATGGCCCCCGGGCTGTAGTTTGGACACCACTGCGATAGTGGTGACTGTGCTCACTCTTTTAGCAGCAAGTCCCTGGTTCGAAACCAGCTCATGTTTGTTTTTTTTCCCTCTCCTCCTCCACAATTTCTTGCGGCAAGGAGTCGTTTTGTTTCAAGTGTTTATTGAAGAATTAATGGTTCAAACGCAGAGCAGATTGCAGTCGGCTCGCCGGGGGGGCGCGGCAATCACACGGGGAGAGGCGGGGTTTTTACTGAACCGGGCGTTTTTACTTCCGCGTTACAAAAATAACCAGCAAAATATTTCATGAAGAAATTACATCACCATGGTGTCAAAGGTAAGATTTAATCATTATTTGTAACTTTTGGAAGGGCTTAAAATACCGTGGAGTCTCTCTCAAGAGTCTCTCTCTCTCTCTCTGGATTTTGAAGATGTGTTTTGTGTATCCAAGGGTTTGGGATGACCACGCCTGCCACAATCGGCGGGAAGGTCTTCCTGATGTTCTACGGCCTCCTCGGCTGCGCGGCCACCATCCTCTTCTTCAACCTCTTCCTCGAGCGGGTCATCACCGTCATCGCCGTCGTCCTCAAGTCCTGCCACGAGCACCGGCACAAGGGGGAGGTCGGTCCCCAGAACTGTGGCAGGGTCTGCGCGAGGTCAAGCGGCAAGGGGGAGGATCTCGCCGGCTGGAAGCCGTCCGTCTACTGTGTCATGTTCATCCTGGGAGCGGCGGCCATTTTGGTGTCTTGCTTCGCCTCGCTCATGTACTCGGCCGCCGAGGGCTGGGGCTACCTGGACTCGCTCTACTTCTGCTTCGTGGCCTTCAGCACCATCGGCTTCGGCGACATGGTGAGCAGTCAGCGGCTGGTCTACGAGGGCAACGCCACGGCAGCGTACCAGCTGGGGAACTTCCTGTTCATCCTGACGGGCGTCTGCTGCATCTACTCCCTCTTCAACGTCATCTCCATCGTCATCAAGCAGGTCCTCAACTGGCTGCTGAGGAGACTCGAAGGGCCCTGCCGATGCTGTTACTCCAGAACGGCTCACGTGCCGCCCCGGCGCCCCCGTCGGAACGTGGTGGCCCCGGGCCACTTGCGGGCCCGCAGCGAACCGTCCATAGAGACGGACGCCGTCAATGAGAGCGAGACCGACGCCGGACGCAGGATGTCCGGAGAGATGATCTCTATGAGAGACTTTCTCGCGGCAAATAAGGTCTGAGCATCTAATATAATCATTTTTTTTCTAGACAAGTAATCGTTTCACTCCCATCTCAGTCATTTCATTTGACTTAAGCCAAATAAATAACCAAACATATGACTGAAGCCGCAAAATATTTAAAGGTTGTGATGAAGGAAGTCTAACGTACTGAGGGCCCGAGAGCTAATTCGAACTGCACCATAACACAAAAATGTGACAGCAGCAGACAATACATAAACATTCATTTTCTGCTACTTTTCGTCTTGCAGTTTTTGGATTTTTGTTGTTGGAATTTTTGTTTTTTGACATTTCTGACCCTTCTGTCAATGTTTTTGGCAATTTTAATATGGTAATTTTCTGCCTTTCTTCCTTTTTTGGACATTTGATGGCTATTTTTGGATGTTTTTTTTTCTACCTTTTTTGCTTTCAACTTTCCGACTTTTTTTTTTTTTTTTTTTAAGCAAGTTTGTGGGCATTTGTCATTTTTGGGATTTCTTGAAAATGTTTTTTCCTGCCTTTCATTAAATAAATTAGTTACAATTTGAATGTTTTCTTTTCTGTCTATTTTAAAATAAATTTACTGACGTTTTTGGCAATTTTGTGGACATTTTATGATGTAAATTTTAGATTTCTTGTTTTGTTTTTAGATATTTTATAGTTACTTTTTAAACATTTTTCTTTTCTATTTTAAATTACATTTTCTGCCTTTTTGGGCAATTTTTTTGACAATTTATTATCTAAATTTCAGATTTCTTCTTTTATATTAGTCATTTTATAGTTACTTTTAAACATTTTTCTTTTTTTATTTTAGAATAAATGTTCTGACTTTTTGCCAATTTTGTGGACATTTTATGATGTAAATTTTAGATTTCTTGTTTTGTTTTTAGACATTTTATAGTTACTTTTTGGACATTTTCTTTTCTGCCTTTTTTTCAACGAATTATTCTGACTTTTTTTTTTTTTTTTTTTTTGGCAATTCCAAAAACAGTTCATTGTAATTGTCTGCTTTTCGTCTTCCTCTTTGAACCTTTTATGGTCACTTTTTGGACATTTTTAGTTAATTTTTAAAAACTTTTTCATCTACCTTTCATCACTCTTTTTCTGACAACTTAAAAAAAAAATGTCAATTTTTTTAATATATTTAATTAATCTTTTTTTTTTTTAATCTAAATCATTAATTAATTTAAATAATATTTTATCTAAGAAATAAAAATAAATATGTAAACAAATATTAATTCTACCATTTTTTTTTTACAGATCCACAGGCAGCCAAACTCAGTGAGGCCATAGCCATATTTAATATAGTTTTCCAACCTATTTACATAATGTTATGATTTGAACGATGTGACATTTCTCTGAATAACGGTGGCCCCTCCCCTTTGTGATGACCTCTTGAGCCATCTTCCAGGCACTCAGCGGTGCCATCTGCCTTTAAATTTCCATAAGTGAGACTACTTCTCAGACAAGAGGCTCATGTTGTGCACACTGCTGGCTGTCTAATCAGTCTCCTGATTATACTTTCATCATTCATTCCCAATGGCACATGCAACATTGACTTCATTCCAATTTGAAATTCAAAACTTTCAGATCACCTTAAGAAGAATTTTCAACATTCCAAAAATTCACACATACCAACAATTTTGCATTTTTCCACTGTAATATTTCTAAATTTTGACCCAATTTGAACATTTTCTTTTCTGCCTTTTTTAAGATAAGTTTTCTGAATTTATTTGGCAATTTTGTGGACATTTTATGGTATTTTTCAGGATTTCATCTTTTGTTTTTGGACATTTCTGACCTCTGTGTCAATATTTGACATTGACATTTTTGGCAATTTTATGGCTATACTAATGGTAATTTTCTGCCTTTCTTCCTTTTTTGTACATTTGAAATGCTATTTTGGGGATTTTTTTTTCTGCCTTTTTTTTTTGCGATAAATTTTCTGCCCGTTTTTATTTTTTTTACCAAGTTTGTGGACATTTTATGGTAATTTTCAGGATTTCATATTTTGTTTTTGGACATTTTATTAACCATAAAATTGTTATTTCCTGCCTTTTCTTAAAATGTCTCAATTTTCTGACTTTTTGGCCATTTTCTTGACATTTAATTGTACTTTTCAGGATTTTTTCGTTTGTTTTTGGATATTTTCTCGTTACAATTTGAACATTTTCTTTTGCCTTTTTTAAGATAAGTTTTCTGAAATTCTTTAGGCAATTTTGTGGACATTTTATGGTAATTTTTTTTAGATTTCTTATTTTGTTTTTAGACATTTTACAGTTACTTTTTACTTTTTAAACAGTTTTCTTTTCTTTTGTTTAAAGCTTTCGTTTGTTCAAGACGATGTTTGGTGCAAAGATACCATTCTGTTTATATAGCTGGTAGCGTTCCGCCATAACACGGTTCAAAGGTCTGCAAAAAGTGCATTTATTATTTTTGCATTCCGCTTTAGTTTTGCGATTGGAATTAGCTTCTCCATCTTGTCATGTTCCCTCTTCCTACGTGTGTTGTATTTTTAGGATACTCCATCAGCTTTTAGTGATAGCAGCTGGGAGGATGGGTGAATCTTTTCTGACATAAATTGTATACAGTATGTATCGTCCAGTCAGCAATGAGCACAATTCGACATGACAGACAAGATTTTTACCTCACCGAAAGTAAGCTACCAAGATTTAATGCACAGAGTAAAGGCGAGTGCTTTTTGGTAACCTAGCAACAATATGGCCCAATTAGTCCTCTGCGAATGAGGATGTGGGGGCTGCCAGCGCCGTTGGGCTCAAACTATGTGCCAAGCAAACACTCCTGTGATGTCCAAAAAAGAAGAAGAGTTGGTGTGTTTGAGTGGGAGGGAAGCGGAGCGTTGCTTTTTCAACCCGTCCGTCACACTTGCGCTGTGATCTCTGTTCACTTCGATGGAAAAACAGACACGAAAGTGGATTCAGAGAAAAGAACGCATTCCATTAGTGGCTCGTTCTCACTCATCCGATTTCTTTTTTTCGTTGTCTGCTGCAGGTCAACTTGGCAATCATGCAGAAGCAGCTTTCCGAGATGGCGGTAGGACACCCGCGGCAGGCCGGCGCCGCTTCACATCACAACGGCTTCTCGGGAGGGGTGGGCGCCCTCGGCATCATGAACAACCGGCTGGCCGAGACCAGCACGGACAGATAGATAAAGAGAAATCGATGGACGTGGAGAACCGAATACTGTGTATTTCCTATTCAAATGTGTCAACAATAGAAACGATGCATGATTGTGGGATGTTCCTCCAATGGGGAATTCAGTTTCCATGGTGACATACAAGCCCGCTTTGTTCCCTTGTATCGAAGCTTTCAAAAGCTTATTGGCCATAGGTGGCTGCACAGCTGACTTCCACTGCGCTTAAGTACTTTACAGTACATGCATTGCTGTATACACTATGTCAGAAAAACTCAATTTAATAAAGTGGCTTTTTTTTTTTGCTGGGTTCCGTTTTGTTTTTTTGTTTTTTTTTAAACAAATAATTGGGCTCATGATACATCATCATTATCTCGATAGAGAACAGAATGCACCCAGTACGGAAAATAACTAGACTGATGTAGCACCCTCAAGGACATTTTCTCACCGTTATTGAATACTTTGGCCCTTTCTGGTTTACTATTTGACATGTTTTCATCAGTTTTTGAGTAGCCAAAAAAAAATAAAAAATAAAAATAGCTCACCAGTGATGGGACATTGTGATTTTCTAGGAGTTTTAACTTCTTGAAGTGATCAATATAAACACTGGCAGAAATAATAGAAAAAAATAATAAAAAGAAATAAGAGAAAAAATAAAACAATAAAAAAAAACATTTCCGTTGACTAAATGAAATGAAAACAATAACTAACTGAAGCTATATTTTACATTTAGAAAATAAAAAAAGTTGTTCATTCGACAGTCTTACTGATTCAACATATAATTGCTCTCTTTTTTTAAGTCTTGTTTTTGTCTTTGTCACTTCATTTTACACTTTTTCGGATATAAAAATATTAATTCTAAAACTAATTTAAAAAAAAACTAATTTAGAAAAACAACTAAAACGAAGCATTATCAAAAACACAAGTAAAAAATAAATACATCTAAAACTAAATGAATTTAAAAAAAAAAAAAGAAAAGAAAAAAAAAAGAAGAAGAAAAAAAAAGGAAGTCCTTTGGCCAGGAATATTCTCCAAAAGCGCCACAAATTGCCAGGACTAGTTATGCTTGGAAATTCTGAAACATACAGAAGCCTTGAGATACGAGTTTAAGGTGTTTTATGACCGTGCTCGTTACTCAAAACATTCTCAAATCATCCTGCCCCGCAGAAATTAATAGAAATGTCATTAATCCATTACATGTTTATTCCGAAAATAGGAATGACTAATAGTCATTCATTGTGCTGCTCTATTTGGTGTTCCCGCTTTGGCCACCAGAGGGCAGTATAATACAGTCATAAAGACAAATTAAAAGCTTGAAAGTAAACTTCAATTGTGAGTGGCATCTTGAAACTTTTTTGTTTGTTTGTTTGTTTGTTTGTTTTTTTAAATAAAATGGCATAATTATAGATATACTTCCATAACAAAAACTACAAGTCTGATAGGACGCTATATCACACGTTTCATATTTGATCTGCTCGCAGAAGAAAATTCAATATATTTGAAACATGGTAGCATGCCATGATTAGCTTTCATGGACATGTGATCAGCTGAACAAACAGTCGAAATTCGGCATGTTAAGCCCATTACGGTAATGTAATAATTTTCATAATGTTTTTTCTTTCATTTGTTGCTATTATTAACGTACTTATTTTATGAATTTTTTTCTGTTTTTTTTTGTGAATAGTTCAATGTACTATTATACTGCATACATAAGTACAATATAGGTACATTACATAATACTGTACCTGCAAGTAGAACAATAACCACAGCCAAACACAGGGTGGCAGTAGTGCGCCGATACGTGATAGGATGGCCGACTTAAAGCAACGAGTGAAACAGCGGCTCGCTAAATTCCGTGACGTCATTTCAAAGCGACGCGAAACAATGGTAAGTGAGCAAGCAATTTTCATTACGTCTCGAAAGGTTTATCATACAGTAACATTTTAATACTTTATGTCGGACAAACAACACTTTATACATATGTGTTCGGCATATTGTTTTCATTGAATGGCTGTGTGCTGGTTATTTTTTTACAAAAAGCACCACGTTTAATGACAATGGCAGCCTTTAGCCGATGGCTAATAGCGTTAGCTTATACTTTGCTGTCATCGTTGTCAACGATGTCGGTTCTCGAAATGTCATTTAAAGACACCCCGTGTAAAGTATGACTTTTAATCTTTATGCGGGAGTGGACTTCCATGTAAGATTGTTTTCCCGTTTGGTGCGTGTTCAACTAACGGGGCTAATGTGGGTAGTGCGAGTTACTAAACAAGCGAGCTCTGTCATTTAAAATTATTGTAACATATATAACCTTTATAGAATTATGACTGACATATTATTAAACAATATGTGACTTTTTAAGGGTCAAAGCCAGAGCGGCGGTCACGGTCCAGGAGGAGGCAAGAAGGATGACAAGGTCAGATTGGCATTGCACGTTTTTTGCTAATGCTAGCCGGTTTGTTTTTTGTATTTTGACCCAACATGTTAATTTCTTTATTGCATGTTTTGCATTCACAGGTAACAACCTGTCAGAATTTATTTAAAACAAATTGTTGGCCCTATTTACATTTATATGTGCCTCATGGTTATGGCGCTAGATTAAAAATAACGTTTCACTATTTTCAGGATAAGAAAAAGAAGTACGAGCCCCCAATTCCTACCAGAGTTGGCAAGAAAAAGAAGAAGACAAAAGGACCAGACGCTGCCAGTAAACTGCCATTGGGTAAGTCCATAAAACTAGCACACAGTGAAGAACTTTTCAGTCTCAGTAATTTGTGATCAGATTATATGCGGTGCTAAACATAAGTTCTTATTTATCTTATTTCTTAGTGATTTGTATGTGTATGACATTTAGACATTAAATTGAGAGTAAACCACTATCTTGTAGAAGTCAAGCAACAACTATTGCGCATGTATAAAACTGATGAGATTGAAATTATTTGAATTGATGTTTTCAGTCACCCCTCACACTCAATGCCGCCTGAAGCTACTAAAGCAGGAGCGGATTAAGGACTACCTCCTCATGGAGGAGGAGTTCATCAGAAACCAGGAGCAGATGAAACCCCTGGAAGAAAAACAAGAGGCCAGTCTTTCATAAGACCGTATTGGTCAAATTCATGAATGAGAGCAGCTCTGCTTCTGTGATGAAATTTAGTTTGTAGCGTGAAATAGTTGTTTTGACATCACAGGAGGAGAGGTCCAAGGTGGACGACCTGCGAGGGACCCCCATGTCTGTGGGCACCCTGGAAGAGATCATAGATGACAACCATGCTATTGTGTCCACCTCAGTTGGGTCAGAGCATTACGTCAGCATCTTGTCTTTTGTGGATAAAGATCTGCTGGAGCCGGGTTGCTCAGTCCTGCTCAACCATAAGGTAATCATCGTTTGTTGCCGTTACGCATTTTGAAAAAGGTTGGTATTCATTTTTGTTTGTCCTTCAGGTTCATGCTGTGATTGGGGTGTTGATGGATGATACTGATCCTTTGGTGACTGTCATGAAAGTGGAGAAGGCCCCACAGGAAACGTATGCTGACATTGGGGGACTGGACAATCAGATCCAGGAGATCAAGGTAAGTTTAAAAAAATAAATTTAAAAAAAAAAAACAGTTTGAGTTAGAAATTATAACTAGTGGAGCATTTGTACTGGGGAGCCTCGATTCACTAACATCAGTTTAACAAAATATTTGAATAAATGTTTCTATGGTTCACAATGTGGATGTCATTAGTTGGCTTACAGGTTGCTATTAGATGATGAATATGAAAACATATTTACCGATTTCCCCACTATTGAGGCTGATTGTGTGGCTGCGTTGTGATTTTTACAGGAGTCAGTGGAGCTGCCTCTCACACATCCAGAGTATTATGAAGAAATGGGCATAAAGCCCCCCAAAGGCGTCATCCTCTACGGACCACCTGGCACTGGTGAGCATAAATAATATATGCAGTTTTTAGTAGGGATGTAACAATATCCAAACATCACGATCTTGGCAATGCAAGCACACATTGATCGCTTCACAAGCAAATTAGGTTCCCCTTCATCTGACAATTAGCATCGATTTTAAACATAGAAGGCCAAAACATCCCTCATGAAAATTAAATTGCAGTAATAAACTAGCCACGAGAGGGTGCTAGAACTGCACAAATGGAAATCAACCTGACTTTTTTTTAACAAATGTTCCTTTAAAATATTGTGAACATGACGATGACGATATTGTGGTAGTTTTAATATTGTGATATCACGATTTTGCCCTTATCTCGTTACATCCTAGTCAAGACTACACCAACCGAAATCAAGACATCCAGTCTAGAGTGTATCAAGATCGACACTGAGGTTGAGACCGAGACGAGATCAAAACTTATGCTCTGAGGCATCCTAAAAAGCCACTAGATGGTGCCAAACTGTCTAAAATAGATTAATTTAGTGAGAACGCATTCTGGTCAACTTTGACCTATTATTGCTAGTTTAGCGACTATTTCTAATGCTTAATCTCGACTAGGTAAGACACTACTGGCCAAGGCCGTAGCCAATCAGACGTCGGCCACCTTCCTGCGCGTGGTGGGCTCCGAGCTCATCCAGAAGTACCTGGGAGACGGGCCCAAGCTGGTCCGCGAGCTCTTCAGGGTGGCGGAAGAACACGCGCCCTCCATCGTTTTCATCGATGAGATCGACGCTATCGGGACAAAGAGGTGCAAAGCAGCGCACTCGAGGCAGGAAGGCGGCCATCTTGACGAGTTTGTGTCAACACAGGTATGACTCCAACTCTGGTGGCGAGAGGGAGATCCAGAGGACCATGCTGGAGCTACTCAACCAGCTGGACGGCTTCGACTCGCGGGGCGACGTCAAAGTCATCATGGCCACCAATCGGATCGAAACGCTGGATCCGGCCCTCATCAGACCTGGTCAGTATGACTGATTGTCAAGAAATGACTTGTTTTCGCGATTTTAATCGATTTTGTTTGTTTTTTTGTTTCTGCCTCAGGGAGAATCGACCGAAAGATTGAGTTCCCCCTACCTGACGAGAAGACCAAAAGGAGGATCTTCCAGATTCACACAAGTCGCATGACAGTGGCTGACGACGTCACCCTCGATGACCTCATTTTGGCAAAGGACGATCTATCGGGAGCAGACATTAAGGTTAAGACTGAAATCAGAAAACAATTTTCACCAAAACATCTTAGTTTATTTAATAGCTCACACATTCTCAGTCAAAACAAATAACTGGCTTCCAATAACTTTGTCTGCTGCCCTCGTGTGGCATGCTAAGAAATGACATCCGAAGTGTTTGTTTCCACTACTTTTAGTTCGATTTGAACGAAATGCTTTTGTGTACTGCAGGCCATCTGCACAGAGGCAGGCCTGATGGCGCTGCGGGAACGTCGCATGAAAGTCACCAACGAAGACTTCAAGAAGTCCAAGGAAAACGTCTTGTACAAGAAGCAGGAAGGCACGCCGGAGGGGCTGTACCTCTAACCGCCAAACCCGTTCCCTTTCTTCCCACCCCACCTTTATACATCATCACCCTGTGAAAGAGTTGTTGATCTCCTCAGAGAGAATTTTGATATATTTTGTGCATGTCATGTCTGGCTTCTCCCGCTGTCTTTAGGGTCCATGTTTCAGATGAATTAAAAAAAAAAAAAAAAAAAAAAAGAGTATCTAAACCTGTGTGGCGTTATTTTAGCTACTACTCAAAACATCACAGAAGAAAAAAAAAAAGTGATTTTTGTTATTGCTGTCAGCAAATATCCACTACAACTGCAGATTTGAATCAGCTGTCGTATGTTAAACAGCAGTTAAATGATTACAGCACGGATAAGTAAATCCAGCTAAGCTGACGTCCGACGTACAGCGCAACTGATTTAATTCCTCTTGATGTGGAGCCGCACGCATCACTACGCTCAGCAGAAAGAGGTCCCATGCAGCAAGCATCCGAGAAGCAGCCCTCCTTCAAAACACTTATCCTTATTAAATCAATCCGGCGTTTCTACTGCAGCTCACACGTCGCGACACATAAAAACTGGAATAGTAAAAGAACGCGGCTTAGTTGGATGTGGCATGATCCATGTTGAATTTGTTATCGTTATAGTTTGTCAGCTCCCTCAGCCACTTGTGTTGTGTCCAAGTGATCCTCGTTGTCTAGTTAGTTTTCTAGTATTTACTTCCCTGTTTCTGTTCAATACTTTTTGGATTACTCGCGTCTGTTACCAGGTCCTCAGTTGTCATGTCTCGAGAGGTTTAGTGTGTTTGTTTCTATGAATATTTTTTTTTTATTTTTGCCTTTCTTCCATTTCGTTTCTCAGTGATTTCAAAGTGTCTTGTTCTCCTATTGTGGACACTTGCACTTGGGTCCTCAACCCCACGCATAACATAACAGGATATGTGTAACTTTTAATGAGTAGCTACCTGGTCAACTCGGGGAAACTGAGCCGGATTCTGCCACAGTGTCTTGTTTTTTTAATATTAAAATACAGAGGGGATTGTAAGAAAGTAGGCAAGGCTGGCCGTGGTGTTGGCACCATCTGAGATGTCATGCACATTATTGTTACTTGTATTGTGCTACTTTGCTAGTTTTTTTTTTGTGCTTACTAAACAACACAACACTATTGACAATTCCACACATCCGAGTATTGCTGACATTTCCGTAATGCAAAGCAATGCAAATGCTTCCTTTCCACGGTGAAAACAAACGGTGGAGTCATGTGTTGCCGTTGCCTGTGACTAGCATACAAATCAGGCAGATTATTATTAGTAGTCAAATATCATCACATTTTGAAATGACAAAATCCTCACAAATTACAACAATTAATGCTTTTCAATGGACGGAGAGGGTCATTGCACAGAGTGGCCACCATTTTGACTTGTGACGTAAATTCGGAATTATCAATTGTCTTGTACACATTTTCTCCGTTCCAGGTCCATTGGAAAAACATGGAAAAACCACGTTATATGGTTGTAACATCCAACCACACTACAACTTCAAGCATGTTTTTCTGAGAGCTTTGTATGCTCTCCCCCTAAACTTTAATTAAACGGAAAATTTAGTCCACATATACCTAAGCTCTTATAAAAAGGTATAGCACTATAAACTGTATTTCACTTGTTTGTATTGTAGACGTCGTTGTGACTCATTCTGCTTTTTAGCCACTACGTGACGCTTGAGAGTCAAATCCCACTCTCTGACAGACATGACTTCCAACTAGTGTGTTAGGACGTTAGGAACAATATGTCAACACTGTCTTACTACACAAGTGTCACACCACAGGAACTGAGAGGTAAAGTTGTTTAGTCATCTCGCCTGATACGTAGCAACGTAAGTCGAAACCCCGCAATGCCGAAACGAAAGCTGTCAATTTCACTCGGGCCTGACACACTTGTGGCAGCCAATAGTAAATCTGCACTCGGCCCATATCATTTTCCGCGCACCAATGAAAAATAGCTACGTTTTATATCCGCCGTCATAATGTCAAGGGATTAGAAAATAAAGCGTTTGCAGACCGGCGCTGAACGGTACATTACTTTTCAACTTTTCTAAATTTATGTTTATTATATTCCCATCAAACGCCGCTGCCTGGTGCAATGCAGGTCCCGTGTGGCCAATGAGAGGAGCCGACACATGGAGTATAATATTGCGGGTCTGAAGTAGCCAATCAGAAGCGACTTCACAATGCCGGGTACCGCAAATTCTCCAGCATCAACCGTAGCACTTCCTATGCGAGCGGGATCCTTACGCGGAAGAAAACTAGTGCTTTTGCTATGGAACTATAGTTAGTCTTTAATAATTCAAAATACCCCTAAGATAACATATTGTTGACTTTTAAATGTTTAACGATACATTTTTATTACAAATTGTGAGTTTACGCAATTATAGTTAATTTACATGTGCTTCCTTCCACTGTGCATTATTTAGAGTTGTAGGTATGTTTTGTGTACACTAGTATTAGTTCCTTTTAAACAGAAATTATTGACAATATCTTTTGATTTAATTTCTGTGATATTTTATAAAATGATTATTTACAAAATGCATTACAAAACAAGCATACAGATGTTGATGTTGGGACATGAGCCAAGTTTTGTACTGTATTTTAAAAGACGTCCAATTAAAAAAAATATATATATAATAAGACATAAAAATAGCAAATATATACACAACATGATAAAAAGATAATTGTTATTATTGTAGGTGATTTGCATACAGTGGCATTGATTTGGAATCAGGAAGTGAGTGAGTGGTCAGTGCGCGTGTTGGCGGAGGGATACGTAGAGCAACCCCCCCCCCCCCTCCCCCCTTTTTGGCGGCGGCAATATACGCGCCTTCCCCTGCCAGTGGAGCTCCATCTAAGGGACGAGCACATTCCTAGTTTGCCTCCACACACCGACAAGCACACAATCCATCCGACATGGTACGTATCCTCATTCATTCTTTTCATTCGGTTGGGGGAAACCGCATCGGAAGCTTCTGGTGGTCAAATTTTGCTGTAGTTGAAGTGTGGGTGGGTCAAAAACCCGAATGTATTTATTTGAGCGCCATCCGTTACTCGTGAGATGTTCTGTATGCGGGAGGCGGAAAACGCCCGCAAAACGCTTTTTTTTTTTTGTACGCCTCTTTCAAACTCAACGTCTTAAGACGCCTCGTAAAACCCGCATAAGAATGTTTTCTAATGAAGTACAGGTGCACGGATATACATGAATGTATCGAGCGGATGGAATTTGAACCGCATTTCCTCATAACTGCGCCATTCTAATAAGCATAGGTGGAGGCAAGCTTGCTGTTGTTCCCCACCATGTCGGGTCCTCTCAGCAAATTGAAATGCTGTTCAAAATGGACTATCTGAATAACGGCACCGGGTTATTACGTTCATATTCCGCAGCCGTCAAGCACATCGAGTCCCGTTCTCCAATCCCGCCCGAGGAGCGCAGGCGTGTAGGGACGCCTACCTTATACCGCTATTCGAGGCGCACATTATTCTCTTTTAGGACATGCAGGAAGTGTGGGAGATGGCCTTCTTTTTGATTCCGTGGAACGTTGCCCACGGAGTCTTTTACTCCGGGTTCTATTTTTTCCCCCCTCCTCGAGGCCTAGCCGTGCCAGGCCATGATTTTGATATGGCACTCATGTAATTAATGGATGCAATAATATGCATGACAGCGGTGTAACTGCACTGCAGCCTGTTGGGAGTGTTTTATGGGTCTATATTTTTGCGTTCGTGACGCAATGGTACTCTTCTTCTTCTTTTCTTTTTTTTTTGGTGACTTTTTGGCATGGAAAAAAACACCACAAAGAAATGAAAAAGTTGACAGACACAACTAAAGGGAAAGCACCCTTACATGGTAATGACAAAGTGTTCAGCATTAGCCCTTTTAAGGCAAGGCACCGTGTTTGTCAAACTAAAATCAAAATGGACGCTCTACATCATATGTAGGAGGGTTCTCCCAACATATTAGCAAGGACGGATAAAAGTGTATTAGAATGGTGTATTGTTAAAAGTTTTCGAATGTTCCTTAAGATATGCTCCTACATCTGCTGTTGGCTGACGTGTGGATTGTTCAAAAGTTGAAGCCTCTTGTCCGCATCAGTACATCCATTGGAGTGTAAACACCCCCCCCAACACACACTCCCCTCCCACTGCGGTGCAAGTATTGACCACGCTATCTCATTTCTTGCTCCGCTCTCGTTTCCCGATGCTTGTTTTGTAACTTGAAGGACATCCGATCCGCCTGGATGCATAATTTACACGCTTGGCGGCCGACACCTCGCCGGTGTCCCGTGTTGCTTGGCGTGAGTGGCGCGTAGGAGTACCCGGCCACCACGGGCCATATGGTGGGAACAGCCTTGTCCGCGGGGGTGTATGGAAGCCGGTGTTGTTTACACCCTTCCTCGACCGGGCCCCATAAGGCCTCACTGTCTTTTTTTCTTTTTTTTGTCGAGCATGCCGTGGCTTCCTCACAAAGGAGCGCGTGTGTGGGTCACGCTGGCTGTCAGAATGAATGGAGCGTGTGTATGCGTGTCACGCCCATTCTGCCAGCGTGACAGCTGCTTTTGCACCTTTCACTTGGCGGATAACGCATCGACGTCAGTGAGCGTTTGTTAAAAGGTTCCTACAATTTGACCTCACTGCATGAGAGCGCGACCTGAGAGAGTGGCTCCCCTTGGCTCGGCCCAAGTCAACTACCTCGAGCCCTGCTGCAGTCAGTCCTCTTTGGACTGCAATGCTGTGGGGCTGGCTGTGGGTGTGGCTGACCCACTCACTCCAGTCAGCAAAGCAACCCCCCGACCCCCACCCATCCTTCCCAGCCACCACCAAGCGCACACACTGCAATCTGTCGGCGGATTGTGAATCACAGGGAGTTTCCTCCAAGCAGGAAAAGAAAAAACGAGGCGGAAATAACCAAAAGAGAGGGAGGTCATGCTGTGAAAAATGAGGAGAAAAAAAAAAAAAAAAAGGAGGGGATGGGCCGGCGACGGGCCCGGTGGCTGCAGCACTTTTGTAGACCCGACAGCTTGGACCCGATCCAAGGGAGGAGATCATAGCAGTGACTCACCAAAAGCGCACACACCCTGTCCACTCGGCAGCAAAAGCAACGCGGTGCATCATGACAACGGACGTACTTTGGAAAACGCGGTCAGACTTTCGTCGTACGACGTGTCGTGAGACCGAAGTCCACCGCAAAATCGTCAGGGAAATCTTCATCATGACGTGATACTCAACCCATAAGTTGGTATTAAGTCAGCTGTCAAATATTTTGACTAGTGTTGTTCCAATACCGACACCAGTATCAGCAGAGGCGCCGATACTGCATTAAAACAGTGTTATCGGTATCGGTGAGTACTCATAAGTAACAACCATTAATTCCAATGCCAATATCGGATTTTGGATGCAGCATCTTGTGTCTTGCTCGTGCACGACATTCACTGATATGTGACATGTTCACTGCATGCCGATCGAAGATATCCTATTGGCCCTTGAATGCTCTGAACCAATAGCAGGCCAGCTTTTTCATGTTGAAGAAGAAAAAAAACAACAACATAGGTATCGGTATGGTATCAGCCGATACTTCAAACCTGGGTATCAGGATCGGTATCGGGGGCCAAAAAAAACAATATCGGAACAACACTCATTTTTACAATTGATTATTCCATCAAATAATCAAATAAATTTAGATTTTGCAAAACCTCCGCCCCACCGATTACTGTTTAATAACTAGAGGTACGCCGATTAATCAACAACTAATCGACCGATAATCGGCGCCGATATTTGGCGTTTTGACAAATATCGACCTCGGCCTTTTTACAAATCTGAAGGCCGATTCAAGCTGGAATCTCATCGAGCAATGAATGCTTGCGAACGTAGCAAATTTTGTATTTTCATCAGGATAAACAAGATGCTCACAGACACTTTTTTTACTTGTTGCAAAGACATTTCAAACATATTCAGACCATTTTTCACTGCCTGCGAAGATCTTTTGAACCCTGACGAAAACCCCAAATTAGATACATTTCCTTTTGCATACATTTGTCACTGCTGACAGTGGGAAGTCCCAGCACTTTTTAAATTTATTAAAAAAATTATTATAATTTTTTTTTTTTTTTTTAGAAATTATGTTGACATTTTGGAAAAATTTATTTACAGTAGAAAATGTTAGACAACATATTTATTTATTTATTTATTTATGTATTCACTGCAAACACTGGGAGGTCCCAGTCTTTTAATTTATAAAAAAAAATAATAATAATAATTTTGAAATTATGGTGAAATTTTGGAAAACTTTATTTACAATAGAAAACTTTGGCCAACTATTTACTTATTTATTTATTCACTGCAAACACTGGGAAGTCCCAACACCTTTAATTTATAAAATAAAATAAAAATAAATTAAAAAATTTAGAAATTATGTTGAAATTTTGTAAAACGTTATTTACAGTAGAAAACTATAAAAAAAAAAATATTTATTTACTTGCTTAGTTTTGAATTTAGCTTCGCACATGCTGATGACTAGAGGTGCGCCATACAATTTGTTAAAATTTTTAATTAAACAAAGCTGTCTATTCTTTATATGTTCAAAATTAAAAAAAAGGTAATTCTTTTTTATTTTCTCTTTTACTGCAAATGAATATTGGCTTGAAATATTGGTTATCGGCCTACTTGACGGCTAATAATCGGTATCGGCATCAGCCCTGACAAAAACATCTCGATCACTAAACTAATCGATCATCAAATTCCTCCAATTATTTTGTAATCGCTGAATTGTTTAGGTATCTTTTCGATTTAAATTTGCGCGGAATTCCTGCATATTCTCCGATTTCTGTAGTCCTCCATGAAAACGGACCGATTATCTTTGTTTTGAACTAAATACAAACAATTGCTTTAATGTTGGAAAACAATGATCAACATTTCTACATAATTCATTTATGTTTATGCACTGTTTCAAATAATGTCTTTTGGAAAAAATGGAATTTTTTTAAATACCCCAATTAATCCAAAAACTTAATAATCATTCATTGCAGCCCTATTTTGAACCAATTTTTTATTGTGTTTTTTGTATTGTTTCACACAAGAGGGATTGATGTTGTGGTCAGGTCTCCAACAAGTTTTAAAACCGATTCCGTTACCGTTTTGGTCGTTTGTTTTCCCAAAGTCATTGCAGATGTTTCCCGATGTCACATTTTGGTGAAACATAAAAAAATAAGTGCTTTCATGACTTTTATATCATACTAAAATAGTTGATTAAGTTGATCATCAGTAATCTTTCCTCTGCATGTTTCCCACCATGTCATACATAATTCACTGACTTAATTTTTTAGATAAAAAAAAGAAAAAAGTAAACATACTTTTACAGTTGCACGACAGTGAATACATTTTAAAATGAAACTACACTTACAAAGGTTTTATGATGTGAAAGTTTCGCTCTGATGACTTGGAAAAACGAGTTGGGCAATACAAGCAAATTGTACACGGACCCGTGTTTGTGTTCTGCTCCACTGTGATATTAAGTACGCTTTATTAATAATGCAGTGAGAAATTACCACAAGAGGGTGATAAAAGCAAAGACGTGGCAGAAATGTGAAAATGTTAGTCAAGCTGGCTGACATCAGCCAGTGTGTTTTGCCTCTTGACATTTCCTTTTTGTAACACAGAATAGAAGCAGGAAGTTGAGAGGGAAGCAGCGGGTTTTTGTTTTGTTTTGTTTTTCCCCTGCCAGAGAGGTTATTGAATCACGTCCGCTAATCTTATGAGTGCTGCCGAGGTTATTCACAATCCCTGACTGGCTCCATCGATTCATCCGCTGTTTGCTACTCAAATCATAAGGGCAGGCATTTTGTTTTTCGCATAGCCGAGTTAAAAGGTCAACTTGTGGTGTGTCATTCAGAGCGTGTCCAATTTCAACTGAATATCGCCGTTGTGCGATTGCTGGGAGAAATTTTTTTTTAATTTTTTTCCCGCTGTTATGTCACCGCTTGTTTTTTGACATATTTTGACATTGTCATGACTATGGATTCAAACATTGGTTAGCTATTAAGAGTCTCAGGTCAAACACCTCAAACGTTTGAAAATATCGTGTTTATTCTGCTAGAAGGTAAAACATGACATCATGGACAGGAAACGAATAAGAGCATAGATGTCACTATTGTTGGAAGGTTAAGGAACATATAAAATCGACAACCCAATTACATAAATGGCATCTTGAACATACTAGTAGTGATAATTAGGACCCAACCGGTATGGACTTACTTATTTTAGCCCGATGCCAATTTTTGGCAGAAATACGATTACTAACAGGTTGATTGGCTGATTACTTTACAATATAACTACTACCAACTAAATATATTGTTAAAAAAACAAAACAAAACAAACTTGCTTCTCGGTTCCCAGAATGCATTGCGTGGTGCAAATTTCATTATATATATATTTTAAGCATACATGATAATGTTTAGAGACTAATGCGTAACAAATAATCAGACCAGTACTACTTGATTGACTGCTGACAATATCGTCTCGTGATGTTTGGATATCGTTACATCCGGAGCCAATTTGCAGGTACGCACATTAAAGTGCACCAAACCGCAGTGGGAATTGGCTTGGAGGCACAACTGGCAACTGTGACTAATTTGCTGGAGCCACGGGAATGGAAAGTTTTGGTGTCAAGGAAGACTGCGTGCGCGCGCGCGCTCTCGACGGCAGCACGGAATCTGGCCAAATTGCCTCGTTTGCGGTCCTCGTCTCCCCGTCTTTGCAAACCCGAGAACCCGCTCACAGATACTCGACGTCGTGGCTTTCTGCAGCCGCAAATCGCGCCATTGCAATCAAAAATGCGACCAGGAAATGAGACGAGCTCATAAAAAGTCATTTAAGCGCGATAAGGATCAAATCGATTCAGCGCAGCCAGATCACGCGTTGAGGGGGAAGAAAGTCATTTGGACGGGAACAAAATGCAAAAGAACATAAGTTACAGCACCAACGTGTTGATTTGGAGTCTTGTAAATGTTGGCATCCCCCATGAGGGCAAGCTATTGGGGGCCCTGAACACAGTCCCCAGTGTCGAAGCGTGTGGCGGTGGGTGGGGACGGATGATGTGGAATGTGATGACCGCTACATGTGGGATTTTGGAAAATGTGCGTGCTGAGTAACTTGTTTGTTTGCCACCCCCGCTCGCCCCCTCCCCCCTCTTCTCTTCCTCCCGTCCGCAGGCCGACCAACTAACAGAGGAGCAGATTGCAGGTATGAACGACGACGCCAGAGCAATTTAGTCAATGAAGCTTTTCTCTCGCAGCCGTTGCGTAACGGGGGTTCTGTTATCACGGCATACAATAAAAAAATAAAATAAAAAAAAGGAATAATGAAGGACTTTGCACTCCCATGGAAAAAGGGTTAGCTTTGCAGAAATGAATGGGATTTGGGAGAGGAAGTATTAAGGGGAGTGAGAGCCATGAAGCCACAACTATCTTCGATACCGTTTATCTTCACTGGAGTCATGGATCAAATGGAAGGGACTAACATTCACAATTAGTGCTGTCACTTTCGATTGTTTTTAGAATTTCATCAATTGATTAATCAGATTCATTTTAATTGTGCATTAAAGTGTAAGACAAAGGTATTTTTTTTCCCCCCCGTTTACGGTTTAGTAACCAGTGATTGATGTTAATTTCGTACTTCATATTCTTATAGTGATTTAAAAAAAATAAAAAAATAAAATAAGGACTTGATGTTGTACTATGTTCCGGTTTGGTCATTGTTTAAATTAAACACAAGATAATCAGTCTTCTTTTATCAAGGACTACAAAAATCAGTGAGCAATTACTGTCGGCATCCTGAAATCAGAGGATTTGGACAATTTTAAATTAAAAGTGGCTCCAAACGTTTACTCAATTATTTAAAATAGTAGGGATAGACCAATTATCAGCTGGGCCAATTATCGGCGCCGATATTCAGCATTTTGTCAGCCGTTTTGAAGAATCGCATGCCCGATAATAGATCCATTTAAAAATAAAAATAAAACAAAAATGTAATTTTAATTTTTTTCAACTCTGGTCTGCACCTTCTGTTTTTGTTTGACATTAAAACTAAGATAAGTAAAAATTTAATACTTTGACTATTTTGAAATTCTAGAATACTTTATTTCGTGTCGAAAACAATTGTTTTTATTTGACTTTTGAAAACATGCTACTGCCACTGGGAGATCCCGACACTTGTTAAATAAAAAAAAAAAAAAAAAAAAAAGGCTGGGGTTTGTATTTTTCCCAAATTTTGATGCTAATATTTTCCCTTTTTAGTGAAAATGAATATCAGCTCCAAATATCGGTTAACAAATGATGTAGGCTTGAATTCTAAATACCGATGCTGCATCTTTTTTTTTCTTTTTTTCTTTTCCTCCTTCAATCCCACTCTGTAGCTAATTAGCTTTCGCTAAAGCTCCAAGGTTAATCCTCAATACTCTGTGGTTCATAATCACCGAATCGCCAACGATTTAAGAAGACTGTCATTTTAACCTTCATACACTTAAATCTTTTGATTAAAAATAGGCTATTTATGTGCAAAGGTCTCTGATAGTTATTTCTCCCCAAATCCATATAATATTCTTGTGTCTAATGCTATTGTACCCGTCCGTCCTTTGCCAGAGTTCAAGGAGGCCTTCTCCTTATTCGACAAGGACGGCGACGGCACCATCACCACCAAAGAACTTGGCACCGTCATGAGGTCGCTGGGACAGAACCCCACAGAGGCCGAGCTGCAGGACATGATCAATGAGGTGGACGCTGACGGTCAGTACGCCCTTCTGATGCGTTTCATCAAATGATCGACATACGAAAGTGATGAGTCATCACGAGGGTCGTCAAAGCGGTTCGGCGCTGGAAATATGCTCAAGTGGCAGGGATTGGCATTTTCCTGCGGGGGTGTGACGAGCACCCACTTCAGCCTTGAAGAATCATCGTCGTTAGTTTCACTCACAATTAGCAAGTATCATGAACCTCCGATTCATCCGCTTATTCAGCAAGTACAAAACTTCGATGTCACGTCCGTCTGGCTGCAATTTTGTCCCATTGTGCATCATTTGCTGACTGTCAAAAGTCGTTAAGTGGAGCGCATAAAGCACATTTGAAAAAAAAAAAAAAAAGTGACCAAAGTGCACGTTGCAAGAATCATAAACGACAATGACAAAGGGCAGGGTCGAAAGGTTCCTCCTCCGCTGACTTTTCATCCTCCTTTGTTACAAATTGAAAGGTAAGCGAAGACGAGGCCGTCCTTGGCCAATACGCTTGGAAGATGGAAGTTGTCAGTGTTGTGCAGTTCTCAGGAGATTTCACGAATCAATGGACTGCACTTAAAACTCTCAACTGGGCCTGGACGATATGGCCAAAAAATTTAATCGAGATTTTTTATTTTATTTTTTTTTCCCCCAGTCATGCAGGGCTATTACGATTTTAATCTGATAAACCCAACAAACGTTTACTTTATTTAAAAGGTGTCATTTATTCAAAAATAATACCTGTGCAAAATGTTCAGACAACAATAATGTATACTGATTCTAAATCAGTTGTAACAAACTTAACATTCATAATTAGCAAAATGACAACTCACAATAACATCTGGATGTAACAGAACACAGGAACAGCATCTTAATAATAATCCAGAAGACAAAAGTCAATTTCACGATTTAGCAAATTTTCAAAATGACGATTAATCAAATTAATTCAATTCATTGACCAGCACTACTCTCATCTCATTTTTATTTTCATTTAAAAGTCATCCCTCCATTTTTAATGATACGCTCCTGGCAACAGCTGCTGGCAAGAATATGTTTTATTTTGTTGATATGACTGCATCATTTGATACATTGGACCCCGCATTATTCTGTTGGCTCGTTTACAGCACCAGGTGGGCATTCGCGGTCGCGATCTGGAGTGGTTTAGATTCTATTTGGCTGAAAGTACTTTTTGTGTCAGCCTTGGTTCTACAGAAGGCGTTCCACAGGGGTCTATTTTGGGGCCCCTGCTGTTTTCATTGTATGTGCTGCCCCTGGGTTTCTTTCTTTCTTTCTTTCAACAGAAGGTAGCACCGTTTATTACTCACTTAGCTCAAGTTGCTGGAAAACAGAGTAGCGTACGTGCTAACAGTGCTGTACTTTTCGCACCAGTTTCTGACCGATACCTCGTGAGAACACATTGACCCCAGGCGCGCTCAGCCAGCTTATAGGATTTCCTAAACGGGACCACATCGACGAGGGGGGAGGCAAATCAATCGCGCCCCGCAGGTCGGCCGCCCCCAGCTACCACAGCGTCCTCGGCGCCCACCCCCACTCGTTCGCTCGCACCCAAGAGCAGCAAGCAAGCAAGCATTTCCGCGCACACGCGTCCGCACATCATCAGCAACATCCCCTCGTTCTGCCTCTGCCTCCCTTGGCTGATGCAATCTAGGTCAGACAGCAATGAAGCTAGTAATGGAAAATAAAAGTGGTTACATAAGGCCTCTCTTGGCTTTTGCACATCCAGTACCCACGTTGAAAATCACCTTTCTATTTAGCAAACAAGCAGCAGTCAGACGTAACAAACGTTCAAGAGCTGACTTTGAAGAATATTGTCGTTTGATGCAAGAACTCCTCATGACACGTCCTCATAGGACGCGGCGAAAGATTGGCGACGCAGAAGCCAAAACAACGAGCGCACACTGGAGCTCAGCCTGCTCTCGTTTGCGTCAGCGCGCCTCTTATGTGCAATCACACCATCTCCCACTCGCTTCACTCTCCTCGCCGCATCTCCCTCATCCCCCAACGCCCACTCCCTGCCTCCCTCAACGCTCATCTCTCCTTTGCTTTCCCTCCCACCATCATCCGTCGCTCTTCACGTCCGTCCTTCCTCCGATTGTTACCCCGGGCAACGAGATCTGCCCGGTCGCGTTCCCGCCTCCCTTTTCTCGTCCCCCCCCCTCTCCACACACGCGTCTAAATTTCCATCCGTGGCTGTCATTACCTCAAGGCGTTCTCGGTCGTCGTCTAATCTGTACAATCCCCTCGCCCGTCTGTCCCACCCGAGGGCTAATCCCTCCGAGTGCTTTGCCCTGAGTGTCCGCGACCTTTAACTGTAATTCCACCAGACCTTTTTTAATTGACTTTTTAATCATACGAGACCCCTGCATTTAGTTCAAACATGTTTAGGAAAAAAAAAAAAAAAAAAAAAAGCTGTTCAACAGAATTTAACGATCCGACCCCCCCCATAGCTCCTTTTCCCTGTCAAGTTTCTGATCCCCTGCTAAGCTCGTCTCCACTGTAACATCGCGAGTATTGATTGTGCACCACCAGCACAGCACAACACTTTGGTTGGAATAGTTTTGGATTTTTCATCATTGTTAGTTTTTGCTTTGTTTCGACTTTTTTTTTTTTTTTTTTTTTCAATTAATTTATTTATTTAGTTAGTTTTAATCCATGTTTAGAACAAGTTTGCTAGTTTTTATTTTTATTTTTTTAATAAGGCTTCATTTTAGTTTTTTAATAGGGAGTAAATGAGTGCAAGTTAAGCACACAAAAAAAGATCACTAAGTACTATACATTTACACCGTTTTTTTGTTTGTTTGTTTTTTAAATTATTATAATAAGCTATGTTGGGAATTTTGTTTGGTCCAAAAAGACCTACACTAGAATTGTTTTTATTTTTATTTATTTTTTCACATTTAAACATTTTTTGTTTCTTTGTTTTATTGTATTTTTAATACCAGAAAAAATAAATGATTGTTCAAATTAATAATAATAATATTAATAACAATAATGATGATGATGATGATGATGATAATATAGAACAGCCATGCCTGTCAGTTAGTTATTTATCAAGGCTTCACTGGTTAAATAATTTTTTATTTTTTTTTAAAGTAGGTAAGGAGCACACTAACACTTTGTCCCAGCTGATCTTACTCAATAGCCTTCCCTTGGAAGGCCATCATGACAATGAAACAATATAAATGTTTAGTCACCTAACTATTCCATATCGCAGGCTTCAGGCCGAAATCTCCTGTCACAATTGGACACATTTCATATATTTTATTTTACAATTGGTCAGTCCACAGGTGTTGGTGTCATTTTTTATTTTCTTGTTTTAAAAATGGCTTCTGCTCTTTTGTCAATGCAGTTTATTGTTGAACATACTGAAAAGTGATGATTTTGGAGGTTCAAATATTCCGCCTTATGCCAGTGATGGACAGTACACAACAAATTAATGAATTTGAAATAAGAGCTGAAGCATAATAGTTTGTTCAAAGTTACTATTGTTACATAAGACAATTTGAAATATTGGTACAGATTTTTCATGGAAGTTGACGAGCTAGATTTGCTTTTGCGAGCCACATAAAGGGGTGACGTGGGCCAGATCTGGCCCCCGGCCCTTAAGTTTGACACCTGTAAATTTGAGGCCTTGTGTATTTCAACTGTGGTCTTTTTCGTCAGCAGGTTATTTGAAGGCGTTTTTTCACATTAAATGGTGCCCATGCGTTTATTGATATTTGTTTAGCTTGACAATCCATTCATATACTATACTTATGTACTTTTAAATTGATCATGTGACTTTATAAATGATCTTCTTGACCCATTAGTGGGTGGACCTCAGACTGCCGTCATGATATTTGTCATAGGAACAAAAGGTGTGCATGACAATCATTTTGAGGCTTCCTTACCACCACACACGATCGTTCCAAATTAATGCTTTCATTTCGGTGCTTTTCATCAGCTTAATGTTGGGTCATGACATCGACTTAGCGAAGTTTGCTCTTATGTAATTGCCATTTGGATTAAACGGCGAACGATTGATCATTGCAGGTAATGGAACCATTGACTTCCCCGAGTTTTTGACCATGATGGCAAGGAAAATGAAGGACACGGACAGCGAGGAGGAGATCCGCGAGGCTTTCCGGGTATTTGATAAGGTAAATACTGTCCGCGTACGCTCAATGGATGAATAATCGAGAGGACCTGCTCCATAGTTGTGTCGCAAGTCAAACGAGAAATCCAATTCCATTCTCAGGACGGAAACGGCTACATCAGCGCCGCAGAGCTTCGTCACGTCATGACGAACTTGGGCGAGAAGCTAACGGACGAGGAGGTGGACGAGATGATCAGAGAAGCAGACATCGACGGAGACGGGCAGGTCAACTACGAAGGTAAAGCCACATACGAGTCACAATCACGAACCGAAGCCAGTTACTACCGACCGATTGTGGATGTCGTTTTTAGGCTGATTCTGAGACAGAATAAAGTTGTCAAATAAAAATAGATTAGGTCTGGGTATCAATTTTAATTTGCCCTAGAATATATAATGACTAAAATAAATTATTTTTTGGTCCATTTTACTGTGTTGTGTTCTTATCACAAAAAATGGACAAAAAGACCTCAAATCTACAAATCACATGAGAAACAGCCGTTGGTAATCACTAGGGATGTAACGATATCCAAACATCAGGTCACGATACGATAATTATCCCGATATTGTGATATATAACCGCCTACAATCGCTCATAATATTGAGGCGCTTACTTGCTAATGCAAGCACACATTGATCGCTTCACAAGCAAATTAGGTTCCCCTTCATCTGACAATTAGCATAGCTTTTAAACATAGAAGGCCAAAACATCCATAATGAAAATTACATTTCACTAATAAACTAGCCACCAGAGGGTGCTAGAACTGCACAAATGTAAATCAACCTGACTTTTTTTAACAAATGTTCCTTTTAAATATTGTGAACATGACGACGACGATATTGTGTCAGTTTTAATATCCCGATATTGCCCTTATTGTTATATCTAGTAATCACGGAATATAACGCGAGACCTGCACATAATTGAGATTGTCAATGTGGTCCGTTTTTCGAATATGTGGGAGGGCAACGCAAGCTTGGCGCACTTGACAAATATGTCACTCATGATTATTAGATGGGAGGCATAAAAGGAGCTCTCTCTCCCCCTCCACTGTCACTCACGAGACACTGCGCTCATCGTGTTGTTGATTCCATCCATTAAGTGAATTGCCACAATCTCAATGTTGCCTGCTAGCATGTAATATAGATGAGCAGGGACGCTGAACTCGAATGTGTTTTAAACCTAACTTACTTCTTGAAAAGCTGATCTATTTTTTTTTTCTTCTTTCTACAGAGTTTGTACAGATGATGACCGCAAAGTGAAGAAGGTTGCCCAACCCCATTCTGTCCCCTCTTAGAAGAAAAAAAAAGAAAATGGGAAGAAAAAAAAAATCCAAATGTTTTACTTACTCTTGGAGAGAAAAAAAAAGTTCATTTATTCATACTGTTTCTGTATAGAAAATAATTGAATGTTGAAATACAATATCCTTCTGTCCACACAGGGAAAAAAAAATAGACAAAAATATCTGCATGAAAAAGATGGTTAGTGATCCCCCCCCCCCCCCCTCCTCCTCCTCCCCCTGGAAATCAATTTAGCATCAGTACTGAACAAGTAACATCCACCCTGTAACAACTACTTTCAGACTAAAGCAAAGAAGTTGGTGTCCAGTTCCATTTGCTCGTGGTAAATGTCCGGGCTGGTCATTTCCTCTATCTCTCTCTCTCTTTTTTTTTTTTTTTCCTGTTCTTTGTGCATGCAAGCTTGAGACCGGAGCACATACAAACACCGCCCCAATTCCTCCCCACCCCATCCTAACCCTCCTCCGGGCTACCAGAGCGTGCTGATTCCACGATACACTGTCCTCTTGATGGTTTGGTACAGTTTTTTTGTATTTGGAGAGGAACCCTGTAATGTTAAGACGAGAGAATATTCTGACTCATTAAGCATCAAAGTGGAATGGGACTTAATTGTATGCTAGTTTAAATTGAAAAAAAAAAAAAAGTGTAAAAAAAATTACAAAAACATTTTTGGCATGTTTTTTTTGTTTGTTTTTTTTTGTTATATGGATGACCATCTTAGTAGTTATGTGTCCTGCCCTTTTCAAGGAGGAGGGGGGGACTTAAAGAGTCTTACGGTGAGCTTACTTTATTTTATTTTTTCATTCTTTCGCTGAGATGGAGTGTATGTCCTGTTTCTTGCAAGAGAGAATCACTGGCCTTCACTTTTTTTTTTTTTTTTTTTTTTTCTTCTTCTGTTTCTCGACTCGGACGAGCGAGCGGCGCGCTCCTCGACGGCCTGCACGCTGCCGCTCTCATCTGAGTTCAGTTTACATTCATTCCAAGTTGTACATGCTATAGTTTTTGTTTTGTTTTGTTTTTGTTGTTGTTTTTTTTCAAATAAAAACCATAAACTTTATTGTGTCTTTTGTCATTCTTTTTTTCAATCTTTTATTTCTATGCTTGGTTGCAAAAATAAATAATCTGTATTTTTGTCCGCTAATGAGACTGATGTGTCAAATAATAAACGATTGTAAGCATCTGCACGTGCACTGTCGTTGGGGCGGGGCCACTTGCAAGGCAAGCAACACGCGCGCGCACAAACGATTCCTGCAAGAACTGGATGGTTGCTAGGCAACAGCAGCATGCTGTAACTGGGATGCCGGACCGGTGGGAGTTGGAATAAAGCCTTTGTTATACTGACTCCATGTTGGCTCTGCCCGGTAAGACGAAGCTGGCCAACGTCGCGCGGCGAAGGCAGGAGGACGTTTGCTTTGCAACCCCTTAACAACCTTCCGACTTCAATATCGGAGAAATCAGCACTTGCGCTGCTATATTTGAACGCACTTCACCATGTTTGGGAGGCGGCTCTCTTCCCACACACACCAGCCTCATAACCATAATCACTATTTATAGCACAACTTGCTAACCTTGCCAGTGTAGTCCAGTTTCATTTTCACTTCATCTGCGGTTGTGGAGCTAACAGAATTGTGTTATTAGACTTTAAAGTGGAAGTTAAAAAATATATATCTGACCTTATAGTGATTTCATAAAGTTGCATGAAAGGGCAAAGGTCAACAGGGAAACTCCAACAAGTGACGTTTACATCGTCAAACCTCAAGCAAGGGGAGCAGCTAACCAATCCCGCTGGAGGAGGGGGTGTGGCTTAACGGCGGAGAGGAAGAGACACCTGAGCACCCTGGCGGTTAAATTAAGAACATAAATATTTCAAGTGTAAATGAAGCGGCGCACTGCGGAGGCCGTAACGTGAGAAAGGACTCGGCCCAGTCCAGATATCAGGTGTCACGCCCGACCACACCCACCTTTGGAAAGGACCGACACGCCACAAAAATGGATATCGTCATTCCCATCTGTATTCCCTGCGCAGAGACACGGACGGATCGTAATTAGGTTGCATGGATTCCGACATCATGTTATTGCAGCCTCACTGCCCATTATGGGCCGTCGAGGGTCGTTTCCCACCATCTTGTGTTAATGCAACACCCTCAATCACAATGCACCACAGCGCCCATCGTCATCCAAACAAACTTAAGAGAAGATCTAAATCAGCCTTTGGTGTCTTTTTCACATCAATCCTTCTTACTTTGTGGCTGATTCTGTCTTTAGTTTTGCTTCATTGGTAGCCATCTTCATTTTTCATTTTGAGTTTTTCTTTCTTAACTGCCCATTATTGTCACAGTCTTCTACGTCACCAAGAGCAATAGACTCATCCATCTTTGATTGTAAAATATTACAAAAGGTGTCACGACAACTGAGCCTCCCCAAACCTCATGCAATATTCACAGGCGATGATATAAGATTACTGCTAATGAAAAAACAAAAAACAAAACAGCATGCTATACAAGGAACTCTTTTAATAACAACTTGCGCCCTGTTCGGCTTCAGAGGAGCAGTCAGCTGGCGGTAACGAGAGGCCACACAGAGAGCGCGCACATCAACACCGCACCCATGGAGTTACCCGTGCAACAGCCACTGCGGGCAGCAGTCACACTCAGTGGACACTTCAATAGGCACAAAAACACATTAACTCATTCACTGCCATTGACGGAAAAAAAAAAAGACATCAAATTTTTTGCTGGTCTGGTAATGAATGTGTTAACCATAATAGCCTTGTTTACTACCTACCATCGCTCCTTACGTTTTCAAAACAGTTTTGTTCCGGAATCATCACAATACTCGCGCAGCCGAGGACACATTTAAAAAATAAATAAATAAATAAATCAAGCTAATGCTAGCTAGAGCCTAATAAAACAGAATGGCACATGTAATGTGATTTTTGTATGCATTATGTTGCTGTCTTAAATGCACACCCTTCAAAAACTTTTCAAAAGTAATTTTTCATTTCTCAGAGTGCACTTCACTCATTCACTGCCATTGACGGAAAAAGACGTCAAATGATGCATTTTTTTGCTGGTCTGGCAATGAATGTGTTAATAAATAACTTTAAAAAAAAATCAAAGTGGCCCTACTTGAGTACATTTTTTAATGACTACTTTTGACTTTTACTCGAGTAATATTTTGAAGTAACGCTACTCTCACTTGAGTACATTTTTTGGCTACTCTACCCGCCTCTGACGCTGATGATTCGAGTCAAACGACAACTAATAATACATAAGCGCAGCAACACCAGCAAAAATTTAACAGGTGGAATCGTCTTTTGGCCTGCGGGTAGCCACATGTTCTTAATCGAAATGTCTCGTGTAGGTTTTTTTTTTTTTTTTTTTTGTCCCCCTCTCCTGCTGACAGTTGGACCTCCTGTCAGTCACCACAGCTGTGGATTAGCGGGCGCTGACGTTTGGGTCCTTCCTGTCAGTACCTTTCACATTGAATATTATATAATTTCACAGTCTCACCATTGTCTTCCAAGCACCCCTTTTGACAGCAGGTTTCCCCCCCTTTTTATTTTTTTAACCCCCTGCAGCACAAAATGTGGCTTGCCACAGCAGGACACAAAAAGTCCGAGTCGGCTTGTTGCCTCAGCCTTTCTTGACATTCAAAAAATGCAGCGTGAATGCAGGAAGAGTGACATGATATTTTTCCTTTAAACATCAATAAAATTAGTAATTATCTATCAAAACAATTAGTCAACCTTTTTACTGACAAATATTTTTAACCTTCGGCTATTATTTAACAACAACAACCCAAAATGTTTTGTTTTTTTTTGTTTTTGAACTACCTCTACTTCACGGAAATTAAAAACCAAAATGCTTTTAAAGAAAAAAACAAAAAAACAAAAACTGAATAGGTTATGAAAAAAAATACATAAATAATGACAATTCCAATACTATTGTAACCCTGTTATAGGCGACATGGTGGCCAATTGATTACATTTTTATGAAATGCACCAGATTTAAATGTTTAACATGTGCACTATTTCACTCGTAGGCCGCAATAAATAAGAAATAGCGACGCGCAAACCAGACTGCCAAGACGATCTTTGTTTAACTGCGTTTTTCCTGGCAGGCCCGAAGAAGTACAAACACTACTTTTAAGTTTGGCGTTATTCAATTATTAAATGTGGAAAAAGGACACATTAACATTAACGGATGAAACAAGACTACTTTTGTGAGCAAACAAGATGGAAGTCTGTTCGTAAGAATCATTTTGATTCAAACTCATTTTTCGTCTTGAGCATCCCAACGGCCTTGCTGCTGCCCTCCCCGTTTTTGCCGCACGTTTTCAATCACATGACGCATCATGGCTGACGTGCAATTGCTGGCTTACTGTATGTCCATTAAGGTTAGCGGCGCATTGCAAAGCTCATCCGTCATGCTCGGGGAGGAAGTGGGGGGGGGGGGGGGGGGGGGGGGGCTTGCAGAAGCAGCCTTTTGCCTTGTCACATCTGCAATGCCTCAGTCGGCTACCACTGCATTATGTTGCATTTGCATCTGCCTCTGCAAGAGTGCCCCCACCCCCTGTTCCCCCCCTCAGCACCTACCTACCTTTGCCTCTCATACATTTCCTTTTTTCGACAGCCTCGAGTGTCACCTTCAGGACCACTCTGCACACTTTGAGGCCAATCTCGATGTAGACAATTGGTCATTTTTTCAAAGATTGTTTGAAAAAAAAAAATGCAGAGGAAACGCATCACAGAGAGGAAATTCCTTGCTGACAAGTTTTTTCAGCCTTCCTTCTCTTCCCCACCTTTTTATGCACACTAACTTTTTTCCTGTCCCTTTGCATCACCCCCTCCCATTTTTTTTTTTTTATTTTTTTTTTTAAACTTGTGACGGGGGTTACCCCGTTCCAGAAATGCTGATGCAAATCATTGCCACCAAGTCAACCCTCACAATATTTGGTGCGAAAGATATTGGCTGTTGACCAGGTAAAGGGATTTAAGATTCTTGACATCGCACAGCCTAAAACCAGTTGAAACTAGATGCTAGTTACATCAGTACATAACAGACACTTGACCTCAGGGTCATGAACCCCAACTTAACAGGTCATGAACTCAAACTTAACCCTGGCGTGGCCCCAGACATGACAGTAAAGTCATTTCGTCGACGCATATTTTACCAGACTAAAACTGGACTAGACAAGACTAAAACCCTCATTAATAATGTAACGATTATCGGCCGGTTGTAACTTTTTGCAACCTCAGTTCCAAAGGAATTGAGCTCCTGTGGCCTGAACATGCCACTGTGGGGGGTGGGGAGCACAAGAACATCCCCCACAAACAGACAAATGCTCTGATTGACACGCGCACGCGCACACACACACAAATCAGGACTGTAAAAGCCTTCTTAGAAACTTGACTTTCTTATTTTGCAACAGAACAATGAATTATGAAATGTTATGTTTGCCATTTGTGAAATGTTGACTCCATGAAATGTCATGAAAATGTTCCATTGCAGTGGCAGATTCTCCACTAAACTTTCATGTGTATGCACGTTTTAACAGTGTAAGCTAGGTAACATTTCATTTGAGGTATTCAATTGTACGTGTTGCATTGATTGAATTCTGACCTTAGAATTTCAACAAACATGGGATCCAGATTCAATCTGATTAGTCTCTACCAAAACCTTCTCTAAGCTGGTAACTTTCCACTGTGGTCTCACCGGCCCCCCTGGTGTGGAGGCCGCCGCCTTCCCAATTTAAAAGCACACTCCCTGCGTGCTGCTCTCTCTCTTCCGCCTCTTCTCCGCTGCTCTTTGGCTCCCGCTTCTTCGCTGCTCCTTGGCTCCTTCCTGGTCTCCATCGGCGCGGCTGCCAGACAAAGGGCTAGCCCAGCTAGCTTAACCTCCAGCACACGGCAACGCACAGAAGCCATCGCGTGTAGCGACAGGCGCAGCGAAACACGCTGCTTTTGGTCCCTGCACAAGGCTCAAACGGATGGTGCCTTTCCAGGCACACTAGGCCTCAAACCAAAAAGGGCCCGTCCCAGCCAGCAGGTTGACCCCGTGACGCTCAGTTGGCCAGCCGGACGACCTGTCTCTCCCTCTCCTGAACTGAACCTTCTTCATCCCTTCTTCAAACGAGCTTGTCGAGTCTCCATCCAGGGTCCTGCTTCTCAGACCAACCCCATCTGTAAGTGCAACTTTGCAGGCCTTTGCCCTAGTACAAATTGGTGCAAACTAGGTTGATTGTGGGTCCCATGTTGGTTTGATTTAAGAAGTCTATCACCTTGGTTAAGACCGTTTCTCTTTTCTTCTTTTCTTCTCCTTTGATTATTTTTTTTATTATTTTAGTTCTCGTTTCATTTCCTATCATAGTAGTTAGTTTTGCTTCTTGAAATTCTAAGTAGATTATCCCACCTAGGTTAGAGAATAAACGTGCACAAAACTCAACCCCTGGTTTACTGTGTGTGTGTTTCATCAATTTATAGTGACCTCTAAGCTGAACAAAGAACTCACAAAATTGTAGTAAGGGCACAACCTTCATTTTAATGACTGATTCAACGAGGTTCTCATCTGTTATCCTGATAAAATTATCAAAAAGAGATGTGGTGCTCCGCAGGCAAGCTCAACTTAATTTAAATATTAAGTTTGAGTCTCCTTCAATTAATGAGCCAATTGATTATTAATTTAATAATTAACAATTATTGATTTAATAATTAATTGGACCGATTTCCCTTACATAATGGTGCCCCTTTGGTGAGGCCAATTTATGTTACATATTTTGTGAAACACACACATGTAACAATCCAAAAACAGCTTAGTGCAGCGTGTTCTTCTGGGAAAATTTCAGCTCGTTTCTATAGCAACCTAACTAAAACTTTATGCCAGAGCCAATCCGCTGTATAAAAGCAGTGTATTTGAAGCGCTAAATAACAGTCTAACGACTAGTTATTGAGAAGAGAATGAATTTGTCGACTATGTGAATGTTACACACACAAAAGTGGAAGAGTAACGATCACATTTTTTCTATTGCATGAAAAAAACTTTTTAGGCCTGGGAATGTTTTTCTAACTCGTCACGAATTCTGATTGGGTTAAAAATATATTCCAAACCTCACGTGGCGCAGTCAGCTTAGCTACCTGATTACGTTACAAGCCTTTAGGCTGAGGAAATAGTCTAGTGCACGAAATTCTGCATTCAGACCACCATTTGAGTCACAGCACATTTCTCAAGGTGTTAAGTTGACTCCCTTTTGTTGGTTAGCGTAAGGCACATGGTGCTAAAACTGCTAGCCTTTTGTGTAAAACACACGTGTTAAGATCCGCCATCTTTGGAGGCGTATCCTTAACTTAACTGGGATTCAGGTAACCACCCCTTGAAACCAGTCGACCAATAAACTAATTTGAGGGGCGGGCCCAACGGCCAGACTTCCAAGTCGCTCCTCATTTGGCTGTGGCCTCCAAGAGAGGATCACGTCTCACCACGTGACCCCCCACTGAGAGCCCAGTCTCTGCCAAATTGTAGCACTGAATAACTAGTTATACAGTTCGCTTAAATTGTTGAAATTAGATTTCCATCTGATTAACACTAAAGTGTACTGTTTGCTTAATACTCATATTGCTACACGGCCAGCTGCCAAACTACAGCTAGTATAGTTGACTCCTGCTTTCTAGCAACCCACGTGTGAAGAGGGACACATCGCAGCCCCCCTCCCCCCCCCCCGTGAGCCTACTGTCTGCCTTCTTCAACATCGCATTCAAAGCACTTTATAATTTAAATAATCAAGTTACCGTGATTTGAAACTAATCGAGGGATTTAAATTACTACTGTACCGTCCTAACCTATGATTCTTACTGGATTTAAGACAATTTAACATCACGTGTCTTCACCACTCTTAAACGTTACATTATAATATTTTTCTTACTCCTGTTTCACCAAGTGTTAACATTGAGTTTAGGGTTAATATTTTTGTACGTTTTGCACTTTTTAATCTTCATTAATTCCGTCGTGTTTAATGAATTAACACCGTTTTACAGTAAGTAGTAGTTTTTCCCTTTCCCCTCGACGCGAGTCCTTAGAGGATACTAGCATCGCGATATAAACCTATGGGAATTAAAACGTTTCCGTGGTTTCCGCTCCTTGATTTATTTAAATTATAATTATTAGTGTCTTCTTGATAATTCGGCGTCAGTGCCGCGCATAACAACACGCGCGATTATCCGTAAGGAGTGAATTTAACGTGTTTGACAGATTGACAGCTGGTGACATACGCACGCGCAACTTCCGGTGACGTGCCATTCATTGACAAAGTTTACGTTAGCGGCGTCTTGCTAACAACTTTGCTTGCCAAGTGCTACGATTTTAAAACTTGTGCAAGGTATTTAAACACTCGTTTTAAGACACATTCTGTGTCACTTACGAGCGACGGAGTGGTTTTGTCTATGCGGTAAAGTCATAAAACTTTATTGATCGAACAAAAGTACGACTCTATACTACACACAGGAGCCTCGTTGCGTTTTAAACGCCGACGGCGTCCTCCTGTGGCTATTCACGGTACCGCAGCCGAGGAACTTTTGCCAACAAAATTAAAACGCTTGATAACTTTAATTATTGACTAACCAAAGAGTTTGTTTAAATAATTAACCACCGTTTTCAAGTACTTAATTTTGTTTTAATTAAAAGCAACACTCAACCAGTAGTGTATAGCTTTTCTCGTTGTAGTAAAAGTGTTTACCCAATTTTTAGGCACTTTTGGAAACCTCTATTGAATTAAATGTAATTTTAATTTAATGTGACTGTCCTTAGTAGACTTTTGTTTCCTAAAACCTGTAACCTCAAATGTATGCTGTGGTTAATAGTAATTTAGCAGACTAAATTGCTTAACACAATACTTTGTTGAGGGTTCTCAATTGTTTAATGCATTGCCATTTAAAATAATTGGTAACATATTTGGATACCATCCTTTAATCTGTGCCTTAAGAATTTTGGTAAAACAGTTTGAATCAACTAATTGAGCCCAAAAAGCCAATCTTTAAGCATTAAGCATTTCCAGCATTGTCTAATTGGCTAACAATTAGTCCTTCCAAATTGAGTAAAGTGAGCTTACGCATATCTTGGATATCATAACGCTACTTTTAACAATGGATGCTTTGGAAAATGCCCTTGCGACCGTGACTAACAATCTCATTCCAGGCTATGCCGACGCGACAGCCAGCGCTAGCGCAGAGATTCTTGACACTAACATTGCGCAATTCGTTTGCGACGCTCAACAAGGGTCGTTAACCCACGAAGATATGGCACAAATCCTCAGCCGACTAATGGTGAATTTAGTGGCTAGGTGGAAATTGAGTGACCATGAGCTTGAACAAGTGAAAAGCGTTCTGACAGCAGAACAGCAAATTCACGCCCAAGTTAGCAGCAAGCTAACCGAGTTGGAAGCATGGTTGCATGAATCTGACCGCGTGGACTTGGGAAACCAAGTTACAAAATTGACACAGGAACTTAAAGTGAGTACACAAACTGCCCGCACGCATGAACAAAATTGGCATAATGCCACATCTGAAATTCGTGAGCTAAAAGAATGCATTGCAGAACTATCAAATCAGCACACTGAAGCCCATTGGATTGATCTCCAAACTGATCGTGAATTTGATAAGTACTTGCTAGCTCTCGCGAATGATGAAATTGCGGAATTAACTCAAAAGATTAGACTTTTGAAAAATGAACGCACTGAAGGAAAAAGGCAGACGTTTCGCTTGAAATCTCAGTTGATGGCAATGGAAGAAAAACTCCGGCGATTGCAGCATCCATCCTTCAACACTGGCCGGGATGACGAGTCATCCCAGGCTGAATCAAAATTGCAGCAAGTCCCACAAGGTAACACCAGGTGTCCATTGACACCGTCCCAAACCACTGCTTTGGAGGTCCCCGTTCAGGACCTGTCTCAGGTGAACTCTCCTTTGCATTTTGATCCACTTGTGGTGCACGCACCTGTTCCTTTTTCAGACGCTGCCACGTTGTCTGATGTGCTGCAGACTTCCTCTGCAAATCTTGGACCTGCTTCTCAGCCACCTGTGCCACTTCCGGTTCCCACTCGCTCCATGGCAAGCACTTCTCCAATTGCCGCTCAACACACACGGGGGCCCCCTCCCTCTGCAGTGTCACTGAGAGGAGCAAGCTCACCTGTCTCCGTGCTTCCACCAAGAAGCACACTTCTTGTTTCGGCACCCCCGCTAGGCGCCACGCCTTCTTGTGCGTCTCCAGTTGCTGCCAACCTTCCTTCTCCTGCTCAACAAGCAGATGCTTCTTCACCTCATCATGTGGCGCAACCAGGCATGTCTACAAAAGAGTTAGACACGATTGCCAAGCACATTCAGAAATTTCAGCCAAAACAAGATTGCTCTGATAATACTTCTGTGTACCTCAAAGACCTTGATTTTCATTTGAGGAGATTCCCACAGGCAACAACGGAAGACAAGATTTACCTCATGAAATTGACGTCCACTCGAGAAGTAAGTGATTGGATCGACCGCCAGCCGATCCACATCTTGAATGATTATCGAGCACTGTGTCACGCATTGTCTCGTGAATTTGATGGCCCAGTATCAGCAATGAGCTTTCTTGCTGCCTGGTCAGTAAAACAAGGCCGAAAGGAATCACCCAGCCTGTATTATAGTCGCCTGCGCAAGGCATACTTTGGGCATCGTAACGAACCCAACATGGAAGAACAGGTAGAATTCAAAACACTATTTTTGAACAACCTCCACCCAAACACAAGCCGCCTCTTGGGCGTGACAACTTGTCCTCGCACGCTAAGTAGCCTAGAGCTACGTGAACTTGCATCCAAGGCCTTTGTGTTTTTACGCGAAAACGCTGCTAAATCAGTGGAATCCTCTGTTTACCATGTTGCAGGTGGTTCAGACGAGGTCGAACGACAGTCCGAATCACAGCAAAGCGACGATGACATCGCCGCTTCCCCATCAAATCCTGCACAACGGCCTCAAAATGGTTCTCATCAGAAGCACCAGTACGGCCGCAGTGCACCTGCGCGGTTGAGTCATAGCTCCAGCCGTGGTTGTGAACGGGAGAAACCCTTTGCGAAAACAAAACCTCGCAAAAAGAAACCTCCCCGCACAAATAGTCCTCAGGAGCCCCCATCCACGTCAGGTGACTCCTCAATTGACAGCAACATCTGGACAAAAGTTCTTGATGGGCTGCGCAAATTGTCCAACGACAGTCAACCGACAGCCATCAATGAGCCAGAGGTGTCGGACAACACCGTTCTTTCAGTCCAACTGGATCCAGCACCTTCTTTGCCTTCTGCCAGTGCACCTGTTACCGAGTCGAATCAACCATTCAAACAGCTCTTAGGTAACCTCAAGATTAAAGGTGCATCGCGTAAGTTCTATTTGAGGACGACACTTGAACAAACATTAGACTATGACGCTTTGGTTGATCCTGGCGCTGACATTACAGTAATGTCCAACACGCTCTTCAACCAACTTCAAGCCATGCTGAAGAACAGTGGCCGGATGCTCCGCCTCAACCACTGCTCATTGGAGATCGGTGCGTTTGCACTGACTAACACCCATCTGGACTCCATGGCAACGTTACACTGGACGATTGGACCACACAAATTGGTCCACCCTGTGTACGTGTCTGCTGTGGAATCAGTCCCGCTCCTCATTGGTCAAGATCTGCTGGGCCGCTTCAAGCCCCTGATAGATTACGACCGACGCAAAATCTGGTCACAGGTGCGGCAGCCTCTGCCAGCAGCACCGCTGACCAAAACTGCCAATTGTTATGCGGTAAGCCTAACAGAGCCTTCTTGTGAACCTGTTCTGAGTGTACAAAACTCACACCAGGACTCTCACCCAGCTCAAGGGGGGACCATGCCTGTTGTCTCCGAGATGCCCTCAAGAGGTCACCTTCGCAACACCAGCTCTCCCCTCGGCCAAGTTGAACATCCCACTCAGGGTGTACAACTCTGCCACCTTACGGAATGCGACTTGGATTGCACCTCCGAGCTACGCATGACACAAATTGAGGCCGTTGTCCTCACTTTTGAAGCAAACCATTCAGCTTCACCGCGGACTTTGAACTTGAAATCGCACTTGAAATTGTCATCGAACAACCCAAACAACACAGTGGTTGTTCTTTGCAATCTGCTTCTGAGCAATTTGTTACCCACCCTGCCCACCCTTGCAATGCAGATGGTGCGCACCACTGCCCTGCCATTTACTGCCCCCGCTTTCGCGCCTGCAGTACTTCTTTTGGGCCACACGTTGTCAGCCTTTGTGCTCAACAACACTTATCTGATTTCAATGAACTTGCAGTCCATTGTTCTTCTCTTGCTTTTGCTCATTGTGTGGCTCACCGCCGCCGCGTGCCTTCCTCGTTCGCCTGTCGACGGCTCACCTGTTCATGCCAAGACATTCGCTTTTGGGGGTCACCTTTTGCTTCCTGTCATGGGCTTTCTTCTTGCTCCTCCGCGGACCGCACATCTCTGCCGTTCGTGGCTCCACATAGCCGAAGGGGGGGTCATGACATCATACGCCCATGACATGACACATAGCTGTCAAAGGGAGGTCATCACAACAGGACTGGACCAGCCAATCAGGTCCAACCTCCATGACCTCACTTCCTTGGTTACAATTGAGGGACGAACCTCGCCCACCTTTGTTGACCACCATCAGCAGGTACAAGATACACCTGTGATTCTTCCTGTGGTTCATCCAAGATGACTTGGAGCTTTTAGCTCCCACCCATCAGGCACCTATGGGTGCATTTGCCTTTCCAACTGATGCAGGACCCAAACGGTCCCTTCCCAAACAGTGGTTTCAGACACCCTGGCGCCTAATGGCTAACACATTTTTGCTGCTGTTGTGTATGAATGCGCTAACGACATATTTAAAGTGGCTAGGGCCAAACCTAACCGCCATAACGCCATTGAATAGCCAATTAAATTTGTGCTTCACCCATTCGCACACCTGCACTCATACGTATGACACCATGTGCATAAACAAACTTCCTAGAAAGTGTACAGTGACTCAAATGATCTTCAGCAGACTCCCCAAACGACTAAAGCGATTGGTAAGAAATGTGCTTTTAGCTACTGCTTTTATTAGCTTCTTATTTAAAATAAGAACCTTAACTGTTAACGCTGTTAGTCCAAACACCGTTAACTTTAAAATGGCAAAACACGCGAGTCACGACCGAGATTCCTTTTGCCTAACAACGCGTAGCAAACAAATTACCAATCTACCGTCTCCCGACAAAACAACCAAAAGGACTACGCTGGTCCTCAATCTGCCTAGCATCACGCTAAGCTGAACCAAACTAACCACGAGACAGTTTGTTTCTTCTCGGTGTCCCAACCAGAGCACGCTCACACGCAAGGTGTGACCGCGCTGAGACTTGACATGCTGCACTAATCTGTTTGATACATCAACAGCTCAGTTGTGAGAACGTCTTCTCGGCCTGCATGCTCCCTTAATACAGCTTTCTTTTGCCCTAGGAAGATCCAAAGTCATAGTAAGAACCGAAAGTGCCCCCTTTCAGTCACATTGACATGACATTCCTACACAGGCCTTTAGACAACTATTGGACTTCTATTTTTCACTCTCGTGTTCTTCTCCTGTTGCGTCTGTTACTTTCCCCTTCCACTCTATACACGACACGTTGTGTAGACCTAGAGGGAAAGATAACATCATAGCCAACTGCCGAGTCTAGCTTTAGCAAAGGGAGGGGAGGGGTGGGTTTGCACCAACTTTGTACTCTGGTAACTGCATTGTTGCGCTTCACCTGTCCACCTGCCGATGCCACGTCTAGAAGTGCCGACCGAAACGTTCTGTCGAAGAACGTTTCCATCGCCAAAGGGAGGATCTGTAACGATTATCGGCCGGTTGTAACTTTTTGCAACCTCAGTTCCAAAGGAATTGAGCTCCTGTGGCCTGAACATGCCACTGTGGGGGGTGGGGAGCACAAGAACATCCCCCACAAACAGACAAATGCTCTGATTGACACGCGCACGCGCACACACACACAAATCAGGACTGTAAAAGCCTTCTTAGAAACTTGACTTTCTTATTTTGCAACAGAACAATGAATTATGAAATGTTATGTTTGCCATTTGTGAAATGTTGACTCCATGAAATGTCATGAAAATGTTCCATTGCAGTGGCAGATTCTCCACTAAACTTTCATGTGTATGCACGTTTTAACAGTGTAAGCTAGGTAACATTTCATTTGAGGTATTCAATTGTACGTGTTGCATTGATTGAATTCTGACCTTAGAATTTCAACAAACATGGGATCCAGATTCAATCTGATTAGTCTCTACCAAAACCTTCTCTAAGCTGGTAACTTTCCACTGTGGTCTCACCGGCCCCCCTGGTGTGGAGGCCGCCGCCTTCCCAATTTAAAAGCACACTCCCTGCGTGCTGCTCTCTCTCTTCCGCCTCTTCTCCGCTGCTCTTTGGCTCCCGCTTCTTCGCTGCTCCTTGGCTCCTTCCTGGTCTCCATCGGCGCGGCTGCCAGACAAAGGGCTAGCCCAGCTAGCTTAACCTCCAGCACACGGCAACGCACAGAAGCCATCGCGTGTAGCGACAGGCGCAGCGAAACACGCTGCTTTTGGTCCCTGCACAAGGCTCAAACGGATGGTGCCTTTCCAGGCACACTAGGCCTCAAACCAAAAAGGGCCCGTCCCAGCCAGCAGGTTGACCCCGTGACGCTCAGTTGGCCAGCCGGACGACCTGTCTCTCCCTCTCCTGAACTGAACCTTCTTCATCCCTTCTTCAAACGAGCTTGTCGAGTCTCCATCCAGGGTCCTGCTTCTCAGACCAACCCCATCTGTAAGTGCAACTTTGCAGGCCTTTGCCCTAGTACAAATTGGTGCAAACTAGGTTGATTGTGGGTCCCATGTTGGTTTGATTTAAGAAGTCTATCACCTTGGTTAAGACCGTTTCTCTTTTCTTCTTTTCTTCTCCTTTGATTATTTTTTTTATTATTTTAGTTCTCGTTTCATTTCCTATCATAGTAGTTAGTTTTGCTTCTTGAAATTCTAAGTAGATTATCCCACCTAGGTTAGAGAATAAACGTGCACAAAACTCAACCCCTGGTTTACTGTGTGTGTGTTTCATCAATTTATAGTGACCTCTAAGCTGAACAAAGAACTCACGAAATTGTAGTAAGGGCACAACCTTCATTTTAATGACTGATTCAACGAGGTTCTCATCTGTTATCCTGATAAAATTATCAAAAAGAGATGTGGTGCTCCGCAGGCAAGCTCAACTTAATTTAAATATTAAGTTTGAGTCTCCTTCAATTAATGAGCCAATTGATTATTAATTTAATAATTAACAATTATTGATTTAATAATTAATTGGACCGATTTCCCTTACAATAAACAATAACTGGGACTAAATCAGTACGTATTTTCATTGACTAATGAAGACGAGATGAAAATGTACTTCATGAACAAAACAAAAAAATATACATTTTAAAATCTTGTCTCTGCTAATCAAGTCAGTCAAACGTCTCGATAAAATCCTTCGAACATACTGCAAAGTCATCCAGACATCTGAATAAAGTCGCTCAAACGTACAGTATATTGATAAAGTTGCTCAAACATATTGGTAATGTTGTCCGAACGCGTTTATAAAGTCGTTTGATCATATTGGTAACGCGTAAGCTAAATGCTAAAAGCATATTTCGACAGGTGGATTCACCCACATTGAAAGCAACGCTGACATCCGTTTTATCCTTTAAAACTACGAGTCATTCCAATTGACATTTGTAGCTGCTGTGCATACATTGCAGATAAGCTTTTCCTCCGTGCCCCTTTTGAATGCGCACACGAGTTCACACAGGTCTGAGTGGGGCGGACGAACTGCAATTTGCATTCACTTGCTTCGGCTGACCTGCTGGCTTTCTTCCTCAGACCGTTAGATTTTGCAAACACAGACTTGTAGTGGATTTCTTGTAGGCTGAAATGGCGACATTTTAGGCAGACAGACTGCCTGGCTGGCTCTGTTTGATTGGTCAAATGGAGTCAAAGCCGGTCAATAGTCATTATGTTGGATTGGTGAAACCGGGACATGTGACCAAGTCTCTGAGGAAGCCAAATAGACAGCGAGTCATGAAGATACAAATACAAGTAACAGAGTTTCTTCTCCACAAAAACGCACAAAGTACAAATTATCCAAAAAGTTACTTAAATAACTGTAATGGAGGAAATTAGCTAGTTACTATCAGGGTTATTATAATACTTGTGATTTTTCCATCATAGTTCGTTTTTTTTTTATTTTTTTTTTATTTTATTTTTATAGAATTTAGCTTTAGTATGACTAAATAACTAGTTTTATGAACTGTCAATTGTCTTTAGCTTTCATAAAATATCACTTGCTATTTTCTGTTTTTTGAAAGCTCTTGTTATTGTTGTTATTATTATTATTATTATTATTATAAATTTCTATTACTGTACCTACTGTTGCTGCTTACATTTTTAAAACAGGTTTGTTATTTTCATCCTCTGTGGATGACAGCAGGACAGTCACAATGTTAGTGAAGCTATTGAACCGTGCAGTGATAGCATAAAAGTCAAGTTAATGTTAGCTAGCGCCTTATTATTATTATTATGAAAATTTGCTATTACTGTACCTACTATTGCTTCTTACATTTTAAAAACAGGTTTGTTACTATTTTGTGGATGACAACAGGACCGTCACATACGTTAGCGAAGCTATTGAAACGTGCAGTGATCGCATAAAAGTGGAGCTAATGCTAGCTAGCGCTTAAAAACAGCATGCCGCAGGTAATGCGATTTTTGAACTCAATAAATGTTACTTGTGTACTTATGTACACAACTCGATTGACACAAAATGTCTACCCTTAAAAGTAGTGTTATAGTTCACCTTTCAGAATCACTCGTTTTGTAACGGTAGTTATTTTGTTAGTTTTCCTTAAACATGGTAAAAATCAACAAAGCAATTATAAATGGTTGATATAATGTACAGTTACTTATTGAAAACTGCCAACAGTCACAAGGCAAATAGTGACCCCCGTGTGCCACTAACTTGAACCACAAGAACAATCGGTCGTCAACTGACCACACTTAACCATTAATGTGATGTTTTCACTTTTTTTTTATCATTAATAATTAACCATTAATTAATGTGACGTTTTCACAAATTGGACGTTGACACTAAGAAACAAGTGGATGAAACTATTTCTATTTCTATTTCTGGAACTGAATTATTAGCTGCAAATTTGTGTCTTTGCATAGCTAGAAATGTTTAATCCACCAAATAAATGCGAAATGATCTCCTGAGCATGAATCAACTAATGATGCAGCTCGACTCATCCGGCATACATTTAGACGCATTCAAGCTACGGTCGACAGGTCGAATATATTTCATCTCCCCGAGGTCACCAACTCTGAGGAAAAATGTGCACAAATTGCTTGCGGATGAGACGTGGTTGTCCCGGGCTTGTGTCATTTAAGAATGACAGAGGTCACCGTGCCCATGGGAGGAATTTTTTTTTTTTTGCAGCTATGCCACAGTGGATTGACCTCTTAACTCGTTGTTGTTCTTATTTTTTTTCTGTGTTTTTTTTTACTGTGAGAAAGAAAATAGATGGATGGCCTTATTTCGATATGTGCCTCTCTAAAATCGTGTCCGGCCAACTGAACACACGCAGACTTCAATCAAGGTGGACAAACAACTGGAGGATAATCAAAAGAAATGGAAAATGGTCCGAACAATTATGTCCTGCTGTGATAGGATACATTTTTCTTTTCCTTTATGGAGCAAGAAACCATATTTGGTGATTTAACCTTAGCCAATCAGAAGCTAACAATTGGAAAAGAGAAAAGTCCAAACATAAAGTAATACATACGTTTCTGTATGTTGCACATACATAATGTAAAAACGCTGAGGGAAATCATTGTATTCAAGTCAGGTGCAGTTAGCGAATGGCAACACAAGATGGCCGCACTCGGCAATATAGCTAATAAAACAAAACTTGACGGCAAGTGAAGTAACTCTAAATTCAGATTTTGCTGTAAATTGAATGAAGCCATAAAATAAATAAATAAACAAATAAAATTGTTCATTTAAAAAAAAAAATCCTCAATAGGGCAAGGCTGTGAACAAGGGTTATTATTATAGAAAACTAATGAAATAAAAATAAAGAAAAATTTGAAAAAAATTTGTTAAAATAAAATTTGAAAAAATGCTTAAAAAAAAAATATGTGAAACTATAGCTTATGTTAGTACAAGTAAATATAATTCTAACGAAAATGTTAATTAATATCAAACATTTGCTTTCAGAATTCATTTAAAGGTACTTATTTTGGTATTACTATACGCCCGTACAGAAGAACGAAGTTCAGTTATAAGAGAATTGCAGTTTACTTTATTATACAACACTTAGTGACTTTTCTTTTATTAATTGCAGTCGACAACTACTCCATATTTAAAAAACTGGTAAAAGTACCGGGAATTAAATAATAAAAAAATAAAATAAAATAAAAAAAAAAGTCATGGGAGAAAAACAAAAACAAACCTATAAACCTGCTGCAAATTGAATTGAAAAACAAAGTCAAAATAAAATAAAAACTACCGGTAACTAAGATAAAAAAAAATAAAAAATAAAATAGATAAAAAAACTATTACAACCCTGTTGTGAACAATGAACCGCAATATTGCGAGAAAGTATTGTGATAAAATACAGCAAATTGATATATTAACTCATTCAATCCCAAAAATGTGTAAAAATATTTGTTATAATACTTTGTCCTTCTCTCCCAAAACATTTTTACATAAGTTTGTGTTTGTTTTTTTTGTTTTTTTTTGTTTTTTTTTTTAATGCAAGAGCATATAGAAGATATGATAGAAAATGGCTGGGAGTGAATGAGTTAATGTAAATATATGTAGGCCTACTCTATTATCCAAAAAAAAAAAAAAAAAAAAATATCGGTTACCAGCTATTTTTGTCAATTCAAGGGAAAGAGTGCAACTGGACGATCTGTTCATTTGATCCATTAACAGTGTAATTGCTATTTTTACCAGCCTTTTTCAATAACCAAAACTGTGATTGTACCTACACTTTGCTAACAATTTGAAAACAAAAGATTCCCATCATTCCCCATCAACCCAGTTTTATGCGAATAAGAACGCGAATGCCTTTGTAACAGGTACAACGAGCATGAGACGAGGCTGGAAAACGGCACCCAGACTCTCCGCCGCACACGCCCACACACGGGACGAGTCACCAGGTGGGCGGCTGGCGGCGCGCACTCATTGGCCGGTTGAGGCCGCCTGTCTACTGGAAAGCGGCGACAGGATGTGCTTTCTCCCGATCGAGAAAAAAAAAAAAAAAAAAAAAAAAGAGCACCATGACTTCCATCTTCGCATCCTCTGCCCTCAAACCGAGCTTTGCTTCCGTTATGAGCAGAGGCTGAATCACACCGGAGCATCACTTGAACAGAAATAGTCCGCATCGGCGTTCACAACTTTACTGGGCTTTGAAAGGGCCAGGTGGGATTTTGGAGAAAACTTTGCCTGACCTGAGGTCACTCTTACGTCATTTAACTCATTAGCTCCCAAAAACGTATAAATACGTCATATTTTAAATGTCTTAAGTGTCCCAAAGACGTATTTATAAGTTTTTTTTGTTTTTGTTTTTTTTTATGCCAGAGCATAGAGAAGGCTTTTATGCAGTCTCTCTACTGCAGAAAATGGTTGAGTGGCAGCAGAGTATAAGAGATCAACCAGGCCATGTTAAAACTCCCACAGTTTTCCCACAGTTCTAAGCAGAATTGTGAAAAACGATGAAACTTAGCCATGTTCTATTGCTAATTGCTGCACAGTGGAAACAGATAGGAATATACTTTTACCCCTGATAATAGAAGAGACTCTAATCTCTCTATTGGTATGTTCCATATTTTTATAGCTATAGAACATAATATTTCACGGGCCTTGAAAAATCAGTCAAAATCCAGGAAAACACTTAAGTGAAAATGGTTGGGAGTGAATGAGTTAAAAAAGCACGAAAACACACGAAGTGATCATAAAGTGAAGCCAGTGGGGTCAAAGTAATCACACAAGACAGTGTTTGTATTGTTGTTTATATGGCCGGAGAAGCGACTGATTCACCGGACGCTTCCTAACAAGGGACGCTTTTGTACGCGCTTACACAACAGTCACATTCAAAAGAAAAAGACCGACTGGACACAAGCCTTCATATCCAACTTCCATTTCAAAAAGTAGCTAGCAAGCGCTACATAACCAACTTCCTTTGTGAAGGGATGGCAGTAGGGTGGGGTGTTTTGTTTGTTAGCATTGTTAGCATTGCAGCGCCAATCTGTTTTCTTGTTTTGTTTGGACAGTCGGCAACACGTTTAAATGCGCACTAATGTACCAACAACCACAGTACAGGCCACAAATGCGCCGCGTGGGCAGCCAAGTAGGTCTGTGTGGCGCGAGCACTTCAATTAGAAAGCTTTGACTTTCTGTCACAAGTATACGACGACAGTGTGACGACTTGGCGTCCATCTTAAACCGGTTTCATGGTCATGTGGAAAACAACAACAAACTAAAGAGAGGGCTCTATTTTCGTTGTCGTTTCTATTTAGTTCATTTTATTTCCCATGAATGTACGCTCCAGACGTCTCTCGAATTACCACCCAGAAAATGTAATGATGAGCTATTCATTAAACACACAAAAAAAAAAGCTTTGTGGTCCGATTAGCAGACGCAGTGCTACTGTTTTTGGCAGCCATCCATAGCGTTTAATAAAGGCTTTGGATTTATACAAATCACTGGCGTTGGGCCGAAACCTCATGGGTCCCAATTTGGTAAATTTATTTAAAAAAGAAAACAAAAAAATCCACATGTGGATGCTATTTTTTTTTATACAAATTATTGACCAAACAAAAGTGTTGAAAATGATTCACTCTTTGATGATGCAATATTAATGGTTGAACTACGGAAGACGATAAGGGGCCAGTGAAGAGGGGGGAAAAAAAAAAAAAAAGGTTGCCAGGAATCTGACTTTCAAAGTGAGAATTCTGACTTTATTTTCAGAATTCTGACTCCCCCCCCACAATTCATACCTCCACGTCATCAAGTCAGAATTCTGACTTTAAAGTCTGACTGTCAAATTTTTATCTTGTTTAAATTCTTGTGATTTTGTCCAAAAAATAGCTTTTTCTTTGAATTGTGATAACGAAGTCGTTTATGAATATTTTTTTCAATTTCAACCACTCAAAATGTTCAGTGGCACCAGACCTATCTATACATATATAGTTTTTATTTATTTATTCATTTATTTTTAATGCTCCTATGGACAAATAAGAGCAGTATTATTTTTAATAGCAAGACTAACTATGCTGTACATATATAGAAAATAAAATTAATTTGAATATTTCATATGACATAGAGGCTTGAATAAGATTAGAAGTCATGAAAGCAGAATATTTTTTTGCATGCATAGTTTTTACACAATGGCAGTTTTCTGAATAGAACTAAATTCTTGCGATTTCATCCAAAATATGACTTTTCCTTTGAAGTCATAACTAAGTCATTTATGAATATTTATATTAATATATATATATCGCACAAAGAGTCTGCATTTGCTAGAATGTCTTCTTCAGCTATTCTTCAAACTCACAGATGCATAAAAAGCAACAGACAAAAAGGCCTGCAAACATACGAGAGTGCTTAAAGGCATTCTGTGTGGTAAATGGAGCTGCAGCATCTACAGTTACGCCGGTCCAGTCTTAACAGAGGCTCGGCCGATAAGCACTCACAAATGGGCACAGTTTGTTCATCTAAAAATAACCTTTTATGCCCGATTCCTCTGGGATATGGAGAGTTAAATTGTAAGGACACAGCGTACGCGTCTCTCCGGGCCGTCCTGATCCCTCGACTGTTCGCTTGATGACGCCTAGCTGAGCACCTCGCAAGCGCGTCCGTTTGGTATTCGCGCGTGCGCTTCCTCCGCGGTTGCCACGGCGACCTCCAGGGGAACTTGGAGGATAAAAAAAAACAAAAAACAGAGACGACGCCAGCGGCCCACTGAAATTTGCCACCGCCGCGGCCTCTTCGGTTTCCTCCGACGCAGCTGAACTTAGCAAATCGCAATCGCGGCGGGTAATTGGCAGCCAGCGGATGATCGATCGGGGCCAGATCACGGCGGCAGGTGGCGACCCGCTCAAGCCACAAAAACAATATTTGAGGATGCTGAATGGGCTGCTAATGAGACATTGGATCCTAAATGATAACACGGTGTTTATGAGAGGTCACCTGAGCCGGCTGATGAATAATAGACAGGCTACGGCCTGGTGAGGTTGGTGGTTCGCGCTCAGCTCGGGGCCGCTAGCGCTGACATTTAGAGGCTAACGCTAAGCCACGAGAGGGGCAACAGGTGAGAGGCGAACAAAGGCCATCGGGTTTATTTGGCCAAGCAGCGCTGCCATGTTAGATTAACTTGCTAAATGTTTAATTAGCCCCTGTTCTCGATAATTAGATTGTCACAACACGCCATGTTTGAAACTTAAAGCGAATACTGTGGAACATCTAAAGTCTTACGTGAAAACAAACGTGGTTGTATCTTTCAGTTGATGAATTTCAGAGTAATTTGTTCAATTTTGGACATTGGCGACAGCAACACGTCCTGTTTTCTGAGTTTGGTCACGTGACATTCGCAAGCCGAGTCGTGATTGGTTGTTCCAAGTCCTGCGCAACTGTGATGTCATTTTTAGTCGACAGCATGTGGCAATCCGCTGAGGTGGATTTTCTGCTTTATTTATATTGCACAAAAGCGATGTTAAATCGGAATATTGTGTTTTGACCAAAAGAGGCTGCATGGAACATATTGTAAAGAACATTTTTGGATTAACTTCCTCATTAAAGTTTTAAAACACTACAATAAAGATGTGACTTAGCGTTAGCATTAAGCTAGCGGACTGAAAAGTTTTGTTTTCAATACACAAGATTTAATTTTCTAGATTTCATGTTTAGTTTGACAGTAAACTTCAACTGGGAGTGGTAATAAATACCTTGAAGCCTCTTTTTGAAGACTTTTCTGCCCACTGTGTAGACATGACTTGAGTCGAATTCACTGCCACCTTCCAGTGCTCGTTTCTCAAACCTGCACAAAACAAAAATACGACTTTGTATAGTTGGGCTAAAGATAAATAATGTACCCATTGAAATTCAGAGAAGGCTGCGGAGAGTAAAATGTGACTGTTAGAACACCGGCAAAGTTTGATTGAGACAAAATGTGACCGGTGAAACGAGTAACCTCTTGTCCCCTCTCGACGCGCGGGCCCAATCCTACATTCTGTCATCCCATCACTTTGTGCAGATTAGAATAATCTGGGGCCGTCACCTCACTGCACATCCACACTCACACCTATTCGCGTCCGATTCAGTGAATCCGCCGCTCGTCTATTCGCCGTGCAAAGAAACCGGACACCGGAAAGGAAAAACATGCAAATTGTATGCAAGCAAGCGCCATGCAGCGAGCCTTGAAGTAAGGCCAGCCTGTGCTGATTTGCAGGTATTTACCAACTACGACGTTCTAGTGGCACTTATCCATGAAACATTAATGAGAGCTGATGTACTCTTAATAACCCCGATGGAAAATCCAGCACTCAACCTTTAACGGAAGTGTGCACTCCTATTATTATCAAGCCGTAACAAGGCGGCGTTACATCAGACTGTACGCTTGTAATCGCCTCACAAGCGCAGTGAATTTGTTGCCATAAAAAGCCTTTTGGAATTATTTGGACTTGAAAATGATTGGATGATGCTACATTCCATTAGGACCACCTTTTTCCCCCCCCTCACTCCCTCCGCACATATTCATGCTTTTCCTCCCTCGGTTTCTCACTCTGACCCATTAAAGGATGCATCCATTTCGCAATAAAAAGCGACTCCCCCACTCCGCCGCCGCCGCCGCCACCCCGCATTAGTTCACTGACAGATAAAGGGAACAGAACGTTGCCTGATAAAAAGGAGGTGCAGGCGCATCAAGCCTATTCATTTGCGCTTCAAACATGCATGTGGATGGATATGGAGGACCAAAACTGCCAAAATTAAACTAAATAAATAAATAAAAGTGAAAATAAAAACAGTTAAAAATATTAAATACAAAAAATAAATGGAAATAAAATTCTATCCTAAATAAATAAATAAAAGTGAAAATAAAAACAGTTAAAAATATTAAATACAAAAAATAAATGGAAATAGAATTATATCCTAAATAAATAAATAAAAGTAAAAATAAATACAAAAAAAAAAATGAGATTCAAAAAACAAAAATAAGTTGACATAAATAAATATATAAATAAAATTAAGTATCAATAAAAAATAAAAAATATATATATATAAATAAAGGCAGAAATACATATATAAATAGAATTCAGCATCAATCAATAAATAAAAACACTGCTTTCACATTTATTTATTTCATGCTGGAGACGCTCTGTCAGGTCGAAATGTTATTCAAATGAGGGGGTGGTCCTAAGCGTGTCTTGGGTCATTTATTTTTTTTATTGATTGATATTTAATTCTATTTATATATTTTGACATTTATTTTTTTAAATTTTTTATTTTTTTTATTTATTGATATATACGTAGTTTTTATTTCCTTTTATATTTTTTATTTTTTTTAATGCATATGTATATATCTTCTTTTTTTTTTTTTTTTATTGTTAATGTCATTTTTATTTATTTTTTTATTTTTTAATTTTGTCGGTTTTGTTCCTCCATAGATGGATGGGGGGGGGTCAGGCAGCGTTGGAAGGAGGCGGCTGTGGTTTTTGCTGTGAGGGTTCACTCTTGTCTTTATGTATGTTCCACTGCGCAGTTTGCAGGGCTTAACACGCACCCCTGGGCACGAGTGAGGCTCAATGAAGCCAGCACATAAAGACAGCCTGCTCCTCTGCTTGCCCTCCTTCTTACAGTTACATAAGAGCGAGCGGGAGGGGAGATGCGGGCGTACAGGGCGCTGTGGAAGCCCGAGGTGAAAGCCGGCCTATTAAAGCCATCGGGGTAATAGGTGTGTGTATGTGTAAATATGGAGATGTGTGTGTTATGTTATGAAGGAATAAAAAAATAAAAAATAAAAAAATAGATGGCCCCAAGTGGAAGGCAGGGCGGAGGCAAATGGCGCGTCTGCTGGACAGGAAGTTCGAATTACTTATTCATAAACAGAGAACGCTCCAGGCCTTATTATGCACGTGCCGGCACATTTTCAATGTAAAGCCGAGATAATGACACGTGCGCGCCCCATTTTGGATTCATAAACAATAGGGACACATTAAAGCGCCGTTGCTGTGACACTCGGATGACGAAAGGTGCAATGAAACATTGATTTCCCCCCCCCCCCCCCCACAACCGCCACGAAATAACACGAGGCTTTTACCAAAGACAAGAAGACCTCGTGAATATTCATGTCACCACCCCTGCAAGAGACGAATTCGCTGAGATCAGCGCCGAGAAATCCCCATTGTGCGAAAACACACAAGTACACTTGCGGTACCGCTTTTCACTCGTGCCGGTGCTCTCTCCACCATTTTCTCTCTTCTTCCTCTGACATCCCATCCGCCCACGCATGCCCAAATGTTGAAACACACACACAGATCTCCAAAACACCTACACACTTTCTCACGTTTTCACGCGGTCTGTCCGGCGAATATTTGTGATCTATCTCTTCCCTTCAACAATCTGGTCTTCAGAAATCGGATTGGTCCACATCTGGGCAGGTGGATTTTTTTCACATCAACCCTGTGATTTTAACTACGGCGGCGTATTAGGGCCACATATAAATATATATATTTTTTTAGAGGGTGTGGACAAAACTCTGAGGGGGGAAAAAAAAAACAAAAAAAACTCACAAATTTGCCATTTCATAAAGTGGCAAATTTGCGAGAAAAAAAAAAAAAAATCTAATTTACCAGTTTATAAAGTGGCAAATTTGCAAGTTCATAAAGTGACAAATTTGCTACTTTATAAAGTAAAATTTGCCATAAAGTGGCAAATTTGCAAGTTCATAAAGTGGCAAACTTGTCACTTTATGATCTTGCAAATGTGCCACTTCATCAAGTAAAATTTGCAATAAAGTGGCAAATTTGCGAGTTCATAAAGTGACAAATTTGCCACTTTATAAAGTAAAATTTACCATAAAGTGGCAAATTTGAAAGTTCATAAAGTGGCAAACTTGTCACTTTATGATCTTGCAAATGTGCCACTTCATCAAGTAAAATTTGCAATAAAGTGGCAAATTTGCAAGTTCATAAAGTGACAAATTTGCCACTTTATAAAGTAAAATTTACCATAAAGTGGCAAATTTGAAAGTTCATAAAGTGGCAAACTTGTCACTTTATGATCTTGCAAATGTGCCACTTCATCAAGTAAAATTTGCAATAAAGTGGCAAATTTGCAAGTTCATAAAGTGGCAAATTTGCAAGTTCATAAAGTGACAAATTTGCCACTTTATAAAGTAAAATTTACCATAAAGTGGCAAATTTGAAAGTTCATAAAGTGGCAAACTTGTCACTTTATGATCTTGCAAATGTGCCACTTCATCAAGTAAAATTTGCAATAAAGTGGCAAATTTGCAAGTTCATAAAGTGACAAATTTGCCACTTTATAAAGTAAAATTTACCATAAAGTGGCAAATTTGCAAGCTCATAAAGTGGCAAATTTGCAAGGAAAAAAAAAAAAATACCAAATTCGCCACTTTATAAAGTTTTTATAGTGGCACATTTGCGAGTTCCTAAAGTGACAAATTTGCCACTTTATAAAGTAAAATTTACCATAAAGTGGCAAATTTGCAAGCTCATAAAGTGGCAAACTTGCAAGGAAACAAAAAAAAAAAAAAAAAATTCGCCACTTTATAAAGTTTTTATAGTGGCAAATTTGCAAGATCATAAAGTGACAAATTTGCCACTTCATCAAGTAAAATTTGCAATAAAGTGGCAAATTTGCAAGTTCATAAAGTGACAAATTTGCCACTTTATAAAGTAAAATTTACCATAAAGTGGCAAATTTGCAAGGAAAAAAAAAAAAAAATTGCCACCTTATAAAGTTCATAAAGTGCCATTTTATGAAACAGCAAATTTGCGAGGTTTTTTCTCTCAGAAAATTACCCCCATACCTCTGAACAAATATATATGTGGCCCTAATACGCAGTTGACCTCTGAACAACCCCATTTAAAAAAAAAATAAAAATCACGCGTAAAGGCTCGGCAGCATTTTATCATGTTCACAGCGTTCCCTCTCGTGTGCATGAGTCAGTGCTTCTCACCACGTCCTCGGCTGGCTCGCAACCACGTGCTCAGCACCTGCACTTTCAGCTCTCTGCGCCCGGGTTGCCACAGTAACTTTGAGTCTACCGAGACGGGCTCTTGATCGTAAGCGGGAATGACAAGTCGATCCGATGCTAGCTTGAGAGCGCGTCGACGAGGGCCGAGACGCCGACGATCATCTCCCCCCCCCTCGACTGTGCGATCCCCTGGCGGTGTTGCTCAGCTGGCAGCTGGGCCCTTTGACGCCACACAAAAACGGGCACAGATGTAGAAATCGATGAAGCAAAGGAGAAATTGACGTTTGTAAGGGAATCATTGAATGCCGTTTTAGTCCGTCGCGATCAAAATTTGATTGATGGCCTCATTCGCTTTGATGTCCTTTGATGACGTAGGATGAAAGGAACGATAAAAATGATCGATCGGGGGTCAAGAGGTCACGATCAAAGACTTTTTGGATGACGTATGAAAGGAAAACGATAAAAATAAGGGTTAGGATTTCAAAAAGAGATGTAAGAAGCGACGTGGTAGGCCGATATGATTAATCCCAAGAGGGGGGAATTGGGGTGTCGAGGTCAAAAAAGTGAGAAGTCCATGCGTGCCCTTTTGAAAGGTGCTAAGGAGTACACGATATTTTAAAAGGAGATATGGCTTTCCTCTTTTTGACCGTGTCTTTTTCTCATATTGACAGGAAGACGAGGTGCGATTTAAAAGCGATAGAAAAACAAAAAATAGGTGGGGGGTGACGATTGTTTTATGACTTTAGAACAAGAATGTGTGGGCGAAGCGGATGACTTTTTTTTTTTTTTTTTTCCTTCCAGATGTTAAAAAAAAAAAAAAAAAACATACGCGCGCACACACACACATACACAGACCCATATACAGACTTATATTGGAATAAGATGTATGAATAAAAGAATGAAAAGAATGACGAAGGGTCGACTCTTTCTTTTTTTTTTAAAAAAAGAAAAAAAATGTAGGAGGAGCTTTTCGATACAGACATTTTTGTAAGAGTGAAAAAGTCCCTCACATTCATACCTTGAGGTCTTGGGGGAGAGACGCGAGAACATGATTATGGAAACTTTTGTGACATTACAAGTGAGACATTCTTTAAAACCAAGAATTGGACCGCAGCAGCTCTTCTTACGGAGATTTCAACGCCCTACAAATGGAAGTACAAATGATTATTAAACCCGCTGGAGTGAAAGTTGGAGAAAATGGGCCCGAGTGAGGGGTGGGGTGAACTTAGGGTGGGGGGCGTGAATGGGGGGTTTCAAAATGGTAGGAGGAGAGAGGAGGGAACGTGAGATGGTGATGATATAGGAGCGTTAATCGATTTCTATTTCTTTAAATAGGTAGAAAGTAACTTGTTTAAAAAAATAAAAAGTATATTTTTTTCTTGACGATTCGATTTTTTTTGCCGATTCGATTCGAAAATCGAAAAGGCACTTAAGCGCCACTAAATATAGGTCCTCCCTGTGAGCCTTCAACACCTTTTTGTCTCCTCAGCAAAAAAAAAATCCTTAAAGGAAAATCAGACATCTGCTCTGAACTCACCAAATAAGATGATAGACCAGCAGTTTTTTTTTTTTTTTTTTTTTTTTTTTAAATGCAAAGGGATCTCTCGCGTAAAAGTTACCATTCAAGAATGGCACAAAACTGCTGAACAAGAAACCAACATAAAGTGTAATAACTCATTTTGATTTTTTTTTTCCCCTGCAAAACTCCAACATTTTAATATTACTGAAGTACTTATTTTTGTCGTGCATGTCATTCTAAATTTGCAATAAATTAAGCTTACTCATGTTGTAATATAGGCCAGTAAAAAGAGTGAAAGTGCAACGAAGACTTGTCTGCCATCTAGTGTTGATTGTTGATATTACAACTTCAAACCACAGTTGATTTGCAAATTTTTTCAGATTTTGTATTGTTCCATTTTTCCCCTAATTCCCCCTACAAATCCCCCATTTGTCAGGGAAAAAGTATTTATATATTTTTTTTCGCTGTCAGACGGCATTAAATATTGTGGCTGTCATTTATAACTGATTAGATCGTAGTCCGTGATAGTCGAGAAAAATGGCCGCTTTTACCCAATCCTAAAGTGTGAATGGTGAACATCTTTTTGACAGATTTACATGGTATGACGTAACTTCACATCGTGTCTCGAAAGTAAGCAAAAAGTCACTTGAAGGCAAGTACGGCTGTTTTTGCTTATTTGTGAATGAATCGGGATGTGAGAGAAGTGCATCAAGTTATATCGTTTGTGACCCATCCAAGTGTGGTGTCAAGGAAAAGCCACCCTGGGGGAGGATTCTTCTTCTCCATCTTTAGATATGCCTCATTTCCAATATTGCATGCATCCCTTCCCCCACCTCTTACTTGCTCTCCAGACGCCTCTGGCGTCCAGTAAAAGCACAGTGTGCAAGTGGGAGTCAAAACACAGCAGAATTTCCACTCACATTTTACTTCAGCATTTAAAACACATTACCAAAGATGACCGATCCTGCCACTGCCAAATTTCATGCTAGGCACAACAGGTTAAAGGCCCGGTCTGACGTTTTCAATCAGGAAAAGGCGCTTTTTAAATACAGGATTGAAACAAACAAACAAACTACTTCTCAATTTACAGCGACGGGCTTCTCTTAATGTCTGGTGGTGATTTTTTCCGATACCCCAGCAGCCTGTATTTTGCCATTTTGTGTTTGTTTACAATCGCAGAGCGGGGGAGTGGCGTGTCACAAACGGGGCCGGGCGAATTTGTCGGCTGCGTGACGTCACTACCGTGGCAATTTGACAGCACGCACGGATTTTTTTTTTTTTTTTCACTCACTCACAGAAGCTTACATGTGTGAATGAGTGAAAAAAATAATAATCTGTGCGTGCTGTCAACAACAACAACAACAACTACCGTAGCTAAAAAAAAAAATGTTTTTTTTAAATCCTGTTTGCTTCAAGTCAAGTCAAGTCATCTTTATTTATAGCAAAAGCATCACATTTGATTATCTCTAACACTGTCACTGCTTTATGGAATTTTACCATTTCTATTGTATCCATTTGTTTATCATTTTTCATTTTTTAGCCAACTGTTTTAGATTTTTATTCTTATAAAAGTTATTCTTGATATGGGCATTAGCTAACCTTAGACATAAGAAGTGGAAATTCCTCTGAGGATAAATATATAGTTTTGTTTTTGTTTTGTTTTTTTAAAAGGACAAAACCAAGAGCTTTAGAAAACCTGCGCATGTGTGATGTGCTCTGTCAGCATCCTGTCAAAACGAGCCAGCTAATTAGGACTGTAGCCAAATGGCTGGGTGAGCTTTTCGGCCACACTCCACTGACTGTCTGCAGTAAACAAGGCAGACCAAAAAAAAACAAAAAAAAATCCAAGCGCACATACATTCAAGTGAAATCAAATCTATTTCCCAATCCAGTCACATTTGGACATTTGACTACGTTTCCATGTTGATGTTACAAGGGGCTAAAACTGTAAGATATGGTGACAGGTTTGTGTGACCAGTCACATTACAAAATTGCTGCACGCCCAAAACAGAGGTGGGTATTTTATGAGATGAAATATGACTTAAGCCGAAGTAAAAAGCAGTCATTCAGAATGCTTACGTGAACAGGGTTTCCCCCAGTGTTGAATATGCCTGGCGGCTCGCCCTAAATAATCATAAAACTCCTGTTTGAAACAGTTAGGTTCAAATAGTGTGCCGAGAGGCCGACGTCAACAGGGAGGGATTTACAAGGGCCACTGGGACCAAACACCAGCACTTTTGGTTTTCTTCTCATTTCAGAAATTCAAGGCCATCCAAGTTTTAAAGTCTTCAAGGCATAATAAAAGTGACTGTAAGAAGAGAAGGCATCTTTATTCTTAAGTGGCACATACTGTAAATCTGACTATCATCATGAGAGCATCCATCCATCCTCTTCCACTTGACTTAACTCTTCCCAGCCACTTCTTCCAGGAAAAAAAGGAGGGTTAAAAAGAAGGCCCAAAACATCATTTGCGGAGCACGTTCCATGATATTGTGTATTACAAAAACATGGAAAAACTAGAAGAAACTCTTCCGTGGGTGACTCAGGAAACTGTCAAGTACAAATTGCTACGGAAAAAAAAAAAAAAAAAACAAGCATATGATCTTTACAATTATGCAAACTGGTCAGATGAGTCATTGCTCGCTATGCTTACAAGTGGGTGAGTGCATGTGCAACATCAAGAGAAAAAGGCACAAGATGAGTTGTGCTACTTTCAAGTAGCTGTATGCTGGCATGACTTGGTTCACGCTTTGGAGCAAAGTCGAGGAAGACGCGTGCTCTCATCTTTATCATCAGACTTTAAGTTCACTTGTGTAAAAAATAAATAAATGAATAAAACATACGTGTACTCGTGACCTGATTGGACACAAGACTACTTGATTCATGTAAAATTATCCTAATGTAAGATTCAGACAGGAGTAAGATTTAACTTAATTTGTTAAAATATCGATTTACTAATACATTTATGTTTCTAGAATTATTATTTACACATTTTGGTATTTTTTTTAAATCCAAGTAGTTAAATTGACGCGGTGAATCTGTTAGTTTCATTTACTTGCATTTACTTAAGTGAGCTAGCTCCTGATTGGTTAGAGTTGGTCAGCTGACGAGTGTTCAGGAAGTGTGGTGTCCCGTCGTGACATGTGTGACAAGTAAACAGCGTTGTTACAGAAGAAATCCGTCTCCATCCTGCTTTCTCATTTTCTAAAGAGTCGTCCAATTAACCACCAACGAACCCTCACGTTACACTATTATAAACAGTTTTCTGTAGGATGGCAACGCAATGCAAAATGCGTAATCAGTCATTGGAGGCTTTATAGACTTGTTAAGTCACACTATACAGGAAGAACATAACTATCATTTTGGATCCCTGGGACCTATTGTAGTTATGTTGTGTATGTCTCAAGAAAGGTATTGCAAATAGTGAAATATTACTGTCAATATTCTCATAAACCATACTTTGAAAGCAAGGTGAAGAGTGCACTGTTGTGCCACTCTTGTAACTGTATTAAAAGCTTTATATAATCTATGACAAGCGTCTTTATTTTGACTAATGAACACAATTCTTCAGACAGGATAAATGTCATTCGTCTGAGTGGACGATTATTGCACCACTGTAGGGGAAAATAAAAAATAAAAAAATCCTTTAACGGGCATGAGTCACTTTATTGGACTAAGGTTCACCCAACTCAGTTTGAGTTCCTCACAGTATGAATCACTTAAAGTGGTAGTTTGGGTAAAAATAAAACATGCCAATGTTTTCGGAGAATAGCAACAAAGAGTTACGTCACAAACAACAATCCTCAATAGTGAGTTGCCATTTTAATAAGAATGAACCAAAAGCACAATTATTTATATCGTTTTCTTCAGATGGAACCCAACGGCAGCAGATACAACGAAAACAGCAGAGGCCCCAGAATTGAACCCTGCGGAACACCAAATGTGAATTTATATTGCACATGTTCGTCAAACCGCTTACTTTTTTTTGCTCGAGTATAAAAGGGAACAACTGCTTTATGATTACTCAATCTGCCATCAAATAGGAAGTCCAAAAAAAAATCTTGACAATAATATGTTCTATGCAGCCCCACTACCTTAAATATGGTATTCTGGTTAATATTGTGTTTGTGGAATACGAGTTAATCAGCAAAATCCAGCACTTTCTATGAATATCACAAGGCGGCCATTTTGCTACTTGTTGTCGACTGAAAATGACATCACAGTTGCGCGGGTCTCAGTTAACAACCAATCACAGCTCAGCTTCAGAAAACAGGTGCACTTTGATTGGTCATTGCCTGAGCCCTGAACAGCCGTGATGTCATCTTCAGCCCACAGCAAATGGCAAAATGGCCGCCCTGAGATAGATAAAAACGGCTGGATTTTGCTTCATAACTCATATTCCACAAATGTAATATTCATCCGAGTGTCATGTTTAGATGTCTGAGGTCACATATAACATATTATAAATAAATGATTTTGATGCCATTAGTTTAAGTTTATAGTACTATATATTGTTTAATAATAAACACATTAAACCTGTTTAGACAAAAAAAAAAAAAAAAGGTGCCAATGAGGGAACCTTTATTGAGACAAGGAACCCATTTTACATGAAAAAAAATCTCCCGCCACCTCACCGAACAAAAATAACGATCTTGTCTAAATAAACTCACAAACTGACTCACTCGGTGTGAAAGCGGCGCTTGTTTAATTGAAGCTACACTCGCATGACTCATTCCGCTAAGTCTGAACAGCAACAGGTGGACGCGCAAGTTCATTTGTACTTTCTGCCATCTAAAGAGAGAACATTTCATTGTTATTTATCTTTCTGTCACTATTCATAGATCAGATTTATTGGCCAAGTATATAAAAATAAAAAAATAAAATTACCAATAGATGGAGATAGAACGGGATGCCTGGCGGTCCGCTACTTGGCGTCCTCGAGTTTCTTAGATGGTGACCTCTTACAGCACACTGCGTTAACTGGCAACCTGATTTGGAATCACTCGTCTAGAGCTACGAGCTCGCATATGAATATCAATTTTTGTCTTTCATCCTGATGTTAACTTAAGGATGCATGCATTTACCGTCCTCTTACGCAATCAGCATCAACGGCGCACACCCACGCATGCACAAGGCCCGCAGCGCGGCACATTTCATGCATGCACAAAGAGAACCGTACGGAAACTCCCTTGAAAACACGACAACGCGACCATCCATCGCGCTCACAAGGGGCGAGACGAGTAATTCAGCAGCGTGACACTTTCACGGTCAAATTAGCCCCACTGTTGCCGGAACCACGTCCCGACGACCCTCCAGTTCTGGGTACTCATTAACTCATTCACTGCCATTGACGGAAAAAGACGTCAAATGATGCATTTTTTTTTCTGGTCTGGCAATGAATGCGTTAATAAATAACTAAAAAAAAAAAAAATCAAAGTGGCCCTTGCAGCTTTCTATTTTTCTGTATGTGGCCCTCAGAGGAAAAAGTTTGGACATCAACAATTTATAATTGCTTCATTGATTTTTACCACGTTTAACTCATTCACTGCCATTGACGGAAAAAAGACGTCAAATGATGCATTTTTTTTCTGGTCTGGCAATGAATGCGTTAATAAATAACTAAAAAAAAAAAAAAAATCAAAGTGGCCCTTGCAGCTTTCTATTTTTCTGTATGTGGCCCTCAGAGGAAAAAGTTTGGACATCAACAATTTATAATTGCTTCATTGATTTTTACCACGTTTAACTCATTCACCGCCATTGACGGAAAAAAGACGTCAAATGATGCATTTTTTTTGCTGGTCTGGCAATGAATGTGTCAAGAATGGATGGCGCCCATGGACGGGCCTGCCGCAGCCGTCAGGAACTGATTCGTCACGGGACCAAGTCCCCCAGAATCATCAGGAATGTTCCAAACAAATCCAACAAGGAAAGCATTTCTCAATCTGTCCGCCACTGCGGGTGTTTGTTTTCGGGAGGTTTCCTTGTCAGGACCTCACGTTGACAACAAGCAGACTGAAGGAATGCTCGAGAGAGATGCTGCATAGCATGTAAGAGACAGACAGCTCTGTTGCATGCTGCCTTTGATGGCTTGATGGGGATTTTCCTTTCTCTCTCTCTCACTCGCTCGCTCTTTTTCTTGCAGCAGCAGATGCAGACAAGGCTAGCAAGCTGTGATCAAGCTGTGCCTGCGTCCCCTCCCCTCTCCTCTCTCTCATCAGCTGGAAGGCTTCAACAGCAGGGTGCCCCAGATTCAAAAAGCACCTCCCTCCTCCCGTCTTTCGCAAAACACCTGCAGCCTCTCCTATGTGGAGCCTCGCTGACCTCTGGTGGACAGAAATTGCAGTGCAACTGGAGTGCGAGTTGGATTTGGGACGCAAATATTGAGAATTGAGAGCTCTTGAACTCTGAGCTGAAAAAAAAAAACGGGTGTATTTTTATTGTTAATTGGAATATTACATATTTAATTATTTAATACCACTGTGTATGTATAAAATTAATGCGGAAATATTCAGGACTGACGTCATTGTAGCCTGCTCTGTGGTGAGTGAAATGACAATCACATCCTGTGAAATCATTTTTCATTAAATTTGGTTATGATATGGATCTGAACTGCTCCTTCTGTGACTCCCAATCAGAGACTCTTGTGCACCTATTCTGGAAATGTACTTATGCTCGCAAGCTTTGGCAAGACATTTGTAAATTTATTTTGGACAATATCTATGTTTTTTTTTTGGGGGGGGGGTTTCAACTATGACAGTTCGTTTGAAAAAGAACATTATTTGATTAATCTGTTATTTTATCTTGCTAAGTTTTATATTCATAAATGTAAATGTGCAAAATCGAAACCTATTTTTTTTTCTGTTTATGAAAGAGATTGATGCATATTTTCAGTCCATTTCTACTTCCAAAAATAAGAAGGCTGTCAAGACTTTGATTTTATGTTCTCATTTTGGTATTTTTAATATTTCTTTGTTTAAGGCCCCTGGAAAATCTTTTATTTTGTTATCCCCCCCCCCCCCCCCCTCCTTTCTCTTTACTGTTTGTGTGATTATTTTTTTGTGTTGTTTTTGACATGTTTGGCTTTTGATTACAATTTTGTCAATAAAAAAAATAATAAAATTACGACAGTAGCGAGATGCCGTAAAGCGCTGCTAACTGGGTTACTACAGCAACTTCCGCACGCATGCTTAGTGACCTTATTGACGTTACCGCTGTACTGTTTCTGGGCGACAATTAAGCGTTTCCTGTCAACTACAAACATTTGTGGGGACATTACTAGACCACTTTACAAAAGCAGCGGAGCCACAATTTCAACCAACAATCAACAGTTTGCTTACCTGTGGACAGCAAGCGAGCCATTTATGTTTCTCGTACGTCCTGGCTTGAAAGTGACGGATGAAATTCTTCCCTGTTTTCGTTATGACGACTTCAGGAGTAGGACGACCACTTGAAATTATATTCTTTTCCTCAAAACTTCTCCGGGAAAACTGCACTCACTGGGACTCGGCGATGAACTTGAACTGAACACAATTTACGCCACAAGCTAACTATGCGCATGTGCGTTGTCAGATACTAATGATGTGACGCTCACGAACAAATTGGGTCTTTTGGACGGCTTTTTCAACGTTAACGATGGGAACAGTCTTAAAAGAGAGCCGTTCATCTCTCTACCCCCCCAAAAAATCAGTCTGTATATCAAGCTTCCCAGTCCTGGTCCTCGAAGGCCGCACAGTCCTTCAGGTGTTCCATTTTCCTGCCTACCATCACACCTGATTCATACGAGTTCATCAGTGTGCCTGATAATAATCCTTACCTTTAGTATCAGGTGCGTTGGTAGGAGTAAAAATGGAAAATCTGCATGACTCCGGGCGTCGAGGACCGGAATTGGGGAACCCTGCTGTAGAAAAACTGACATATATTCCGAAAGACTTCCTGCTGTTAATTTCAGCAAAAAGTAATTTTGAAAATGATTAACTCAGATGGGTAAACACGTTCTACTTTTTTATTTTTATTTTTTAAATATAATAAATTTCATTCCACTTCATGATTTTGTCCTACTTGTTTCTTCTTAAAAAACAAACTTGTATCTCAACTTGTTTGTAAAGATGTGTCAAGATGTGGCGCTATACTGCACACAGCCACTTGGGGGCATGCTTGTATCCTATCTCGAGATTTTCAAATATTTGTTGCAACGTCTTTGTTCTACATGTTCCAATCGGTTAGGAAATAATTGACTGGCTGATAGTGATTTTCTATGAAACGTGGTGACATATTCATCAGAAGTATGATCCTCTCTTAATTTATCTACTTTGTTATTTTGTGTGTGACGTTACTTTCCACAAATATTTCTCCGTAAAGGATTCAACTGCACACAGATGAGTCAATCTTCAGATGGTAGCAACAAAATATTTAATGAGCTGTACACGCAGTGCTCTATGGCATGTTTTTCTTTTGATGCAGAACAAAGAAAATATGTACAGAAAATGTAGAAACTAAAAAAATAATAAATGATTGTAATATTGACACTTCTACACATCAGTTGTCAGTTGAACTCATTTGTGTGCTCTTGTTGTGAGCAGTCCAATAAGTACAAAACGTGATTTAAAAAAAAAAAAAAAAAAAAATCAACTTGGTGGATTTGTTTTTTTTTTTTTTTTTTTTTTTTTTGGGGGGGGGGGAACTGTTTCAGTTAGTTTAAAAAAGAACCCTGGTCACCATCAGGCACATGAACGGGAGCATCACAGTGACGTAAACACAAAACACAAAGTCTTCTATGTACAACGAACTGCTTGAAACTTGACTTTTTTTTTACCACTTGCTATGCTCAGTGCCATAAATCAGTGCTGCAAAGACACAAAAATAAGGTCAGAACTTTGAGACATTTCCAACAGCGGCTCCCCGAAAACAAAACATCCTGTTGCGTGTTGAAGTTCCTCGCACTGCTTCCAACTTGTGCAATTTCTGTGCACTCGCGCAAACATGCGCAGGACCTCAAACAGACCCGTTTTGACCCTCTTACAGTCCTTTATGAGTGTTGCCACACAGTTAAACACTGCTCAGCTTTACCTACTTTAATAAGCGCTTTGCATTGATCCCTTTTTGTTTTGTTTTTGTGGAAAAGGTGTAGACTTTGTCCTGCATATCAACACAGGCACACATTTACAGAGACCAATTGATTGGCTGAGAGTTGTCTCTCTTTGAGGACAAACAAACGGAGGGAGCGACGGGAGGTGTGAACGTTATTTTAAGGACGTGTGCAGCAGCATAAACGGACGCATGTGGAAATCCTTGGATGATTTTCTGTTGTTGTGTTTTCACGAGTGTTTGATAGTGTATTTGCCTTTCTGCAGCTGGGAGATGTACAGCTTGGACTTGGTGCCGTCCAGTCGTTTGAACCAGACTTCATCGTTGTTGATAGTGGTGATGATGGCACTGTGCGGAAAAGGAAACGACATTAGAGAAAATACCACTTGGCTGGACATGTTTCCAGAGTTTTTTTTTTTTTAACGATTAATGACCGCCCCTTACTTTCAAAGCCTGTACTGGGGGAATTCCAGTCGCAACGCAGCAGACACGTCCAAGCCGAAATTTAGCAGTAATAAATTTAATAATAATGCATATATTTGTGGAGACTGGGGTCAAGTTGTATTTTACAATTTTAAAAATGTGCAGAATTTCACAAGTTACTTCATGTTAAAGATTAGACAGCTCTTAAAGTGATACTTTACTTAATTAGCCATTTTTATCAGTCAAACATTAATATTTCGCCTATAATAAATTTGATGTTTTAGTTATTTTTCATGTACATTTAGTACCTTTAAAAACACATTGTGCAACTTGCTGTCGACTGAAAATGACATCACGTGGGCTCAGGTAACCAAACACAGCTCAGCTTGTGAATGTCACATGACCAAACCTAGAAAACAGGTGAGCTGTGATTTGTTATTTGAGCCCTTGTGATGACCAAAATACATACATACATATATATATATACACATATATATATATATATATATATATATACACACATATATATATATATATATATATATATATATATATATATATATATATATATATATATATATATATATATATATATATTGATCTCATGCTCTACTGCCACCTGCTGGCCGTTTTTGTAATAACTACAATTGCTTCAACCGTTCTCTGCCGTTCAAACTACCACTGCCATTCTCTTCAGTTCAGAGGCTGCATCAAAGCCTTCTATATGCTCTAGCATAAAAAAAAACATTAAAAAACACTATTAAAAAAACGTATAAATATGTCTTTGGGAAACTTAAACCATTTAAAATAGAAAGTATATGTTTTTTTGGGAGCAAATTAGTTAATAGATTTTATTACTCACAATTTTGTTTTTATTCCAGTTTTCCATTATTTTTACCCCCATTTCCCCCTGTTCTTAGTGTAAACCATACATTGAATGTTGTTCAGCATTTTTTTTTAGGGGTGTTTATAAAATAAAATTAGTGAGAAGTGTGGTTGCACAAACCTGGTGGGAAACTCATCTTTCCTGTAGATACAGATGGCCTGCCCCCTGCAGTACCACTGGCTATCATAGAAAAGTCTTCCATCTTCGGACCGTGCAACATGGTGGTGTCGTTCCGTTTTGGCTGGGCGAATTTGAAGGGCGGAAAAGATGAGAGAAAACATGAATCACGTAAGGACTAAATAAAACAGGACAGTAAATGTTCTTGTGCAATCCTAACCATCGGCCTTCCCTCTATGCGGCCCGAGAGACGCCATCGCCTGAGAAGAGACAACACATCACGTTTCGTCAGGCACTTCGAACGCTGTTCGTCACTTTTCAAAATACTACCTTTCTTATTGCAGTCCAGTCTTCCAGAATATCCAGATCCTGCAGCATGTAAACAATATAAGGCCGTGCGATAGCAGTTAAAGAAATGTGAGGCTACGTTGCAACAAAGAAGTGGGGCAGCGAATAGCGAGATGATAGAAAAGGATATCGGAAACAACAACAGGCTTCTTCTTCTTGATGGGGCAGAAAGGGTCTTTCTTTTTATTTTTCCGGGAATGCAATCCATCATTCCACAACTCTGTAAAAACAAAAAACAAAAAAAAACAATAGGATGCATTACTGCAAGTTACCCATGTCAACTTCTTCAGTTTTCGTACCTGAGGTGATGTCAATACTGTGTCTATCTTCCTCCAATCGTCTTATCTTTTCCTCCAGCTCGCTCTGCACGGTGTCGAACAGCAGCAACTTTTCACTCTGGGAAAATACATGAGTTACAACAGAAAAGGAAGTTCTCATTTATTGCCACAGACAATGTGAGAAAAAAATATCTTGCACTACAAAATTACATAAATTGCTTCATTTTATCAGTTCTTTTTTTTTTTTTACCTCCCAATGCTGGCAGGCTGCCTGGATCTCACAATCGTACTTGTTCTTCACCGATTCCAAACAGAGTTCTTTATAGATGCCTGCAAGCATTAAGGTGCAAACAAATACAGTATTTTCAGATCTGTCCAGCTGAGAAAAAGATACACATCCTCAATTTTAAGGACAGGAGGCAATAATTTATAGCATACACAAAAGTGACACAACAACAAGTAAATCCCCCATGCAACTGAACTTTACTTTCTCAGTGATAAAAATCTTGTACAGCAGAAGAAGTTTTATGCATCTGTTTGCTTGTAACATTTTACAAGGTGCTCCTCAAGTCTGTGGGCTTTATAGACTATAGGCCTGTCGACAGTCTCTGATCGTTATAAAGTCAAACTAAAATGTAAAATAAACATGGTGCCCTTCTTTGGATAGCGATGCTTTCATTTTGCAACTGTGTTACCTCATACAAGTACTGTAATGACAAGGTTGTTTGTGTCTAAGTGTATGAGTACACCCATGTTGGCGTTAAAAAAGGCATGAGCAAAGGTAGTGGGTCCAAATATGGCAATTTAGGCCCTCAACATTCATATGTGAAGAATTTGCCTTGATAATGATTTGGGTTCAGTGAATTTTAAATATTACCACTTAAAATTACACAAAAACAATAATGGCAGTTTTCTATTCTTGTTTTTGTAACTTCTAATTTCAAGTTTCTGATCATAAAACGGTCACAAGAAGACGGCAACACTGGTCGCCAGGCGGTATCGGTACTTGCCCATCCCAATAAAAAATTTAATACCCACTCCTGCTCTAAAGACTACCTGCCACTTTGGTTCTGATCTGCATGTTGTCCTGCAGGTTGGCTAAAGGTTCCAGATATTCCTGGGCACATCCTGCCATCACTTCCTGCAGCTTGACATCCACCTGGCTCAGACGTTCCTTGTACAATCTATTTATTTGAAAGAAAAGCAGCAGAACATGGTATGCAACAGATCCAGTTAAACCACAAATGACAGCATTTAAACCAGAAGCTGTGGTCACATTTTTTGAGGGGAAAAAAAAGTGGATATTTTGCAGTGACCAGCGACCCTCTTGCTTGTGCTATATTGCTCTACTTTTTTGTTTAAAGTTAAATTTATTGACAACAGCCTATATGTTCTGAGGGTTATCATCGGACTTGTAATGCTGTTAAGAGACAATATTAGATTACAAAAAAAAAAAAAGAAAAGAAAAGAAAACCTGTTAACCAGTGTGACTCGGTGGGCATTGACCAATCGAAGCTGTTCACTGCAAAATATCCACTGGAATAAAAAAAAAAAAAAAAAAAAAAAAAGTATACTAATATGGCATTAAAGCACATTTGGCAGTGCCTTGCTCTCGTTCCTGGCACTGAGAGGAAACTTACTGCTCTTTTAAGTCTGTGAACTGTTTCTCTAGAGTGGTCATCTCGTCCAGGCACTCCATCCTCCTCCTCTCACAGTCTTCATCATCCATCTCTATTCACATATGAACACATGACAAGTTGGGTGTTTTGTCATTAGCAACTTCTCACAGTGTAGAAGTAGATTTTGAAGTCACTGTATACATGCCACAACTGAGTCTATGAATGACTGACAATTATGTTGTACATTTGATTTTAGGCCTGCTCTCCTACCCGAGCTGTCTCCATCTTCGGACACAGACGTGCTAACCGTGTCCTCCTCGTCAGTGCTGCTACCGTCTTGCTCCGGATAATCCACCTCCATTTCCTCGTGGTTACTTTCTTTCTTCTCCCGGGAGTGAACCGGCATTACGGCTTAAAATTGAAGCAGTGTAACGTCGTGGCAAATCTTCACGTTAGCCGCAACACCGGCGAGAGGCGATGTTGTAGCTCAGCGAGCTAACCGGTTAGCGACACCGCATCGAGACAGCTGGGGAATGCAAACATGGCCCCTGTGGACCAATGACGAGAGGTTTTACTCACATTGTCCAATCAAATGCTGGTATGCGAAACCATTGGCAACGGCGCGTGTACTGGGATTTGTAGTTTTATGTACTGATTCAAGGAAGCGAGAAGTCACCTATGTTTAATGAGTAAAGGGAGCTCCACCAAAAATAAATTTTCTAATTTATTGTCAATATAAGTATTTGCTTGTGTTAAAGTAACACATACGCACGTTCAAGTCTATGAACTGTTTCTCATAAGTAACAATTATGCGTGTTTGCTGGTGTTTCAATTTTCACATTTGAATTCTTGGATCAACTGTATTTCATCTATTCGCAGTTTAAAATCAGTAAACTACTGACGCAAATAAAAACTAAACTGTGCCAACAATGATGACGGAAGGCATGATGACGTGATGTCAGCAGCTAGTAGCCACTGTTGTGCAACCATCTACGCGAACAAACATGGCCTTTGAGCCTGATGACATAAAAAAATAATAATAATAAAAGGGTAGTTTTGATACAACAAAATAATTAAGTCATCCGGTTGTGGTTTGTCATGCAACCACACTATTTACGTGTTGTGTCTGCCAATGTGATCCATTTTCAACTGCAAGTGGGTCAGGAAACTTTGCTGTCTAATATGTGTAGCGATGCAGTGCGCAAGCAGAAATTCTGAGCTTTCACAACCTTGAATTTGTCTCGAACAGGTTACGTTATGAGGACATGCATACCGTAGACATATATGTAGATGCAGACAAAGGAATGAAGAATGTATAAATGAGAAACAGATTAAATTGTGACATTAAATTGACCAAATGTGGGCATATATTCAGATGTTATGGCCCAACGATATGTTATAAGTAAGGGTGTCACGATTTCGATTTTTTATCGAAATCGATCGAAATTACGTCACGATTTCGAGCATCGAAATAGAAGAGAGGACACACGATTCGATGCCCCCGAATATGGAAATTGCATCACCTATATGTAGCCGATCTTTTGAAATAAGATTTACTGTACAATGAATAGAACCAATGATCATAGACTAGCCTTAGCCTACAGAAGCATATGCCTCTGTGTTATAAAGTGGGGGAGCGGAAAAAAAAAAAATAAAAAATAAAAAATCGAAAAAAAAATCGAATCGTGACCCCAAAATCGAAATTTAAATCGAATCGTGGAGTTGGCGAATCGTGACACCCCTAGTTATAAGGTTCCATTTTTGTAGCTCTGGGTGAAATGTGTGCAATGCCACTTAGCCTACTTCACAAAATATTGATTATGCAGGGAAATATTACCTCCACCAAGCAAGTTAGTTAGTTAGTTAGTTAGCTAGCTAGCTAGCTAGCTAGAAGCAGAGACAGTTTGTTAGCTAGGTAGCATGCTAGCTAGCAAGTACTGACTTACATTTACAACCTTTATTCTTGTATCTGTTCTATAAAAAGCTATTAATTTATTCTCAACAATCCACAGTATTTGCATCATTTTGTAGTTTTTCTCTTGTGGATTTATTTGTGTTTTTGAATCATCTTAGATGTTGACCTCTATCAATGTTTTGCTAAAGTATGTCATTCTAATCTACCCTTGGCCTTCAGAATTTTGGAGTGCTGGCTCACATAAATTACCAGCCAGATTTCAAATTCCGTCTCACAGGACCAGAGAGCAATCACGGCCAACCTCTAAGTCAACTGTGCCACAGTCTATAACGCGGAAGTCACAATTGAATTGGACCAGTGACGACCGTGAGAGATGCCGAGTAGCAGTAGGTCAAAAAGATCATATTGCAGACAATAGCTGTGTGCCTAATATGAGTGTGTGTGTAAGTATCACACAGCGTGAATGCCCGAGGAGGGAAATAAAGGTATTACCTCTTCCGTGAAAAACACCCACGCGTCTCCTGCATATTCATCACAAAAGTGGGTCATCAGAGGGGCTGTTGGCAAACCTTTGAAACTTCTCTCTGACACTCTCAGTCATTAATTTCATCAGAATTTGATATTTTAAATGAAAAATGGGCCGCATATTCCAATTTTGCACTTGAATAACACAAAAACTGTTAACTACACTACATGAGTAGATTAGTTGCATCATATAGTATGTCACAGATGTAGTGTGAATATTTTTGGGCAATGTTAGATTACTTGGAATAGATGACTCTTTTTAACTTACACATACTGAAAGGGAGATATGAGTGGTTTTGGAACTGCTGTGTCAGTAAACAAGGGCCTCCTGTACATGAGGGTTGCCGAAATAACTGAGTGACGTCCCAACCGAAAGCTGGAGGGAAATGCGTAATAGTTGATATTTACAGATCTGGGGAGTTGATTCCATTTTCAGTGAGATATGAAGTGGAGATGGTTGCTGTGACCTGTTGACATTAATGACAGATTACAATTCAGTTGACATTCGGTCATTTTCTCACTCCCCATATAGTTGGGAAACACAATTATAAAAGATGACAAGATACAAACTGCACTTGTTGTAAGGAATGAAAGCTACACAATGCTAAATAATGATCGGAATCATATTGCGGATGTGTGCGTCACAATATCAAACTGGCTTTTGACGACTGGGATTTTCTAGTTTTGCTTTTGTATTTCATTGTGTGTGTGTGTCAAATGACAGTAAAATAAAAATTAAAACAGTTTATAACCATGAGGATTTTTTTTTTTTTTTTAAAGACCAAACCAAACATTTGTATACTGGCGATTTGGGAAACTTTTTTGCGAGGCAAGGGCAAACAATACAAGCTTGCTCAATGTTAGCATTGTTTGCTCGGTGACTAACCAGGAAGTAGCCTGGAGCCTTTTCCCGCTCATTTGGATGCAAAGTAGGCCACAGGTTGTGAATATATATTCGTAAATGTTAAACTGAAAACCAGCTCAAGCCTGGTACAAGTGGCTATGTCATTTTGAGATAACATTTTTGTTGTTAGAAAAAGCAAAAAAATAAATAATAAAAATCACATTTCTACCACTTGTACCAACTATTCTATCCTATCTCTATTGCAAGTCTTCACTTGCACACCACGCTTTAAAACTTTTAAACAGTAAGAAAATTTCTATTACAATCAAATTGACCATACCATATTTGGAAGAAACTGCCTCCTATTAATGCATTAATTAAAATAGCCTGAAGAACAACATTAACAGTAACACAACAGTCTGGCTGGGAAACGGGTTTAGCACTCGTAAATGTGAACAATGACAGGGGAAGTGGAGTAGAAAAGAGATGGGGAAAAAGAGAGAACAGTAAGTACTTGACTGCAGGGTTTGGCTGGCCTCTTCCAGTACTGATGATGAGTGCCCGTAAAAGCAAACAAACAAAAGTTGAGCATCATGTGATGCCGCCTACTTTAATTACTCGAGAGAAAAGACTCGTTTATGATGATAAATGACAGTTTGTTCACTGAGCAGCTGTGAGGGATGATTATTTAACAGTTTTTGTTATGTGATACGGTAAAATGCTGTTGTAATCCACCATTAATTTACAACTATTTGTTATAAAGTTCTGTTTAATGTTGTTAAATTAGAATTAAATGTTTATTGTAAACAGCAATTTATTTCAGTGTACTTGTTACATAACTATGCATTAAGGGCCTCCCCATCTGATGGCACTATTTCTCTTTTTTCAGAGCTCAATCAAGACTGAGAGCAAAACGGTCGCACGTGCGACCTAAGAAGTTCATCTGGTCGCATCGGGGTGAGTGCATACTTTATGATGCTCCCACCAACACAGACACTGTGCTAGACATTGTGACTAAAAGTCACCCGGTCTTCTACAGTTTCCGCATTGTGGTTGTATCGACCACTTTGGACTCGCATGCAAACCACAGATGTGCATGTTGTTCCGTTCATAAAACATTTCCGGACATTGGTATTTGTTCTATTCACATGGTTTATGAGTCCCTGTTAATAAACACGCTGCATGCATGTGCATGGTATTGCTGTGCTACCTACCCTACCACAAAAACAAAATAAAATAAAATAAAGGATGCGACCAAATCAAGTGCTGGTGCAACCCAAAAAAATAAAAAATAAAAAATAAAAAAATCGTTTTTTTTAATACAGAGCAGTGCAATTCAGAAAAATACTTGTTCACGAGTGGATGCGAGTAGACTGGTCGCATTTTTCAGTGTGGCCTAGCTAACACCATTTTCCCCACCAAATATAACACTGGATTCAAAGTCTCCCCCTTAATTAAAAATATGCGTAAGATTAGTATGACTTTGTAAGCAAAAGTTTCACGATGTCATCATTAGTTGATGTCATGGGTGAATAGAACTGCGATGCCCGGACATGTAAGGTGTTGCTGACGCACAGAGCATCGCCTAATGTTTTTCACTTGATACTCAGTAGCCATAGCGACCATGTGTAAACACGCAGCAAAATTTTACTTGCTTGCATTGTCTTTGCAACAGCTTTCCAAATATGTGAGTGGAAGTCCCGGCATTTCATGTACAGTGAGAATATCAGACCGCACAATTCTGGCATTACCTTATCCGTGGGGTTAAAAGGAACTCATTTCAAGGTAGTGAACGAAACAGGGACATGATGTCCTTGGCTTCTTTGTTATAACACTTGGCAAAGATTGAAGATCGCTTGGAATGACATGCCAAAGGAGGAGATTGCGTGCATGTTTGTGTGAGTGGCATTTCCCTGTTGTGAGTCAGACACAAAACACCCCACTGGGTGTGTTTGGTTTGTTGTGTAGATCTCCCTCTAAGTACTATATACTGCTGCTATGTTAGCATAAGTAAATCCCCTGGAATGACAAAGCGGTGAGCTGCAGACAGGTAGAGCGACTTCCATATTGTGCAACATATGTATCCATCATATTTCAATTTTAAGAACTGCTTGGTAAATAATTCAAAGAAAAATCCCAGAACAAGTTGTGTAAAACGTGCGAGTTGCACAGAATTCAATGCAAAAAAAAAAAAAAAAAGCTGCAGTGTGTTAACATGTACAAAGTAAGGCAAGTCCCAAACATCCTCTTGTGGTACATGAAATGAATTTCACAAGAGTTGCACTGTACAAAGTTGAGATTTTCCCCCTCCTCTGCAGACAATGTGCAGACACTGGGAGTTTTGAAAGGCTTTTTTTTTTTTTTTAATGGCACAATACTATTGGAAACTAAAAGGCACATTTTTAATTTCATGCCCTCTCTGGTGGAGTACCCCAAGGGTCGATTCTTGTCCCGTTATGTTTTCCATTATTACAGCTCGGGTTCATCTTACAATGTCACTTTGAAACAATCAAACACGCTACTGGAGTGCTTGGAAGATGGGTGGCTTTTATTTATTTATTTGACAAATTATCATCATTATTATTATTGCTATGTGGACAACACTTTGGTAGACTCTTCTTTTTTAAGTGCTTTAAAAAATAAGTTGGAGTTTTAATCCATGCCTAAATTAATTAAATAGTTCATCAATAGTACAACAGGCTCCAAGATTCAAACTTCATCTTCTGCATACCTCATGCAATATCAAAATATTACAGCCATTTCTCTGTATGATGCAATGCAGCTTTTATACCATCACTGCAACCACACTATTGAATATGTTCATTACATTCGTGTGTGCGTGTATTGTGCCAAAAAAAGCACATTTTACAACAAAACGTCTAGTAAATTAAAATACATTTCTAAAATTCAGTGGGCTGACAAACTAAATAGTATAATAGTATAATACAACTGTTGATATTATATAGCACACAGACCATGCTCACAAACTGGTATGTTTTTATGAATTGGATTTTTCCCCCCCCATCTTATAACATTTAAAATATCCACAAATATTCACCCAAATCACTAAAAGGAAAAAATAAAGTACAGTAAAAAAAAAAAAAAAAAAAGCAAAAAAATAAAAGCCCCAATTTCCCCAGGCAAAGGGAATTCTAAAAGAGGTTGTCCCCATCTCATTCATGGCCACCCATTCACAATCAAACATCCCCTTCGATAGATCCTGTAGGTGTCTAATAGGAAACTACAAGTTTTCATTTTGACTTTATGGTTGGAGGTTGAGGAGGGGGGAATTTTTTCTCACAAAAGCACAGCCCTGCCTGTGTGATTTCCCTGTCTTAGATAAGTCAATTGGAAATCCCCACAGAGGCTCCACCCAGCCAGGCTGACAAAAACCCAGTGCGCCAGCCCTCTTCTGAGCCACTCTTGCTTCTGACCCCTTGGACTTGTACGTGTGTACTCGCCTTTGCGACAACCACCATCATGGACGTCCACGGAGTATCTCACAGCGATCGCATGGATTATAACGACCTCGAGCGCATGGAGCCCAAACACGGGAAAATGTTGCCCTGCCAGGACGACCGCTTCGACAGCGGCCTGGAATCGTTGAAGGAGGACGAGCTGGTGAACGACTTGGAGCAGATGCGCGTGAGCGAGGAGCTGGTTCACGAGTACGAGCCTTGGAGGGGTGTCGTGACCGAGGACGGGGACACGTAAGTGGACGTTTTTCTGCACAGTATTGTATTTCCAAGGAGGGGTTTTGCAAACGGGAGTCTCAAAATGACGCACCCGTGCAAAAATATTAGTAATAGTAACTGCATTGTCAGTTGTTGTACAAACACAACAATATGCACGCAAACTTAAAATTGCACGAAAAACGTTAAGAGTAAAATGTTTGCTTGTATGCGTTGACTTTTGGCTGCGTGCGCAGTCTGGGCGGTGCTTAAACTGAGCTCTGTGTGCTCAGGAAAGTCCCTGGCCCGTTGCCAGTAACTGATAAAGCATCAATGTGTCAAGCCACAACTGGTGGAAACAACCCGACAAAAACTCCACTCTTGCGAAACGTTCCTGTTGCACATGCGTTGTTCCTTATAATTTCACTGGAGCTACTTCCTCCGAATAGTCGTTTTACTCAGCTCTCCTTTCTTCTGACAGGCTTCTCCACTTGGCCATCATTCACGAAGCCGCCGATCGGGCGCAACAGATGATCAAACTGTCCCATAATCACCCCTTCCTGAATGCACAGAACTACCAACGACAGGTACAAACCACATCTTCAACCACACAACACTTTTTCATGAAGTCAGTGGAATAACGCACAAATATTCTTCCAGACGGCCTTGCACCTCGCCGTGATCACAGAGCAGCCCCAGCTGGTGGACCAGCTCCTAAAAGCGGGCTGCGACCCACGGCTGGCCGACGACTGCGGCAACACGGCGCTGCACATAGCCTGCAAAAAAGGCTCGCTCGCCTGCTTCGGCGTCATCACGCAGACAAGCCAGCGCCACCTCAACTCCATCATCTCCTTCCCCAACTACAGCGGTATGTTCGGAATTCCGACAGGAAAAATATGCAAGGGTGTTTTTGTGATAAGACGTTTGTTAATTGATCTGTTTTTGCCTCGCAGGACAAAACTGCCTTCACCTAGCGTCGATTCACGGCTACATTTCATTAGTGGAGAATCTAGTTGGGCTGGGCGCGGACATAAACGCACAGGTGGGTGTCACTAAATCATTCACTGCCATTGACGGAGAAACACGTTAAAAATCCAGTTTGTACGGACGAGGATAAGGGCTAGTAAAGAGAGGGGAAAAAATGGCAGGATTCTTACTTTATTCTCAGAATTCCGAGTTTAAAGTAAGAATTCTCACTTTAATCTCAGAATACCTGACTTTATTAGTGCTATTATTCTCACTTTAAAGTGAGAATTCTGAGAATAAAGCCAGAATTCTTACTTTAAAATCGCAATTCTGAGATTAAAGTGAGAATTCTCACATTAAAGTTAGAATTTAAAGTCAAAATTCTGAGAATAAAGTCGGAATTTCGAGAATAAAGTCCGAATTCTGAGATTAAAGTGAGAATTCTCGCATTAAAGTCAAAATTCTGAGAATAACGTCAGAATTCTCACTTTAAAATCAGAATTCTGAGATTAAAGTGAGAATTTTCACATTAAAGTCAGAATTTAAAGTCAGAATTTTGAGAATAAAGTCCGAATTCTGAGATTAAAGTGAGAATTCTCGCATTAAAGTCAAAATTCTGAGAATAAAGTCGGAATTTCGAGAATAAAGTCCGAATTCTGAGATTAAAGTGAGAATTCTCGCATTAAAGTCAAAATTTCAAGTCAGAATTCTCACTTTAAAGTCAGAATTCTCACTTTTAAATCAGAATTCTGAGATTAAAGTGAGAATTTTCACATTAAAGTCAGAATTTAAAGTCAGAATTCTGAGAATAAAGTCAGAATTTTGAGAATAAAGTCAGAATTCTGAGATTAAAGTGAAAATTCTCACGTAGTCCGAATTTAAAGTCAGAATTCTCACTTTTAAAGTCAGAATTCTGAGATTAAAGTGAGAATTCTTACATAAAGTCAGGATTTAAAGTCAAAATTCTGAGTAAAAAGTGAGAATCCTGCCAAACTTTTTTTCTTCTCTCTTCACTGATCCTAATCCGCTTCCATAAATTTGGAGCAACTTTGTAAAGTTAACATTTCATTTTGTTTTCTAGGAGCAATGCAGCGGTAGGACGGCTCTCCATCTAGCTGTGGACGTCCAAAACCCGGCGCTGGTCCGTCGCCTCCTTGACCTCGGCGCCGACGTCAATTGCCTCAACTATGGCGGCTTCACGCCGTACCACCTCACATACGGGAGGCAAAATGACGACATACGCAACCAGCTCTATGAGAAGACGGCACAAGACCTGAGGGCCTTGCCCGACAGCGAATCCGACGAGAGCGATATGGACGATCTGGACTTGACTGAGGATGAGGTCAGTTTCGATCAAATCACAGCTTGCTCACATGACAAAAAGTGAGTCAACGTTGTAAAACAATCTTTTTCTTTTTTTTTGCAGTTGTACGATGACATCAAGTTCGGAAAGTAAACGCCAACATTATCCCACCAACGGTGGTGTCTAAAGAGCTGCTACCGGGTCACCGAACCCCGGCCCAACGAAATGGACAAACACCTGCCCGGGACGTCCACAAAGAGCTAGCCCGGAGATCACAAGAAGGAAGACGGCATCGGCTCTGGTCTAAGTTCGAGCCGGAAAACCGAACACACAGCGAGACCAGAAACGTCCACGTGTTCTCCCTGCAATACTGTATAAGGATAGAATGATGTGAATATGCCAGACTGTAGTCAATTGTAAATACAGAGATGCTATTTTTATACGTGTAAATATGTTGTGGAATGAAACACTATCAATGAAATAGTATGTAAAATAAAAAAAACAAAACAAGCTTATGAAGAATGATCCCTTCTGTGTGAGGCATTTTTACTGGAACACGACCACAGTTAGTCACGACACATGAAGTGACAGGGCTGAGAGTTATGAGCCACGCTTTGAAAGACACATGGACCAAAACGATCCGATTCAACCCCGTGAAGCGGTCCGGGATTTCCTCGTATGGGGCGAGGTCACAGTGTTGTGAGTCACACTGTAAAAAGTCCCATGGCGGCACACTTAGAACGTAATGTTCTGAATATTCCGCCCTACCTGATTTTTTTTTTTTTTTAAACAAAGATAACTTGTTGCTTAGTCACAGCAAGAAGTACACTTTTGTGGAAAGTACAGTACGACCAAACCCTCATCATCTGATATAATTTTATTTTTTTTTTTCAAGAATGACCTCGATTAACCGGTACAACTACGAAGCCCGCCTTTAACTGGCACCTTCCTTTCATAAGATCCCACAACGATTAGGTTTAATAGCAGGCTACACATTACCTAGCCTATAATTGTCAGCCGGGCTGTAAACATATAAACGTACGCGGGACTTCACGGGTTTTTCCCAGCAATTCATCTGCTTCCTTTTAAAAATCACATCTAATTCCTCATGACAGGGGAGCTAAAAAAAAAAAAAAAAAAAAAAAAGATTCCTTGATTTAGGAAAACATGACAGCTGACCCCGGGTTTTCACTGGATGCGGTTGCGGTGCGGTTGCAGTGCGGTCCGGCGACGCAAGCAATTAGATTCCATTCATTCGAATGGTGCAGTCTACACCGCTTGCGGGTGCGTTGCGTGTTGACTGCGGAAGGCTTGCGGCGTGCCGCAAGCCTTCCGCAAGGATAGCCTATTTTCTATTTTTGCCGGACGCCGCAGCGGTAGGCCTCCGGCAAATGGCAAGCTAGCACAAAACACATCGAGCGCGACAGGAAGACCGAGGCAGTTTAAAAATAAATTTCCGGTTACCTTTCAGAATAAAATACTCGCCAGCTCCTATTTCGCAAGTTTTTCAGCAAAACGTGACGTGGGCGTCGCCGGGCCATGTGCTCATTCACGGTTTAGACACCAGCGAACATGGACGAGGAGAGGTTTATATTGGAGGTGGAAAACCACAAAATAATATATGACACGGCACATCCTTTTTATAAGGACTGTAATGTATTGTGAATTTGATGTTCGCGATTGCTTGTTGTGCCCGTCTCGCTTGCCGTACTGAGCGGCAGCCGGACCCGGAAGACAGAAATAAAGAGTGGACCCGCACTGACCCGACTCTCGTTATTAATATACTTTACAAGGACAACCAAAAAAAGGATGCTGCATGGAATCTCATATCTTTCTGCTTCTCTGTTGAGCAGACTTTCTGTATGTTTGTCGTTGTGAAATGCCACATGATCGCGCGCGCGCGGTCCCGCGAGACACGTTGGGAAGTGGGCGGCGACGGAGCTGCCGGACCGCAGCTGTGCGGAGCCGGTGTGGATTGACAAAAAAATTGACCCGTCCGGAGCACGCAGTCAAGACGCACCGCACCGCAACCGCACCGCAACCGCATCCAGTGAAAACCCGGGGTGAGAGGGGATTTATACTTTTGATTTGTGATTCAGAGATAGGTGGGGCAAATGACATATTTGATGAGGAGAGGAAACCGGGACTGACTGACTGATGATGTCATTTCTGATCAGGAGTGAACGAGGACAGATTTGGTCACTGGAAGAAATGCAAAGGTGTCGTTTCCCAAAAATAACACTATTGCCACAATGTATGAGCAAATTACCATAAATTCATCGAACCTACTCGTAGAAGCAAATCTCACAATTATGCAATACAATACAGTAATGAACCGTTTTTAAACCATCTTGGATCTTAGGGATGTGCAATTAATCGAATTTCAATTACAAAATCAGCATAATCGTAAAAAAAAAAAAAAAAAGTAATTTTAGTTGTTTAAATTTATATATTTTCACCTTTTTCAAATTTAAATAATCAATTGTGTTTTATTCTAAAGGAACTTGCATATAGTTTGTATACTTCACTTATTTAGCCCATTATAGCAATAAAAAGTTAATATTTTGTCTATAATTAATTTGATACTTTCATTATTTTTCACGTACAATTAGTACCTTTAAAAACACATTTTGCAACTTGCTGTCGACTGAAAATGACATAAGGGCTCAGGTAACCAATCACAGCTCACCTGTTTTCTAGGTTTGGTCATGTGACATTTCACATGCTGAGCTGTGATTGGTTCCCTGAGGCCGTGTGATGTCATTTTCAGTCGACAGCAAGTTGAAAAATGTGATTTTAAAGGTACTAATTGTACGTGAAACATAATGAAAATATCAAATTTATTATAGGCATAATATTGTTAGATTGCCAAAAATGGCTAAATAAGTAAAGTATCCCTTTAATAATTTTTACGTTTAAACATTTTCTTGGTTTGTACCAAAAATAAATAATTGTCCAAAAAAATAATCGTGATTAAATATTTTCTTCATAATCGGATCTCTTACGAAACCTCACAAAAGTGAGCACACCCCTCACATTTCTGCAGATATTTAATCATATATTTTCATGGGACGACACTGAAGAATTGACAAGCAACTGTGTACATTTATTTGTTCAAAATAGGCCAATTTGATGCAGCGAAGTTGAGTGAGAGAATATGACTTAGGGTTTTTTTTCACTTAGGGGTGTACTCACCTTTGTTGCCAATGATTTAGTTAGCTGCATTTGAAGTTATTTTAAAGGAACAATGCATTTACTTATATTCGCTGTACAGTGGCTACTTTTCATTGACATTTATTCAGTATTGTCCAATGAAAATATATAATTAAACATATGCAGAAACGTGACAAGCGTACTCGCTTGTGCACATGTACAGTGCGCTTCCAAAATAAGGTCAAATCTGCTCATGTGGTAAAAAGAAAGAAAACCATTCTAGAGCGCTTGAGTGAGTCATGTGATTCCGAGGCTTTCAAGTTCTACAAAAGGAAGTGGCGTCGCGAGCTGCTCGCGTTCCCATACGCAGCACTCCGCCGCTTCTAAATTTGGCACATGAAAGCAGGTCTGATAAAACAGGATGTAGTCGCTTTAGAAAACACGCCATTCAAATGGATTTAACTCAACGCAAACAAATTGTGACTACAACAACAGTTATTTTACTCCAAAACGTCTTTTTTTAATTGTTGAATGTGTCAGTGGGGGCAAATGTACAACAAACCAAGTTAACGCCACTCTCCATGCGAGAACTGCATATCCCATCATGCTCTAACTAAATTCAAACAGGGGACACGTTTTCTTCTCGCTCAGTCCCGCTCTGCCAGGGACATCAGGTGAGTATCCACTTCGGCCTCTGTCAGAATCCTGGAAAGAGGAAATAGACTGACGATTGCACCGCCTTTCACACAGTTGCCATTTTTGTTCTGCAGAAATGACAGTTTCTGATAAGCTTATGTAAGCTGAAATCTCCGTAGCTCCTTTTGGATATAAGAAAAACACTCGGGGTGGTATAGCTCAGGTGGTAGAGTGGCAGTCTCCCAAGGTGAAGGTCATGAGTTCATTCCTCAACCCTTGTGTAACCTTTTCTTTCTTTGTTTTTTAAACTTGTAAAATTTAGTCAAAATCTCTCCTTGCAAAATGTACTTAGAAGTTCTGAGTGAAAAATCTTGAACTCATTCAATCCCAAAAATGTGTAAAAACGTTTTTAAATACTTTGTCTTTGCCTCCCAAAAACGTGTTTACACATTTTTTTTAAATTTTGTTTTATTTTTTTCTGCAAGCGCATACAGAAAGCTTGGATGCAGCTTCTGACATGAAGAGCTGGCTAAAAGCAATGTTAATTATAAAACTATATATAAAAAAAAACAACAGCAGGTGGTAGCAGAGTACAAGAGAGTAGCCAGGGCCATGTTCCAACAAAGCTCTTTTTCTCTGTGTTCTTGGAAAATCAGAAAAACAGCCGGAAGCGATGGCTGGGAGTGAATGAGTTAATAGGTTTTTTCATGGGATAGGCAAGTTTACACAAACATACTCAAGTGCAGGTTTTGCCTTAAAGAAGTCATTCTCTTCTCGTTTGTGTTTTCAGACTTTACACACATGCTGACAATTTATCATCAAAATCCTCCCATAACCCCGTTAATGACTTTACTTTTATTTTCGAAACATACTGAGACATAATTACCTGAATTTGTGGTCCTGCGTTGTAACCACGCCCACCTCAAGCTCAGAAGGCTTGAAGTCAATGGAGAGGACGGTTGACAGACAAGAGATAGCCGTCTAAAACAGAGTACGGGGTGGAAAAAGAAAAAAAAAAAGCACGAAGGGGATTTCTTTATTTAATTTACGATAATTTAGACGATAACCCAAGTGGTGGTAAAAAAAAAAAAGATTAGTAGATCGGAATCCCCCAAAAAAGTTGCTTGCCTTTTGTCTGTGTCACTTTTGCATCACATACCTCGACGGTTTGCTCGAAGGTCCAGTCCAACTTCTTTTTCACCTTCTTCTCCAGGAAGCTGGTGGCTTCCGTCTGCTTCACCCCGGCGGCGGTGGCTTTGAAGCCGCAGTAGTAGCCTGCTGGGTCACATTTGTAGACCTGCGGGCCGCATTCCTCGTCTACGCCGATCACTATCATACCTGCGGGTGCAACATGACAACGGCGCTGATGCTCTGGCTTTGGAGGAAAGTATTTAGCGACGATCTCCAGGAAGAAGCCCAAGGGCTTCTGATACAATAAACTGGATCGATTACATGTCCACTCTTTGTCGCACTGCGGCCGGGTTTTGTGCACATCGTCTGCTGACGTCTTTTATTACAATGGATATTAAGTAACATTTTAACATTACATCAACATTAGAAAAAAATAACTTCAACTAGGGCTGCTCTGAGTGATTGAGTTTTATTCGCATATAGACAAAAAGACAACATCAAAACAAGTATGACATTAAAGTGTGCAGGAGAGATCAATTCAACCCATATAGGGTTTATAAATAAGATCTCACCTCATACATCATCTTTATATTCAATAACAGAAGCAAATATAAAACAGTATGTAAAAATACACTTAATAGACCAAGAACATAAACAAAAAAAAGGACTATAAAAATTCCTATAAGAAAATTAACTACAATATATCTATTACCACAACTCTATTAGGCCATCATCCAATTTCCATAATCAAGCTCGATTATGGGACAAATAATAATCATGGTTGTTTTGGCAATAATTAAAATCACAATTATTCAAACTTTTTTTTTTTTTTTTGGTGTAAAACAAGAAAATGTTTAAGCATTTAAATATTAAGACCAATTGAAAAAAAAATAGAAACATAATTATGTAAGTTCCTTTTGGAACAAACAATTTATCATAATATTTATTTATTTATGTTGGCAAAAACGATGTTGGAGTGCATCTTGTGCAGAAGGACAATCATGTACTTTTTGGTACAAAACAAGAAAATGTTAACGCATTTTAAAAATATTAAGACCAATTTAAAAAAAATAAAATAGAAACACTATAATTATGTAGGTTTTGGACCAAAATGTATTTATGTTGGCAAAAACCTGAAGTGGAGTTGGAGTGCAGCATGTATTTTTTGGTACCAAACAAGAAAATGTTTAAACTTAAAATAAATAAATAAATAAATAAAAATAAATAAATATTCAGACATAAAATTCTTTGAAACACTCATTATGCAAGTTAAACAAAATTTATTAAATTTAGTTATTTTAACATTTAAAAAAGGTGCAAATGTATAGATTTAAACAACTCAAAAATAAATAAAAAAATCTTCTTTTTTTGCGATTATGCTGATTTTGTAATTGTGGAGTGTAATAATTGAAATTGCCCAGCCCTAACTTAACCTATTACTTAATTATAGTAATTTGACTTATTTAATTACATCATTTCGCTCTAGCTTTGTGTGCTAATTGAGGAAGTTGCACCGTGGGCGCACGCCCTTAGTTGAGATTTATCTGTGACGAAAAGACACTTGTGTTTACAGATAATGCTCAGTTTTTCTCCTTTGTTTAACTCACTGGCTAATTGCCCTACTTCAGGGTGTAGTCTACCAAAACAACTGCAACGCTTGGTGCTACCTGGTGGTTAAGCGGACGACGCACCCAGCGATAATTAAAGACACCGCGTCTATTAGAGAGGAGGTTCTGTCTGATTCTCATCTATACTTACAGCAGCCCAGTGGTCGCATCTCGGCATTCTGCGTGTAGACTTGAGAGATGTCTGCAATTCTCTTGCACAGCATGTCCACTGGGATCTCATAGCCGTACTTGTACTGCCAGTTGGCGGCCTCATAGCGAGCGCGCTGAACTTGGGACCGGCTGTCAGCTGTCAGTCATTTGGGGGAAAAGTAATTAGTCAAAAAGCATTGATTCTTTTCATATATATTTAGTATTGTGTTTTTTTTTGGGGGGTGCAGTTGCATCAAGGTAAAAAAAATATGCGGCATATGACAGGTGAAAATGTTAAGTGTCTTCTCTTTGTTTACCTGTCATTCCAGACATTACACATCCAATGTTGTCTGTTATTCTGAAAAGGTGGGTCACTGTGGCAGAATCCAGAAGCTTGTCCTGTTAATGAAAACATGGTTGTTATTGATGCTCAAAACACCTTAGTTAACTTAGCACGCAATTGATAACTGACAATGATGGCGGGAGGCTAAAGAAGCCAAACCAAATAAGTAGGGCACGTACAAGCAGAGCTCTGTAGTATCAATGCGAAGTACACAAGTAGTGCAAATGAGGCAACTAGGCTCGTCCACCAATACTGACAATGCCCAATATAATAATGGCTTATGATTTTAACAGCACTATTTTATTATTAAGATTGCAAATAGAAAGGCATAGGACGGCATAATACACCAATATCCGCTCACCGGTACTTTTTTCTGTGTGACGACAACGGCACAATCCTTCCCACGAACGGCGACTGACGTGAGTCCACCTTGATTTATAGCCTTGAAAGCATATTCTGTAAACGGGAAGACAGGATGATGGTAATATTTAGATTTATAGACAGCTGTTTTGTATGAGTATGTCATGTGCATTTGCACAACTTATAACAGCAGGGTAAACAAATCAAGTGTGACCAAAAAAAAAATCTATTTTAATTAGCAACAGGGAGTACAGTACTGTATTCATTTTTTGGATGCCTGAATATACTATGTATATACTATGTAACACACTTCAGCATTAATGAAAAAAATAATTACCCTTAATTTAGCAGCATATGTATTTCTACTTAATATCAATATACTCAATATCATTGCATAATTAAAATCAAACGTATTTATTACTTTCTTTATTCTTACAACGGTAATACTTTCACTTTCAATTTTCTTCAGACTAGTATCGCTTTCTCCATTAACCTCAAAGCTAAACCGAGCAATAATAATGTCGTTAGTTTAATAATGATCGCAACAATGTTTCCTTGTAGCCCTCTGTTATGCCAAAGATACAACAACAATGAATTAGTTAATTACCTGAACGGCAAACTGTTAGCTCGTTGCTAAATTAGTCGTCCACGCTGTTTTGACTTCATTCGGAATATCGAAGTTGTCAAAAACATAAGCTTGTCAAAACAAATGAACTTCATATGTACTAAGATAATAGAATTATTGGTCTGTACTAATGATGTCTTACTGCGAGCTTTTAGGGCAGCTAACCGAACCATGACAGCGCATTTAGCCGGCTAGCTAACATGCCGGCTTTTGTCTAAAATAATACACATACTGACCGACTTGATAGAGCCTTCCTTCAGGAGAGAAGATGGTAATGTGTCGATCAAACCCCGCACTTGAGCCTCGAGACATTTTCTAAGATAAACTTAGCCGAGGAGTTGGTCCGAAAGAATGTGCAAGAGGCTACTACACTATTTCAACCCGGAAGCTAAGCGGCGGAGGCAAAACTACATCCGGTGTGAAAGGTTCCCTGCCTCCATGGTAACGGTGACCGCTTTGAGAAGTACAGATAAGATATTATTATAAAAAGTAAAACTACTAGACCAAAAATAACTTAAAAAAAAAAATAACGTCGTCAAGACAAAAATAATGCTGACTTTTAAAAATAACATAACTTTGTGTTTGTTTGTAAAGATGATATAAACCTGAATTCTGGGGTTCTTGAGATAATAAAAAGCAGTCCAGTAGTACATCCCAAAATCTTTTCATACTATTCCAATTTTCCCACAATTTGTTACGTTACATCATTAGCTGCATAACAAAAGGTGCTAAAAAATTGAAGCACTGTAAATACTTTATGGATTCACTGCATGTAGGCTACATCTAAGAATGATAGCACATGAATTTCTCTTACTACCCGAACTTATTCCAACACCCCCATTATTAATTATTATTATTATTATTATTATTATTATTATTATTATTATTATTATATAAAACTGGTAATTGATAAACAGTATATTTGTTTCAAAGAAAACTGTGAATAAATTGTATTGGGATTGAGTTATTCAATCATGCATATCTGTCAGGTTCAGATTTTCAAGACTGCATTTCATTTTTTTACTCATGAATGGAATTTCATGACCTAAACGGTGAACACCCTCCACCCATGCTTACTGCCTCTATGTTGACTCTTCACTTTCCACACATACAGAAATCTTTTCGGTATCTCTTTGAGTCCGCTCTACTTCTGACCTTACTTCCACGAAAGCATCTCTCATTCATATTTATGCAGTGTTTCCACTTTGTGTGTGAAAGACCCCCCACCCCCGGGGTCGGCTTGAACATGCGTGGGACTCTGTTCCGTTGTTGCAAGTGCCGTCCAGGCACAAAAGTTTCACTGTTACAACATAGTTTGTTCCATTTACTGTATTTCTATGCTATATTTCAGTTAAATGTTATAACTTTGGACGTCCAAAGTAAGAAAAAAAAGTTAGAGAAGTAGCTAGCACATATGCTGACAACAATGCTCTGCTTGCTTCCTTTAACTTTGACACAAATACAGAGTACAACATGCTTTTTTTTTTTTTTAACTGAGCTCGTGGTTTGTCATGTTGCAAGCACACATATGTCTGTAATAATGTCACTTTATGGTGTGTTGCAATGAGTAGTGCGCCATTTGTTTGCCTCCTTACATAAAGAGTGGGCTAGCTTAAAACTGTGCAGGTCACTTTTAGATAAAATAAATACATAAATGAAGGGAAAATGGCGTGACAACAAATTTGCATAACAATGTTAAGCTAACCGGAATGGCACCCTACTTCATGTCAGTGATCATTCCGATATGTTGGCTATTTTTTTACACTACTATTTTTGCAGTGCTTACTGTTTTTCATGTGATTTTACAGAACGTTCCGACATATACATTTGGATTTCAACCTCACTTAGACATAAAAAAAATAATAATAATCAAATCAGCCAATCACATGTGAGCAAATCAATACAATTAGGCATGTAGATATTAGGGATGTAACGATACCGGCAATATCGTGATATTAAAACTGCCACATTATCGTTGTCGTCATATTCACGATATTTAAATGCCACACATCTGTTAAAAAAAAGAAAAGAAAAAAAGTCAGGTTGATTTCCATCTGTGCAGTTGTAGCACCCTCTGGTGGCTAGTTTTTTTTTAGTGCAGTTTAATTTTCATTAGGGATGTTTTGGCCCTTCTATGTTTAAAATACACTAATTGTCAGATGAAGGGGAACGTAATATGCTTGTGAAGTGAGTCAATATGTGGAGGAACTCAATGTGTGCTTGTATTCGAGAGTAAGTCCCTCAATATTAAATGTTATTAGAGATTGGAGGTAGTTTATATGTATTGCTGTTACGCCCCCTTTAATTGCTACAGTGTAGAATGTCTCAATGCAGTATTTCATAACATTTGTGCAAAAATATGACGTGTGTAAAACTCACTCTAAACTATATGACCAAAATACAGAAATTGTATTCTTGAACATCAGTTTCAAAGGGTAACAAATTAAAACCCTCCGCGTTAATCTCAAATTAATAGATCAATCTAATTCATCGGGGAGAAATAATGCATACTGACTCATGGACTTTGGAAACACTTGTGTTATAATCCACGTGACTTTCATTTCAGAAGAGTAGATAGATGCATTGTGCAAAACTTTATACCACATTTCATTCAAATGAATCCCCTTAGTAAAATGGAGCATTTAAAGTTTGGCAGTGTGATTTAAACCGGAAGCCAACGCATGTGCTAGCTAGATACACAAAACATGTCACTAGCAGCAGTCATGATGACGATGAAGTTTGACAGAATGCCACACATGCCTTTAGAACTGTGAGTTGTTAGCTAATTGGAATGTGAAACTGACCTTAGTCGTCTGGTTATTTTGTTACGCAAGAATCAGAAAATGTCTAATGCTACATTATGCTAGCAAAGACTGAGATACTATGTCAACTATACAACTGATAGTAACCAGGGTGATAAAACAACTATTTAAAATGTTTTAACCTAAAGTAACCTGCATAAAATTCCCAAGACAAGGAACACAAAACGTAATTCACAGCTGGTTAATTAAAACACTTGATGCACTTCCTGTCTACGCATGCAAAGCCTTTACAGTTCCTCATTCCTGCGCCTGACCACATGTTTACATTCAAGCTTTCCCATATATCTTATTAATGGTGTGCATTGTCACCCTCAGTCAAGAAGTGGGCATGGAGTTGAATAAATCACCATCCTAAAACTGAGCGTTTTGTAATATAAGCCTTGTATCGGCTATTGTTTCCAATCCACAAACTGCATATTATTAGGCCTAGTCACGTCAAGGCCAAGTCGGTATAAGACCTGGTGCAAGCGCAACCAAGCCATGTCTGCCATCTAATGGTAAATGGTGATATTACACCTTAAAGTGACCAGGCCAGCCTGTGAATAACGAAAATCAGCGTGTAATTGACGGCCATAGAAATGCAATGTGAAAAAAAATAAAATAAAAATTGTAAACCCAAAATATTCCACAAAAACCACTGCTAAACCTCAAATGTATATTTCCCCCCCAAAAACAGGGGTTACTTGCCCCCAAATATTCAAAACAAAGAAATAAAAAAGTATTGAAAATAAATCAGTTAATGATGAAAAGCTACGAGTATTTGATGCTCCACTGTCATAGAGGATACAAAATAAATAAATAAATAAATAAATAAATAAAATCAAACTTCCACTCAGTGTTGTTGCGAACCGCATGCTGCTCACGGACCGCCAGTTGCCCATCACTCTTTCATTTGCTCCCAAAAACATATAAATACATTCTATTTTTAAATACTATTCTCCCAAAGACGTATTTATACGTTTTTATGTTTTGTTTTGATGGTAGAGCATATAGTGGGCTTTTGATGCAGCCTCTGAACGGAAGAGAATACTTGAAGCAATGGTAGTTATTACAAAAACAGCGAGCAAGTGGCAGCAGAGTATAAGAGATCAACCAGGGCCATGTTGAAAAAAGTTGTTTGCTCACTGTTTTAAACAGATTTGTGAATAATAATGAAACTTAGCTATATTGTAATGCTATTTGCTGTGAAACAAACAGAAATATACTCCCCCTAATCTTTCTTTTGATAGGTTCCATGTTTTAATAGCAATAGAACACAATATTCTGTGGGCCTTGCAAAATCCGTCAAAATCCCGTAAAACAACCGGGGTTGCTTCAGCGCAAATGGCTGGGAGTGAATGAGTTAAGATGATCTCCGAAGTCTGTATGTAGCAATACTATGTATCCGTCTCTTGTCTTCTCAAACTTCAAACGTATTGCACTCAGATTTAACTATAGGGTTTAACTGGTGAGCTTAGTAAGCATGACCTCATTCCCTCTTCCCTTCTTTTGCTATCTCATTGTGGTAGACGAGATGACCTAAACACGTGGTAGACTAATGCTGGTCTTTTAATAGCCGTCTGCAAATCACACATGGTCAGCACTGACAGAGTGCAATTTTATTTTGGTGATGCCTTATCATTAAATGGACTTCCTTGCTGTTTAAAATAACATTGTATGGATATCATGGGGGTTTAAACCAGGGGCTTCGAGGTGATCTGTCATCTTGTAAAAGCCCCTTGAGGCTCTATTGTGATTAACAGCTATAAATAAAGTTGACATGATTTAAGTATCTGTCCACAGTTCTCCTATCCAAGGTCTGACCAGCAGCCACTACAGTTCCCCGAAAGGCAACTAGAGGTTTAAAAACTGTATCCAAAATCATAATTAAGGGAGTATGTATTTCCTGGTGAAACCAAATACAAAAATCCGCAATCTGATGGTTTTGGAAGAGAGGCAACATTTTAGCTAGGCCAGGGGTGTCAAACTCATGTTAGCTCAGGGGCCACATAGAAGAAAATATATTACCAAGTGGGCCGCATCGGGAAAATTACGATATATAACTTAAAAACTATGTACGTTACGGATTTGTACGTTACGGATTTGTTAAATCTACCTGCTTTGCATATATATATATATATATATATATATATATATATTGTTCCCAGAATGCACTGCGTGGTGCAGTTAATGACATTATAAGGACGTTAATCCTTGTCATATCTATTTGTGTAATTTGTGTCGTATTTATTTTGTCAAAATTAAAGGAAATATATTTGTTTAAAAATATCTTTGTGATTTTTTTTTTTATTTGTCAAAATGTACTACTGGTATCGGCAGTTGGTATCGGTATCGGTGAGTACTGACGGTCTGAGTATCGGTATCGGTCTGAAAAAAAGTGGTATCAAACATCCATAATAATAATAATAATAATAATCATAATCATAATAATAATAATAAATAATAATGCATTGGTCATCTGAGGACTGCTTGTGAACGTACAAATTTATTATGTTTTGATTGTGTATGGCTGACTTTACAATTTTATTGTATTTTTTTTACTTTACGAAATCATCTCGCGGGCCGGATTAAACCCCTTTGCTGGCCTGATCCGGCCCGCGGGCCGTATGTTTGATACCACTGAGCTAGGCCAATGTGATAGATCAAATGTGTAATAAAATGAAAGTGATGCATCAAACCCGCATGATACATCCCAAAAAGAACAATGATTCCACTGTGTGACTAAATACAAGGCAAGCGTGGATGGTGGCGGCAGCGAGACACGCTTGCGGTGCACGATGGCGACTGAGCGATCCGCTAAACAGCGTGACTCATGTTCGACACGCTGCCGTACGCCTGTAAAAATCCCCCATCTCAAACACTTTTTGCGCTCATTAATTGCACGTTCGGGCTGTCGCTGGACGAAAAAAAAATAAAAAATGTTCTCATGGATCATGTTTGTGATGTTAATGTCAAAAAGATAATAAATAAAGAAGGACATCGAAGCGGTGATGTCATTGCAGGGAATGTTGGGGGAATTTGGAGTGACAAAACTTCCCGAGAATTCAACAGCTGATACACTTTTGGATTTGAAACATTTCTTTTGTGTTTCCTGGCAAGATTACAATTTGATTTAAGGATTTAAAAGCTGTTAATGGGCGGGATTTTACTTGATGTTAACACCTAAATTCCCTCTTGTTATTTCTGCCTGTTCCTTCATGCTTCCCATATTTCTAAAGCGCTGTCAGGAAACTTAATCTGACTTCCAATATCCCCAAGCGGGGGAGATTTATTGCTAGCTTGAGGGTACTCGGGACTTTGAAAAAGTCTCCATAGCAGTATATGTGACTTTCATTTCAGCAGCGGGACGTTCTGAAAAACACAGGAATGTCCTCACGCTGCTCTGGCGGAATTTTTGTTGGGAATTTCCCGCTATTGTGTGTGTGTGCGCACATTTTGTGCGCCTTTGGCCCGTGTGCAGCGCCCGGACGACTGCAAACAAGTCTGACTGACTCGCATTGGGTGTCTTATTTTGGAAAGGTGAGCAACGCAGGTGACAACACCCATGGCAACCTCGTTTTCCCCTAATTACAACATCTGGTGTTTTTTTTTTTTTTTTAAGTTAGAATCTGAATCAGATTTATCGTTTATAATGAATGGAAACACAAAGAATGGGGAAATTCGGACTTGAATGTAAATTCAAACAAATCAATAACATAGTTTTTGTGCATTAATGTATACTTATCTATATACGATAGACTTAGACTTTATTGATCTCTTTGGGATGGCTCCCTCTGGGAAATTTACATGTCCAGCAGCAATAAGAACAGATAATAAAATTAAAAAAAAACAAAACAAAAAAAAACTGTGGTATTGGTGAGTACTAAGAACTAGCATGCCGATACCATTATTTCCGACACTAATATAGGACTTTGGATGCAGCATCATGTTGTGTCTTGCTCGTGCACGACATCCACTGATGTGAAACATGTTTAAAGCAGGCCGATCTAAGAAATCCGTTTTTTTTTTTTTTTTGCTGCCATGGCAGTCATGGCAAATCAGCCTCCACGCATTACACTGTTTACACAAAAGATAAGCAGTTTTGTATTTGGCATTTACCGTATTTTCCGCATTATAAGGCGCACCTAAAAGCTTTCAATTTTTTGCAAAAGCTGACCGTGCGCCTTATAATCCAGTGTGCCTTATATATGGATCAATATTGAGCTGCAACAGGTCTCGCTGTCAAGACGCTATCGGTGACCCTGCACGATCGGTGACGCGCATGCGCGGAAGATCCCGCCATCTTGGATCGCTAGCTAATACTAATACTTTAACAGCTGTTTATTCATTTTGGGAGTGAATGGAGTTGTCAGAAAGCTGGTTTGTAATCTATTAATAAAGTTTGACTGACCTATCTGACTGTTTTGTTGACATTCCCTTTAGCGCAGCACCATCTAATGGATTCATAACGTAACCCCAGCCTCTACTGTAGCGCCTTATATATGGAAAAAAGTTTCAAAATATGTCATTCATTGTAGGTGCGCCTTATAATGCGGTGCGCCTTATTTAAGGAATTTTTTTTTTAATATGTCATACACTGAAGGTGCGCCTTATAGTGCGGAAAATACGGTAATTTTCTTACTGTACCAAAGGTAAGCCGAACCATGGCGAGACATCAAACCATGATTTATTTATTTTTTTTACACCCCTAATGACTATAATAGTACATAAGGTAGGAGGAGGGAATACAACTCACAGAATCTTCAAACCCTGCCGTCAATTTTGCAAAAGTGGTGGACTACCGCTGACCTCCAGTAGCACAGCTACTTGGAAGTTGAGAGTAAAAAAATCCCCCAAACTTTCCCTCAGCACAAATCTCTCCCCCCGCTGCCAAGATAATGGGCTTTTCAGGCTTCCTATGATTCGCACTCCGCTGCGGATCCACTGGAGCTGACTGACTGACGGGCCGCCGCCTGACTGGCCCGTGCGCAGTGGTCGCCATGTGTGATCCGAAATTGCTTTTCCAGGGTAGAACAGAGGGCAGTGTTACATAGACAAGGCATAGCGGAGAGACGGCGATGGAAAGTGGGGGAATAGCTGAGGGGGGTTCCTCGGGATGCTTTCGCCAGATGTGTACAGTAGCGGTTGGCCAGGCGCACATCTGCAAACGTTTGAACTTACTTAGGGGAATTCCTCTCTCACTGTTTCTCTTTGTTCGGCTGGATCCTCAACGCGGGACAATGAGCTGCTTGACTGCCTCCCTCCGCTCGTCCTTTCGAATTTTCCCCTTTTGTGTCACGAGCTGTTTCCCCACACAGACAAACAGGACGATCTAGTTAGCAAATTGAGCGGCGTCAGATTTTTTTGGTTTGAAGAAAATCAAAGGGGAGATAAAAATGTCATCTTGTTCTTAATCATTACTCGGAACTAGATAGACACATAACAAGCACTCAATGATAAATTATTTCTCCAGACGTCGCTCTCCTGTTCTGAATGTCCCACTCTAAAAACTTTAACCACAAGAATGGTGGTGGACAAAATGCTTTGAAAAACAGAAACTCGGTTTAAAAGGCGCTAAATGGGTTAAATTTAGCAAAACGACTAAAAATATCGATTGTTTTGCTTCTCCTTGGAGTGGGCAAAGACGAACAAAAGCGGGGGGTTTCCTCTCTTACAGGATGTTTTGGGAGAGTTCCTCATTGCAGAATTCCAAGATTTGGGACAATGGGCCTCATTTACCGATCTGAGTTTGGGAACGTTTTCTCAAATTTGTCTTCTTTAACTCATTCACTGCCATTGACGGAAATATACGGCAAATGATGCATTTTTGCTGGGCTGGCAGTGAATGTGTTAAATCCTTTAAGTCCAAGTTGGAATTCTTAAATCTTTCCTCAGTGATTGTAAACATCTCGGTAGTAATTAATAGTTATCTTAGTAATTAATAAAAATATATTAATTTGATACATACTTCCATTGTTGGAGCGTGAGAAAGATGAAGTCCCAAAATTCTGAGGGTGTGAGATGGATTACACCGCCACCTACGGAAGACCCTAAAAAACAGTAACAATATTTGGTCAAGAATGGACCGACCCAACTTTTTTTTTTTTTAGTTATTTTTTAAGTTATTTAGCCCCAAAAGTTGGGTCAAGTTAAATAACCAAAAAAATCAAACCAATTTTTGTTTTGTGAGTTATTCATTTGACCCAACTTTCATTGAATAACCCAAAAACAATGAACCAACACAACTATTTGAGGTAGTTAGCCCCACATGTTGGGTAAAATGAAATTAATAACCCACAAATAGAACCAAATTATTCTTTGTTTTGTGGATTATTCATATGATACAACCCAATGTTTTGGGTTAATGCAGGGGTGTCCAAACTACGGCCGGGGGGCCATTTACGGCCCGCCGTCCATTTTTTTTAGTGGCCCGCGACATATGCTAAAAATGTGCATTTGTCTCAGTTCAAATAAAAAAAAAAATGTTTGGAGATGGTCAAAGTAAGAAGGAGGGTATTGAAAAACACAGGTGCTATTAAAGGTTATTTTGGTTAATTAAAACTAACGAAAATACTAAAACTAAAATTCAAATAAATTTTTGTTAACGAAATAAAATAAAAACAAAGATACTTTAAAAAAAAAAAGAAAACTAACTGAAACTACATTTTATGTTTACAAAACTAACTGACATAAAACTATAATTATAGCAAAAATGTCCGTTTTAGTCTTTGGTAATTATTTTAATGCATGAGCCTTTGGAGATGAATTTAAATGTGATTTTTAGTAGATTTATTTTGATATAAACCGGAATAATGACGTCGCACCCATGGTATTTTTTAAATATTGCGCACAAGTAATACACGTTATAATCGAGTGCAATTTTCACAGAAATCTGGCTCTAACTGTGTTAAAGTCAATAGCATACAACAACATTAATAGCAAGCAATTTAGTGTCCACTACGCTTTGATAAGAATAGGAATTGTGATATTTTTGTGACCAACAGACAATACGATTTTTTTTTCCACCCAAGGGTGGGATATGACATATTTCCTGTTTCCTTGTTCGCACCCTGTTGCTTTTCATGTCATTTATTTCTGGAGGAAAGTACCCAAAGTGTCTGGACCTCAATGTGCGTTAGCATACCTGCCCCGCACGCAGGCACATGATTGTTGAAGGGGATGTTTCTCCACCGTTCTCCTGTGACCAGACCGGCAGTTACATAAGTCAGTCTGAAAAAGGAAGCAGGCCTCCACCCTGCGAGTCACAAAATGAGCTGACCAGCCACGCTTGGCAAAACTGAGAATTAGAAAAACAAAACATTTGTCACCTGCAGAATCAGTCGGATTGTATCATTTTTGTTATGAGCACCACAATGGGCTTACATTTGTGGAAGCCTTTCTGCATGTTCTCTCCGGCCTTGCGTGGCGTTTCTGCATGTTAGGTTCATTAAAGGCAGTTGTTCACAGGTGTGAATGTTTATGTGCCCTGTGATTGGCTGGAAAACAGTCAAGGGTGTCCCGCGCTGCTTGCCAAAAGCCAGCTGGAATAGCTTCTAGCTCACCCACGTCCTTAACTCATTCACTGCCATTGACGGAAAAAGAGGTCAAATGATGCATTTTTTTGCTGGTCTGGCAATGAATGTGTTAAAGAGAGAATACTTTACTTATTTAGCCATTTTTGGCAGTCAAACATGAATATTTTGCCTATAATAAATGATTTAAAAAAAAAATTATTTTTCACGTACAATTAGTACCTTTAAAAACACATTTTGCAACTTGCTGTCGACTGCAAATGACATCACAAGGCCACAGGTAACCAATCACAGCTCAGCTTGTGAATGTCACATGACTAAACCTAGAAAACAGGTGAGCTGTGATTGGTTACTTGAGCCCTTGTGATGTCATTTTTAGTCAACAGCAAGCTGCAAAATGTGTTTTTTTAAAGGTACTAATTGTACGTGAAAAATAATTAAAGTATCAAATCAATTATAGACAAAATATTAACTTTTTATTGCTTTAATGGGCTAAATAAGTAAAGTATCCCTTTAAGGGGAATAAATGATACAGACAATTGATATTTGCTCCAGTCGGATGCCCAAAAACTAGCTAGACACACTTATTATAATCCGTTTTTAAATGTAGGTTCCCATTGTCGACATTTTCACCAGCCACCTGCAACATGCAAACTGGCAGCTGAAAGCAATAACTGCTTGGGAAATTCCACAACACAATGCAGGTTGTTGGTTTTTTTTTTGTCTTCACCTTCCAAAAGTGGCGTTTGTGAACTATTTTTATTCTCAAATGAGAAGTAGAACTAGTAGTAGCCCATTTCTAATCATAGTAGAAGCTAAATAAAGCACAACGTGAACATTCCTGAATTTAATTTGCGTGACAGGGTAGTCCTGAGGGATGCAGTTAAAAAAAAACAAAAAAACAAAAATTTTTTTTTTTTTTTTCAAAACACTGCACACTTCTTGTTTATTGCAGAGTGATCTGAAATTGCTTATTTTTTAACCACCAAATTTCAGAATGACATTTAACACATTCATTGCCAGACCAGCAAAAAAAAATGCATCATTTGACGTATTTTTCCGTCAATGGCAGTGAATGAGTTAAGTGCTCGTCAGTCGGCTCCCCAGTGGACAAAATTGACAAGTTTATAGAAAAACGTCAGTTTGGGCTCTCACAGGCTGGATTGGACCCCGGATGAGCCGGTTCTGGCCCGCGGTCTGTATGTTTGACACCACTGTTTTAAACTGCAGCACCCACAAAAGCTGCAAAGACTTAGTGGGGGTGATACAGGAGACCAGGCAGTGTTGGAAATCCCCTTCCCTCAGCAGGTCTGCCACATGTTGGGCCCTGTGGAGGCTCACATCAAAAGGAGCTGCTGCTGTCCGTATATTCCCTTCTAGAGACTTTCTTTATGGCTCACTTTCCTTTTGTCTACCACCCCCCACCCAACCCCTCTTGCTATTTTTATAAAAGTATGTGCCTCATATGCCACAATGGAGGTGTGGTGGATATTTGATTTGTGTTGTGAGCCAGTTTCAAGCTTCAGAAACGCAGCCGCTCGAGTGAATAAAAAGATTATTATTTTTTTTTTTATATACAGATGGTGGTTGGCTCGTGAATTCTGCCTAGCAACTTGGGGCACCCAAAAAAGGTTGACTTGACCAAGAAAAGGGAAGCAAAACATTTTTGTTAATCTACGCGGTTATGAAAAAGGAAGAACAAAAAAAACAAATTCATAAACGGTGTTGTTGCACCGTCCAGATGTTTAAGGAATAACTGCATAGATGTGTTAATATAATTTGAAAGTAAGCAAAAAAAAAAAAAAAAAAAAAAAAAAAAAAAAAGATACAGTCGGCTACTATGTGCACAGACACCTATCTAGCTCGCTAGCTAGCGAGCTAGATAGGGGAGGTCTGATGTATTTTATCTGACATCTCAGTAAATATTTAGATATTCCTGTGGAAGTTCCAAAGGTTAGAACATTTATAAAATATGTAGCATTGAAAAACTACACTAACGATTTATTGTATGCAAATGAGCACTGTATCTAACTATTCTGCAAGGAATTATGTTGTACAAATAGTGAGTGCTGTAATACAGGTCGGCTAATAATAAGCAATGTAAATTCTGCTAAGTTGGATGTCGGGTTGTCAGCATGCACTGTATGACAGCCCTCCCTCTTTGCTACTGGAATGCCACAAAAATTTGAGGTATGCTCTGAAGACTCGAGGACGCGATATGCAAATACTGTAGCCGACATTCCTGGCATTGTTAGTAATGAGGCACGCAGGTAACAATGGAGGTGTTCACTATGAGGATATCGATAATATATGGGTCATTTTTATATACTGTAATTAGATCAATAAGACATACCTCACGGAATTTTGCTTTTGAAAATCAATACTTTTGTGAGTACGTGAATTATTCGAGTTTTTACTCAAAAGGTAACGACTGTTTCTAAGAAAACAAATATAAAGTAGTATTTTCAAACTTTTAATGGCAAAATGTCTATTGTTTGCTACACATCCATCCATATTTCACTACTTTCGAGACCAACTTTGTCTTTTGGACAATTGTGTCCTCTAGCGGACATATTGAGAACTGCAAGTAACAGTGTACTGTACATGACATTAACTGAACAAAAAAATGATGTATATTATTTTACTTAAAATAATTAATATTTACATGGCAGTTAGCGATACTCGCCACATAATTGAGCTTGAGTGCTGTGGTTTGGTTACCAATCTGTCCTCTAATACAAGTTTGAGCAATGGTAGCATGATGACTTATCATCAATGCTGCATGACTTTGTATGCCCAGACTGTCAGTGGGTGGTACCGTCTGATGGCATTCTAGAGATGCCTGCCAAATGCGACCTTGCTGCATTATGGCTCGATTTAACACTCAGACTACAGTGCGGATGAGCTGTCACTTCATGGCACCACCAAAATGACCCGGCGGCAAAAGAAAATTGCTTTCACACAGATGATATTGCAATTACTGAATTATCCATCCATCCACTTTCTTTACAGCTTATCCTGTTCAGGATTGCAGGCAGCTGGAGCCGATCCCAGTTGACATTGGACATCAAGGTATGATGCAATCTGAATCCATAATGCTGCCTAACAAATGGCTGGCAAACATACTGTTGGAGAGGTCGCTGTGGACATATACAAATTGGTGACCTCAGAATGGCGACTGTTTACAATGGGACTTGGAAGAGCATGACACAGGCTCTTTTGTTTTAAGTCACACCCTCATAACCGTTATACAAACACCCATCAGCCATCTGTCACATGTTCCAATACTTTTGCTCACTTGAAAAACGGTGGTCAACCCACCATTTTTGCCACACAAGGTGTTCTGTCCCGAGTTGTTTAACACATCTAGATGTAAATACCATGAAAATGATGAAAATTGGAATTCTCAATAGTAGTGGTCATCTTTTGTTCTAAAAACAAATTTATTTTGTTTTCAAAAAAAGAAAAAAAAAGTCTGGTCCATTAGAGGCACAAGGAAGGAACAGTCAGTCTCAGGGGTTCAGCAGAGGTCAAGACACACACCTGACTCAAACGATTTGTGATGATAACGCCCCATCATTGTCTGCAGGTGGTCACGCTACATCGCTTAGCAGCCCATCTGTGAAGCAGGCACTCAGTAGTCGACTTGTGATGGTACGTCGTGTGATTTTGCTATTATTGTAATCCCTTCATACTAACTATGTTGAGCAAAAAAATAAATAAAAAATGGTTGGAAGAATATGTGCAATATGAATTAACATGTATAACGAACGTATGGTGTTCCACATGGTTCAATTCTAGGGCTTCTGCTGTTTTCATTGTTAATCGTAAAAGCATGTTCGGCTGAAGACTGACATCTCCAGAAAAGGCACAAGAACAATTACAAGTTGAGAAAAGTGAAAAATGTTAGTCCTTTAAGTCACTAAAACTTTACAAACACACATATCAATTAAAAAAATGGGAGAAAACAGCTCACCTTCAGTTATTTAAAAAAAAAGAAAAAAAAAAAAAGACTTGTGTTCCTTTGACCTACATGTTTAGTAATGAAAGTGTCAATAACTGCGCATGATGGTTATGTTGGTGTGACAAGAGCAGGGACTACCACGGCGTCTGAAGGTGGCTGATTTTCATTTTGGATCTTCTGGGTCACATCAGCAGAAATTTCTATCCTGGTGACCGGATCGCCTCCTTCCGGAAAATGCGCCTGTTCAAAGGAACGTTCGGCCTCTTCCGCCAGTCGGTTTTCCTCCTTCTCCTCCTCCTTCTGAGGAGGCGAGAGAACATGAAAGCTATTAAAGTGATTGGACCAAAAGAATTCCCTCGCCCAACTGACCTCTTTCTTCATTTTGTTGTATTCATCAATGGCGTACTGGTATTTGGCTGATGTTATCCCAAAGAGGGAGGCCATCCTCTCCCCCAGGTAATCGCACGCTGGAAGAGAACAGTGATTTAATTTCTACGCTCAATTTTCATTTCCGTATTCGTCAGCTATCCTGATTCTCAAATAAAACCGGCTGCTTATTCCCTATCACAGAATACATACGATAACAGCAGTATTGTGTCTGCGCCTTTTTACAATACAGACAAACACAGATGGCATTACAAAATTTGACAAAATGTTAAATATTACGGAAATTAAATATATTTGTATCTGTTTCCGTTTTGCAGCAATTAGCATTAGGATATAGCAAAGTTTTATCATTATTCACAAATCTGTTTAAAACGGAAGTGCGGAAAAGAGCTTTTTGTGACATTGCCCTGTGTGATCTCTTATACTCTGCTGCCACCTGCTGGCCGTTTTTGTAATTACCATTGCTTCAAGCATTCTCTTCAGTTCAGAGGCTGCATCAAAGCCTTCTGTATGAAACCCACAAAAACGTATAAATATGTCTTTGGAACCATGGTAATAGTTAAAATAGAACATATCAATACGTTTTTGGGAGCAAATGGGTTAAACAACAAAGTCGAACAAGGATCATATCAAACAAACCTGATATGGTTGATGATGCAGCTCTCCACATGTGAAACCAAAAATATGGACCCCAAGTCATCTTTGACTGCAATGCAAATGACATACATTATATAAATGTAAATATAAAAATTCCTTCACAACGTTATGGTCCGCAAATTGGTTCCAAAACATCACAGGGAACTCATTCTTAAAAGGAAATTGACTAAGTGCAATTATTGGAGAAATTGTGTGGGAATGCTAAAAACAAATTGAGAGATAAATTATGAAATTATAACCTCCTGTTTACTGGACAATGTGCTTTACCGACTGTGCCACCGAGCAATATCAGACACCTGGTAATGATGATAAACTATATGTATGGAAGTGGGCATGGAAAGTGATACTTAGAAAAAGTTCAATGACTGTCCCATTGAAAATGAATGGGGAAAAGTTGATATTAAATGTTAAATTGTGCAATTACTGTAAGTAATGTGGAATCAGACGATATATACGAGGTGTGAATTTTTGAAGCTATTTGAAATTTGAATAATGTAAATTGGAAGTATTATGTGGGAGTTGTAAGGCGGCAAAAAAGTGTGGAGAATAAAAATCACAATTACATATGTGGGAATGCTACAGCATTCCCACAATTAGCCAGAAGAAGTTACAAAAAAAATTCCATTAATATTTTTACCAGCAAAATCAATGTCACTGAAAAGATGATCATCGTCGTCATCATTTAGTGGGAAAAATATGGCTTAGTGGATATCATGAAAAAAAAAAAAAAGGCCAACATTTCTCACATTTTTCATACAAAATGTCTCCATGTCTGTTTCTGAGTTTGGTCATGTGACGCTCGCAAGCTGAGCTGTGACTGGTCGTTATCTGAGCAACTGTGATGAATTTTGCTGCTTAATTCACATTCCACAGGCACAATATTAATCACAATACCGTGTTTAGACTAGTGGGGGCGCATTGAACAAACGCTTAAGAACATATTTAACTAGACTTTCTCGTTAAAGTTCATATTAAAGTGGAAAATGTTATGAAATGATCCACCTTTGTCTCAGTTATTTGCATTGGAAAAACATGGAATTTTTAGAAATATTAATTTAAATACGAAGGTACTACTACTACTACTACTACTACTACTACTACTAATAATAATAATGTTATTTTACGTAAAAAGTACTGTACTGTCCTCACCGCATCAACCGAGGGTGACAGCAGGTCTTTCCTCTCGGGCTCCTTTTCTTCATCCTCCTCCTCCTCTTCCTCATCTGTACTGTACTCCTCCATCGTCTCCCCACTGGAGAAATGGATGATCCTTCGAGGGGTCTTCTCCCTGCTGTTCTCTCGCTCTGTGTCGGGCAGCTCCACGTGTTCAAAATCCTTGTTCGACTTTGGGCTCTGTTTCTGAGAAGACAACGTAAACACTTTATGACGCGCACACGCACACACACACAAAAAAAGAAAACGGCGTCACGTGATTGCGAGCGCAGCACGGCAATAACGCGAGAATATTGACAACCACGGAAAATATGGAAGGAAGGACATGTTGACAGACCCGTTCCACGTCCACACTCTGACCCACGGACACGTTGACGTTCATTAAAAACAACGGTACATCGCCCATTTTGGCGGTGTTCTTGGGTGAGGATGCTTGCGACATCTCTCCTACGCTCCGCCGACTGGACCGGAAGTGCCGCACACGACGTAAAGTACGTAACATCCACTTGCACTTGTCTTATGCCTGAATGGGGTACTTGACAATGGGGTTGCACCTGGAGTCCAATCAGCACGTAGTATACAGTATGTACTGGTACACAATAAGATGACTTACAATACTATAATACAACACAACAGCGTCAATATGAATACTTTTTGAAAAGGCTCTCAATTGAAGTATGACGTCACACAACGAATGAAATGAAGTCTATGTCGCTATGATCTTGTGCTCTTAGTTGATTGGCTGCCAGACTTGTCCATCAAACTGCCTCTTCAGAAAAGTGTTTCGTTTAGTTCGGCAAAATATATTTTTTCTGAGTTTAGTGTACACAGAACACACACATTGTAATATTATACTAAATAAATATAAGTAAATATAAGAAAATCAATCAAATAAGAAATTCAAGTTTGACATAAATTAAAGTGTTTCGTATAATTATAATAATAATAACAAATGTCCAAACAACCCTACAAATTATTTGGATTTTTAGTACCGACACCAATAGGTCCCTATTGGTACTCTCTTCTTGAGATCATTTTATGATCAAGAACTAGCAATTAGAATAATAGAAAATTGCTTAATTAATTTTGTGTAAATTTTAAGGAAAATGCAATATTGGGATATATAGGTCTTTTTTTTTTATTCTTAAATTTATTATAGATCAAACACTCATTTTGATATTTCGATTTAATTCATATTTGTTCCATCAAAATTTTCTAATAAAACCTTGCAATCAAAATAAGACAATTTAAAATAATAATAAAAAAACAACAGTAAAGATACAGTATTTGCATCATACAATATGTACCCCAATAGCCTGTAGCAATATAAATATGTTTATTTGGTTGACAGTCATAGAAAGCTATATTACACTTTTTTTTAAATACATAAAACACTTTATTATTATTATTATTATTATTTTATCAATAAAATATTCATAATGCCACCAAAGGTTCAACCATAATTTACATGAAAATCCCTGTTGTGTACATTTTACCACCACAAGATGTCAGTACAGTTCCATCCAATGCTGAATGCACCCCTTCTCATTGTCTGCATGGGCACAAGTGAGTGATCAGGATCTCCATTGTGATGTAAATAAACTGTTCAACAACACAAGTGGAAAGGAAAGCCATACGCATAAGACAGTTTAAAAAACAATCAACCAATTCAATCTGGAGGGGAAAAATACTATCAGGCATGCAGCCTCATTATATAGAATTCATGCATAAAAAGTGTAAGTCAGCTTGGAGCTCTGCCCGAGGTGTACTTTTGATGTTTTTGTCGCATGTTTTTGTGGGAAAATAAATCAAGTGCATGTTGTGCAAGCTTCCAAACGCTCTCCATTGGAGTAGTTGTTAATTGTACTCGTGCAGAATTTATAGCCTCATTTATTCCCCTAGTTTGGCCGAATTTAGTTGAATCCGAAAATGGGTTCTCGTTTGTCAATTGTCCCAAAGTTGTTTTCCATTAACAACTGACAACGGCATTTAAGGAGGCCATTAAGCAAAGCAGTCATAATTGCTTTTGTCAGGTGGTTATTTGACAAAGCTGCAATGATCTTGAATTGTCAAAAATAACATCATTTAAAAATCGAAATGTTTCACGGCTTCTGAATCAGTTGGTAGCAATAAATGTTTTCAGTTTTGTAGCTTGTATTAAATGCCTGTCCACAGACACTATTTGTAAACACAAAGCACTTGTCCCTAAAGAGCACTTTGGAAGAGCAAGGAAATAGAAGTTGTTAGAATTTGGCAGTTATTGATCACTTGCCCGCCCTATAAAAAATATGGTCCCAGAGGTACACGGAGAGGTTTAAGAGAATTACAGCTGCCAAAAGAATGAGTAAGTCAAGTTTATTACAAGCTTTGTAGGTGATCGTATTTTTTATTGGATTCTAACATTAAAATCTGCTTACCAGGTTTTACTTGAATTACTGAGAGAATTACTTCCATCAGGTCAACTTGGGGGAGCTATCAACAACGTTTCAATAATACTACCTAGCTAACTAAAAACAAAAATATTTGTGAAATCAGTTTTTATAATGACTAAAAGGATGAGAGTATTCATGTGTCAACTACAAGAGCGCCAAATTGCAGAAATGACGTGTACATGGGCGATTACATGTTTCCATTATCCTTGCTTCATGCCTTTAAGATCATGTTCCAGGATTTCAATAATGCAGCCACTCTTTGGTATATGTCCCCCTTCCAGCATTCTCCCCCTTTTTCTCCCTGCAGTCAATGTGAATCATTCCTTTTACTGGCCCATTGCTTCCAGATTGTTATAGCTCCACTCATACCTTTCGCTGAGGCGATAGGAGAGTTGTTCACTGCTCTGCAAAACACAAGAACAGAAAAGGGAGGGTGTCTGACGGGCTGAGTCAACAAAAACATCTTAAATACTTGGGCCAATGACATTTATTTACTCAACTTCAGAGTGTACCAGTTGTATTTTCGGGGTAAGATATTTATTAACAGAGAGGCTTTTATTTGTACAAATATGTGGGATATTGCTGTTGGCAACAAACATTCCAGTATTTTCCACAGTAAAAGTTCCAAGTAAACTAAATGACGATAGAAAAAAAAAGTGCATGTATCATGTTTGTGTCATACCAGTTCTGCGGTATATCAAATAAGCACTGGTGTCAGATTTCTGCGCAGTTATCCATAAAGGAGACAGAATACATATAAATGTCACAATTTTTGTTTTGTATTTTATGTGTAAAAGAAGGGGTATATGAATGTAACACATGCATACAACATATATACAATGGTTCCTTGAGATACAACTTGAATTTGTTCCATTACCATGTAACTTTACGTTAGGTTTATACATAAAAACATATTGAAGACACAGAAACAAGGATAAGACAAGACTTGGTTTTTACTCGCAGCGAGGAGAGCAAACTGGCAAAGATGCGCTCACAATTCTCTTGCTTCCTCTCTTTTTATTTGGGATTGTTCCCTATCTGGTTACAAAAAATGGCATTACACTACTAAGGGGTGGGGAAAGTGCAATAGTGCAACGCTGCATTTTCTTAGATTAACATATCTGCTTGGATGCAAGTGTGTTGCAAGTAAGCATGCGATTATCCATTAGCAATTAAAGTTCTCGTTTTTGCTTCTGCCCCAGACGGTGTGACTCATTTAAAACACAGCCATACTGTCTGGTACAGTTCATTTAAAGAAATGGGTGTAAAACAGTTCACTTAAAGTTCATATGAGTGTGAAGCATTTGATCAAATATATAATAACTTAGATACACTTTAAACGTAACACTTTAATAACTTGCACATGAAGTCATCTTACCCCATTGAAATGAATGGAAATCCCATCAATCTGTAAACACAAAGTATTTATAAAAACAGAGTAATGACAAGAATGTATTTTTTTTGGGTCACACTTTGCATCAGTTGAATAATAATCAAATGCCCATTATTATTATTATTATTAATTACTTATTGTGAAGGTCACTGTCATTATAAAGAGTTCATATTTGAAATTTGCTCTCGCAAGGCAAAGCAAAAAAAATAAAATAAAAAAATGGCCGAATGACAGCACGTGTCTTGGAAAACTCACAAGTCAGGCCACTTGTATCTCAAGTCACCACTGTACTGTTCTCAGGTTTTGTTTTTTTTTGTTTTTTAAATTCTCTTCTGTGCTTAGACACAAGACTATTTGTTTTACATCTTTTTGTTAAACCTTCTGACATAATCTGAATGCCTGAGAAAATGCTCAGCGGTTTTTGTCCTCTCCCCTTTCTTTAGTTCAAAGCGTGTTACACTCAATGAGTTTGTGAGTGCTGATCTTACTTGTCAGGGTTTAACTCCTCTTAACCGCTGGAACATTATTCATGACAATTCAAACTCATCAGAGACTGCAATGAGGGTCGCCTTTGAATATTGAAAATGAACGTTGCAGTGACTGTGTCCAGAAATGGAAATTTCGCATTAACTGTGGCAAAGCTGCCATTTGAGATACATATTTTTTTTTCCACTAACACGAAATGTGTTCTCATTTCTTTTGCTTTTTGTGGTCTGCAGAAGGAGCTTTAATTGGCAGATTGCACAAGTTAAAGGTTATCTAGTCATCTAATTATTTTGAAGTTAGCTCAATATGTTGGTCACAAATACTTCCCCGGGGTCACTTTTACATTTTCCGGCTAATTAATTAGAAAAGTGCAAAGTAATCAAAAGCTGCATGTTGTTAAAGATTAAAAGGCTGCACATAAAATTTGCATAGATCACCAAATTGTAGTGTATATAGTCTTTTTGGCATCACACATGAAAAGAATGCAAAACAGCTGCATGCTTTTGTGTGGAATGCCCACGCTATTGCTAACTGCGTCTCAAATGCAGATTATAGAAATAGAGACATGTGACCTTGTGTCATGGATGAATTCAAATTTGCAATACTGTATAGAAATTTCCATGAGTAAAACATGAAATTGTTATACTGTATGAAGAAAAATGGAAAAATGATCAAATTCAGTTTGCTTTATCTCATAATCTAAAAGCAAAAATGCTTCAATGTCAAAGGCCAGCATTAAAGAAGGATGACGGGTAAAATTGGCTCCGAGCCACTGCTGCCACTCCTGCAGGGGGTCACCTCGTTGCCGCTACATATATTCTTGCACACCGACACGTCTCGCACAAGATGCAAACAACCTTCTTCGCGCTCTCATGCCACATGTCCTATTTCTCACCCTGTCATGCCGCTGTCAAGACGTGGATGTATAACATGCTATTTTGGAGCTCGATAACTCTACTCTGGCAGTAATGCTCATTAACAACGGCTGCCGTGCATCTCATAAAAGTTTCCTGGCCGACAGATTTCCTTCCAACATGCCAGCAATAAAGATGTAGTGATGTAAATCTAGCGGGAAACCTTGCAGTAATAAGATTAAATTTGAGTGCACAAGGTTGCGGTGACGGTGAGTGGGTGTCATTGGAGGAGTTAAATCAGGCAATTTGTTTGTCTTTATGTTTTTTAGAGATAGACCAATATGGTTTTCAGGGCCAATACTAATGCCAAATATGAATAGTCAAGGAGGGCGACAACGATATTCGAAGCCGATTTATGTTTTTAAATAAATACTTGATACAGGCTGCTCAATCCCTGTAAAACTGGTGCCAGAGTTTTGGTCCGGATTGCTATCAGTAAGTCCGATTGGTTTCCAATGAGGGCTGCCCTTTGTCACCAGAAATGGGAAAACCAGGTCCAGAAAGTCAAAACCCCACCAGAGTTTGGCTTCAGCCACAGGTGCTTTTTGTAAAGACCTCGGTTACCTGCCGGCTGAGTACAAGCACCTAAAGCTAAAGCCACACTGTGGCAGGGTTTTTAACTTTCTGGACCTGGATTTCCCATCTCTGTTTGTCACCGATTTTAAGCATAACTGTCAAGGGTTGCATCACTCTATTGCGTTTCAGTCATTTTCAGAACTTTCATAGAGAAGGAATCTGGTTTGAGTTAGTAGTACCATAAGATGATTAGTGCTTGTCATCAAGTCACTGGTGGTCAAACCTTGAAACACGGTGGAAGAATGCTCTGGCAGTTGCTGAATCTAAGTGTGGTGGATGCAGAGGACAGCCTTGGACTATAGAAAAGCAGCTGTGCCCAATTTTTAAACCTTTCAGGAGAAAAAAAAAAATCTTTTCACAAAGTAGAATAGAACAGCAGGATAAGAACAATTTAGCTTAAATTGTTGCAATGTAGCACAGAGGGAATAAAGTGGCATCATCTTAGCAGGGGAAAAACAATTTCAAACATGAATTCACAAGATATTTAGGCATCAGCTTTGACAGCTTACTTGGCCTTCCGGGTGATTTTGAAAGAATGCAGTCATGGCAGAATGGGAAACGGAAAATGTCATTGAATTACATACGTAGTCATATATGAAGTACCTATAAGCTATACTTGAGTAAAAATATGTAAACAGAACATTTTACTCTTGGTACATTATGAAGTGAATCTCACAAATGTGAGTAAACCACTCACATTTTTTAAATGCCCAAATTTCAGGAGCCCAAATGTCACCCAAATGTGATCTCAAGTGGGCCGAACCAGTTTGTCCATAAATAATGACAGGTCAAAAAAATCTTTTTTTTGTGTGTGTGTGTGTGTGTGTGTGTGTGTGTGTGTGTGTGTGTGCATATAAATACAAGCACATTTTGGAAAGATTCACATTATTTGATTATTATATTGCCAGTCCAGGAAAAAATGAATCTTTGACGTATAAAGCCGTCTATGGCAGTGAATGTGTTAACAAAAAAACAAAAAAAAAAGTGCAAAATTCTTGCAGCCAATCCTGACTAACAGCCAAATTTCAGAATATCATTTCAGTGGGTGTAAGTGCCCCCTCCAGTGGACAAAACTAGCAACAACAGTTAATTATATGGGGGGAAAAATAGGCCAGATTGGACCCCCATGATGGCCCCCCATGCTGTATGTTTGACATTGCTGCTCTAACACTCTCATTCTGGTCACTGGAAGTTCAATAATGGCAAAAAAAACCTAAGAGAATCTGATCATCCACCTATGACTTTTTGGAAATTTAGAACAGCATTGACTGTTTTCAGCAACGTCTATAAGGTTGTTATATGTTACATTTTGAGTCTATGTAATGAAACGTGCTCCAAAGGTTTGATCTCGCATAAATGTACCACACTGATGAGTTCAAAATACACATATGTGACCCTTCTGTGGCGAATGGCATTAAAGTACATGTTCCAGTCACCTAGATAATGTTACAGTCAACTTGCACAGAACAACACATCTTCTCAAATGAACATACAAAGCTATGTAAATTTCAATTAAACACTTATCCTTGCCCGTTTTTAAACAACAACAACAACAACTTTATGTTGAAAATACTCACCTGCAGCTATGGAAGTGGATAACCAAGTGGATGAAATCAAGAAGCGTCTGCCAACTGTCCGATTAACCTTAAGTCATACTTTGAAATTCTGACGGGTTGTTCTGAATAGTTCCTTTCCTGTAACACTTGTTGGGAAAAAAACAAAGTAATCAAAGAGCAAACATCAGTTACACAGATTTTGGATATACTCAGACAGAATACAAGAGTGGCACACTGATTTCGCACAAAGTAAAGGGAATAAGTCAGTGTAATTAAAGCAAAATGAGACATTTGTAATCAAACTGATGTGAGAGCCAAACATCTGTGGAATGCAGAGCCTGACAAACAAACACATCACTTCAGCAGGGCCTTTTTATGCTGGTTGTGATTGGTGATGTGTCTGACAAATGGAGTGCTGTCAACAGATATATTGAGGTGTTAAAGCTTTTTTTATGATGATTTTTCATGATGAGATTTCACGATGATAGTAGCACAAACATTCCGGAGCTCAAAGTGAGCTTGACATTTACCAAATAAATGCCACAGACATGATCAAGGCAGCAAACATCTGAAGCGAAATCAACACTTGTTTAAAATGCTTTTTTTTTTTTTCATTTCTTTTCTTTGTTTTTATTCTGCATTAGGTTTTTGTGTTGTTCCATTTCTGTCAGTCATAATATTCATCCTGTAATGTTGGAGCAATGGAATAACTCAAAACATTTATAACTTCCATATCTGCTTAAATAAGGGCTCTCCATGACAAAGTGATACTGATGTGTTGTTAACATTTAAAACTAGCTGGATTAGACTCACTCAACTTGGCATTGCAAATCAATCATGCAGTTAGGATGCCGACTCCCATCACTCATCAACTCTATATTTATAGCGCACTTTAAAACAACAACCGCTGTTTTCTAATGATGAAACTCAGGGGCAACAGATACAATGAAAACAGCAGAGGCCCCAGAATTGCACCCTGTGGAACACCATAGTATGAAAGGATTATAATAATAAAGAAATCACACGATGTACCATCACAACAGCATCTGAATTTTACGAATCATTATTAAACGTCTTGAACAGTCAAAGAGTTAATGTGAACATACTATAAATTGAACTAATTAATTCAGCTAGTTTGGAAACAAATATTCAGTTTCCCATTTTAGAGGGAGTCCAATAAGATGTCAGGTTTACGCCCGTATCCCACTGAGGGGTCGAACATTTGTCACGCTATCGAATGTTAATTTCATATCAGAGTTCGTTCAAGGTTGCAGCATTTCCTAAACGTTCTCTTAACTGGTTCTCTAAGCAGTCTGGTTTTTCTTGTCACAAGAAAATGTTGAACATGTGACAAGAGAAAAAAAAACAGACTTTGTTCAAAGTTGAAACATTTCCTAAATGTTCCTAAACATTCTCTAAACATCCTTAATGGTTCTTAAAACAGTTTTAATGTGTTTTTTTCTCTTGTCACATGATCAACATTTCCTTGTGACAAGAAAAAACAATAAGACTGTTTAAAGAACCATTAAGGATGTTTAGAGAATGTTTAGGAACATTTAGGAAATGTTGCAATGTTTTTTTTCTTGTCACAAGGAAATGTTGATCATGTGACAAAAGAAAAAAATAAGACTGTTTAAAGAACCATGAAGGATGTTTAGGAACATTGAGGAAACGTTGCAACCTTGAACGAACCCTGATGTGAAATCAACATTTGCTAGTGTTGCAAACGTTCGCCCCTCAGTGGGATAAGGGCTTTACGTAGACTAAAGCCCGTATCTCAATGAGCCACAACTATTTGCGTATGTAGCGAATGTTTTTTTTCCCCGCGTTCCTAGACAGTTGCAGTTTTTCTTGTTGCAGTTTTCTTATCGTAAATAAATTTTGGATGTGTTGAGAATTTCTTTGTAATAATAAAAGCTGTGTGCCACAAATACAAACTCTGGGAACATCTTTGCAACATTTTGCAACCATCTGCAACCTTTAACGAGCTCTATGAAAAACAGACATTCGCTACATGCGCAAACACTGCTCAGTGAGATATGGCATTTTCTGGAATAACAGAAAATATGTCAAACTAAACTTTCGTTCCCGTTTTAATAGCATGTTATGTAAAGTAAACCCATGGTAGCAGTTGTTCTGTTTTCGTTTCATAACCAATTAGCGGGCAATGTGATTGGAAATTATTTTTACAGTCTTTGTATTGACCGCTAAGGTCTCTAATGTCTCCAACTCCAGCTTTGAAACATCAACATTAGGGGACAAACGTATTAGATAAAGACATACGGTTCACGTCACATATATTTAACAGTACAACATGCATGCAATCAATACACAGACACGCCCTGAAGAGGATAAACGGTTGAAAATATTTAGACGTTAGAACATATTTTGCTGAATATTAATAATAATAAACAAAAAATCGTGACATATACAGAACCTTTCAAGTGACATTTTGGATGCCAATTGGGCTATAGGTATGACTGTTGTATTCATTGATTTAGCAATTTACAGCATATCTTATTAACCTTTCTATGGTAAAGTGAAAAAGCTAAAAGCACAGCTGTACAAAAAACAAAAGAGCAAATGGTGAACTCTGGTACCTTCTAATTCTAAAACAACATCCTCTGGAGCTCTAGTAGACGTTGACATCTCGACTGGACTTAAAACCAAACAACACGGGGTTATGGTCTGGACTCAGGATACAAACAAAGACCACAGAGTTCAGGGGCCACAAATAGAGGTCAAAGAACAATTTCTGCTACTGGCAAACCACAGCCGTGCTGTTGTCATTTTTTTTTATTTTTTTTTATATCCTGTTCCTGTGATTGATGGATAGTGGATATTTATGTTTGTACAGACCTGCTCTCCACATTTACACTAACGCCCGTGTCAGCCTGTGGTTGTCTCTGCGAAGCGAACGTGTTCCAAAACGAATGTGTGGGCACGCTGTGTTACTCTGGAGGCAGGACGCTGTTCCCACATCCTTCTCTGCCTATAATTAGCCATCCTGATAAAACAGCAGTTTGCTGGCGCTGGCAGAATCAAACAGTGATGAGCAGGCAGCTCTCGGCAGACGCCAGGTGGCTGTCCTTGAGATGAGAGCCGGGCTATAAGCAGCACACATCTGGAGGGCATTTAATGAGAAAGGTGATTGCGATACTCTGTGATGCTAATTGTGCTATCAAAAATCACAAGAAGTACACCACCTAATGGTTAGATGTACTGACTTTTTGATGTTCAAGGGGATTTAGATGAGTTATTTTGCTTTTTAAGCATCACACCAGTTGAAGGTACTTTTGCTACGACTTGGTTTTTAATTATGGAGAAAAGAGCTGGCTAATTTATCACACTTTTGGTGTACCTGCCCGATTCGACTGTACTTGCTTTGGTTTGACATGCTCTACAATACCACCTCAGCAGTTGCGGGAAACAGCTCTGACAGAACGAGCCACACTGTATGCTCCTTGTCATGCTAACAAAGAACAATGGTGCTCTCAACCTGGGGATGTTGGTCATGTAAGTAGATAAAAGTGACTTGAGAGGAGACTGGAGCAGCAAAGTCTAGACTGTGGAGTTTAATACTGCAATATACAAGCCGTAATAACTGGGTAAGCTAACGTTAGCATCTACGCGGAAATGACAATTGTTTGACATCAGTTTTGGACAGCCTGATAGTGTCTTCGATTGCTTGTAATACTGTAGAAATTCAGTACAATGTAGCAGTAAGTGAAAACAGACACTGTGATGAAATCACATCTTAGCCTTTTTTTTTGGTATATTTACTTGTTTTTAAGTTCTTACAAAAAAAATACAAACTAATTCTACATTTGAATATGTGCTAAAACCACACCATCATAAAATGTTATGTACTAGAGACATACAGTGTCTACAGGTTTTATTTTACCGTTCTACAAAACGGAATAACAGAATTTATGTTATGTCGGGGACGCACATGGTTTCACAGGGTTTTTTGTTCAAAGATAAGTCTCTTTTCTTTTTTATAGTTGTAAAAAGCATTGATCTAAAGAACCAGTTTTGTGTTCATTACCTTACTGCTCTTATTCCTCTTTTATTCTGTCCGCCCCAATAATTCTGCAGTCCCTCGATGACAGCGTATGACTTCACTATTCGAACTTTCCAGCCTTTAGTTCTCACCTTTCTGCCTGCCACCTACTTCAGAGACTCCGAGGTGAGGACCATTTCGGTAAAAGTGGGTCACCTGTAAGAACCTGCACAGATTGTATCCCTTGATTACATTTTGTACGTGTATATAAATGTCAAGTTACCCATGAGCAAAGCTCCATGACGGGTCACCATGTTCTGGGATATTTTTGCCGACATAGTGATAGTGGAAAATGTAACCTAGAAATATGAAACAAGGGACTTAAAGGAGACACGTACCTTTAAAAATCAAAGTGTTCCCAAGTCTTTTAATAACAATAATGCCAGTGACATGCCTTTATTAAAATATCCTAAGGATCAAGAATTGATGACACATGATGTTTCTTGTCTTGTTGAAATAAGCCTGTTTACGAGGTCCTTCTCAAAACAATAAAAGATCCCAATGTGAATTAATTGTGACGCTGTAATGTTACCAATAAACCGATCTTAAATTCAAAGCTTCAGGAAAAAAAAAAAAAAAAAAGTTCTGTTCATGATTTGCCACAGAGATTTTAAATGAGTTCCGAAATATTTAAACCATCAAAAAAAAAAAAAAATGTATGACTGCAGTGATAACTGCACTCTTACTGCGTACAGAAGCCTTGAGCTGTAATTTGATGTGTTAAATTGACATTTCTGGCTTTGTGCAACGGAAGCTTTTGTGGAAGCGCTCGCTATAAACTGTCATTAAAGAGGCTGAACTTCACTTGGACTTGGAAATCCTGTCAATTTTTTTCAACACGCAGTGGAAAAGAAGTCATAATTGGCCGTCACGCGATTGTAATGGCCATCATGTCAGCTCTTCACATTTCACAATAGGCTGATTCTCTTCCTCTTGTGTTCCGTTGAAGAACCCTCACAAATATATTGTGTGTCTTAACAAAACAACTAATACACAAAAAATACATGAGTGAGAAGCTGAAATGTTGACAGATGAAGAAGGATGAATCAAATAAAAAGTGGAGCCTTCCACCAAATTGTGTAGTTTTGGTCTACGTCAGTACAGTACAGTTTGTACAAATAAACTAATAAAATGAAAGTGAAATGGGGGCGTGGGGGGTGTCATTGCACGTTAAAAAAAACAAACAAACAAAAAAAAAAAACTATATAATTTTTTTTGTAATGGCATTTTGACACTCCTAGTGTATTTTTGTTTTTATTTCCACTTCCATTATGTTTTTGGATTTAATTTTTGGAATTATATTTTTATATCCATTTTTATTTTCACTTTATTTATTTGGGTATTTTTGATCCTCCATAGTATTCACGTTCGACAATGTTGAAAATCACATGAATATGTTCTGTCAGCTAATCAGTGTACCTAACTTAGCAAGCTATTTGTCTGGGAAAGAGCAAAAGACTGCATTGAAGTTCATTAAAAGCTTGATTAGCACCCTCACAAGCCAAAAATCTTTCCTTGACTCATCTCATTACTTGATTCATCAACCTTAATAAGGGGCTAATTTGCAAATTGTTTCAGCTCAGAGTGACAGAAAATCACGAATCACCCAACAGGAGATATTGACAGTCTCGTTTCCTCTGTAATTCTCAAAATGTCCGTGTATCAATGTAAACCTCTTCCCGCTTATATTTTTTATATTTGCCAACCAGGTGTCAAATGAATGTTCCCTTCCATATCACCTTATTCCATCTTTGGAGAATCCAAGCTACCTTAAAAAAAAATTACCACTCTTTAACCTAATTTAGTTTACTTTGATATCATTGACGAGTCTAATCGCTAGGGGTGTCACGATTCGCCAACTCCACGATTCGATTTAAATTTCGATTTTGGGGTCACGATTCGATTTTTTTTTCGATTTTTTTTCCCCGCTCCCCCACTTTATAACACAGAGGCATATGCTTCTGTAGGCTAAGGCTAGTCTATGATCATTGGTTCTATTCATTGTACAGTAAATCTTATTTCAAAAGATCGGCTACATATAGGTGATGCAATTTCCATATTATTTTTGTGTAAATTTATGTAATATATGATAATTGACATTAGGCAGGAATGATCAAATTCAAAGAATTTATTTACAATATAAAGTTAACCGTCTTGTTCTTACTGAAGTGTAAAATAAAAAATAAAAAAACAAAAAGTCACAGTGGGTGCCTGCCATCTATTGACTGTTTTTGGTTACAACAGTGTGCTGTGCGTTCCTCTTAAAATAATGTGCAATGTGCAACAACAACAAAAAATATATTGTATCCAAAGTCATGGAACAAATACAGCCTGAACAAACTATATCCCAACATTTACAGTTGCTGGGCATACTGTAGCGTGGTTCAAGTACACTAATTAAATGTTTGAATCCAGCGTTTTCCAAGGCTGCAGGTCTGCTGCTATAAATAGACCTATGGATCTGGCGTTTCGCGCGAGCTGAAGTGTGTGGAAGTTTCACTGTAAATGAGGATGAAATAGTTGGTTGGACCGTTGTTTTCCCACTTCTAGTTGAATTTGATAAATCTAAATCTTTGTGATGCCTGCGTAAATGTCCCGTCATGTTTGTCGTGTTTCCCGTTGTTACGGCTGGCGGCTCGGGCCCGCCGCCGGCTCCGCTCCCCTAGTATGTATGTGTGTGTTTGTGTCGGCTGGTGCCCGTATAATGGTACTTCAGTTTGAATGCGCCAGCGCGACACTCTGATTGGAGGACTGTGCCAGCGCGACACTCCGATTGGACGACTGTGCCAGCGCGACACTCCGATTGGACGACTGTGCCAGCGCGACGCTATTGTGTATCCGTGTATTATACCCCTATTGGTTATTGTTGTTTCTCCTCCGTTCTGTCAGTTCTGTCAAATGCGGTTATTATTTGTTCACCTTCCACTTTCACTCCCTTGTCAAACCCCTGCCTGAAATTTCAATTAAAACTACTCAGATGTTAAAGTCGACCCGTGTTTATCTACTCTATATTTTCTGTTATTGTGTTACTTCCCTTCCCCTTGACGAGCCGGGCGTAACACCGTGGCCGAGTACAGTACGCGCACATAGCATATCTTGCAACTGTGGTCTTTTTATCGACAACGTGAACGTTGTCGACATAACTCACCGGGAACGCAAAATGTTTCCAAACTGGTGACGAGAGAAGCGGGAGCGGCTTGAAGCACCATTGCTGTGTCTGTCCGCGCTTGCCATCATGACTGCAGGAGAAGTCAGCTAACAAGTGCCGTTAGCTAGTAGCTGAATGGCTGCGTCTCATTTGCTTTCCTGGGAGGTGGCGGTGGCGGCGGTGGCGGGCGCGGGGGGGGGGCATCGAATCGTGTGTCCTCTCTTCTATTTCGATGCTCGAAATCGTGACGTAATTTCGATCGATTTCGATAAAAAATCGAAATCGTGACACCCTTACTAATCGCTAATATTCTTGTTTGAATTGTGTGCAGTTCTTTTCAAAAAACTTGAAAACAACTTCTCACAGAGACTGAATTTGTTTACTTTCTGACCAGGAAAATTTAAATACAATAGTTGGGTGGATGGGTGAAATGGCCACCATTTTGTGCATTCAGGGCCCCCTTAACAACTTAAGAACTTGCAAAAACCTACGGCGCCATTCGGCACATTATTTTTTCTTCTTCTATGTTTTATTATCATGAGGTGCCAAAATCTAAATCATAATTACATTTGATTAATTGCCCAGTGCTACCCTGCAGTTCATTGAATGTGTCTAGATGACGTGACTGGACTTATTTAATTAAAGGTCAGATTCCAATTACAGTATATTACTTTTTTTTTTTTTAAATGAAATTATGACTCTGACCTTCCAGTCAGTTACGCTCTTTATCTGTCAAGTAAAGTCGAGCAATTATCATCTCAGTGGCTTACCATCCATGCAAGATGCTGTCATGCCCCTCGAATGTGTGTTCCATGATGATTTATTACATGGCAAGCTAATAAAATCCCCTTAAATCCTTTGGAGGCTCATTTAGCACCCACCACTTATTTCTGTGAGATGACAATGTGTGCCCAATCACAAATGTGCCGTGATAAAATGTCCCATAATTGGCACATTCATTTTAACCCCTGAATAACACTGTAAGAAGTCACTAGATTTGTGGTTCGTCATTTGCAAAACAATATTTAGAATTAGAAGGGTGAAAAAGCTTAAAGTCTCATTGCTTCTGTGAAAATGCCTGGGAGTGAATGAGTTAAAAGTAATCCCGTTCGCTCCCGGCTGTTTTACTGTATTTTGACTGATTTTGCAAGGCCCACAGAATATTGTGTTCTATTGCTATAGATTAAAGTCTCTTCTTCCATCAGTAAAAAAAAAAAAAAAAAAAGGTATATTTTTATCTGTTTCCGTTTTGCAACAATTAGCATTAGAATATAGCTAAGTTTCATTTTTTGTTTTTTTCCACAAATCTGTCATACACTGTCAAAAACAGCTTGTTGCAACATGGCCCTGGCTGATCTCTTATACTCTGCTGCCACCTGCTGGCCTTTTTTGTAATAACTACCACTGCTTTAAGCGACCTCTTCAGGTCAGAAGCTGCATCAAGACCTTCTGTGTGCTCCAACATTTAAAGAAAGAAAGAAAGAAACAAACAAAATCAGACAATCATTTCACTTCTGTAGTATGTCCTGAATCACAGTTTATTTCCTATTGTTGTCTGTCCATCTCAGTCGGTGATTCATTTATTCTCTCTGTAAACATCTCGTTTGGTGCAAAAAACATGCTGAAATAAAATGGCAGTAAAAACTTACTGTATCATATCCATTTGCTGTGGAATAAAAACCTTATTTCCTCACAGTGTGTGCTTAATTTTAAAGGTCTAAAAATCCATCACATGTGTCAACGTCTCATTCAGTGTTCATGAAAACTGTGATTGAAGTTTCATTAGCCTAGCGAATGAGTCACACTTCTTACCTGTCGATGTAGCGCCACAATTACATGAATAAATTCCATTTCGTTGACAGGCTATTTAGAACAACTCAACATGAAACATTTGCATTGGCAAGAGAACAAATATGTCAGCGAATTACTTTAGGGTAATTTAATAATTAGTTTGACTTCGGCTGAGTGACCATCAAATCTATTTTTAGACATTATGCATCAGTGGGAAGTACAGAATGAAAAATACAGTATTTTCTTATTTATTTATTTATTTTTTAAAGATATTCATCATTTTTGACTAAAATGTTAGCCAACTCAAGATAGCAGCTCGTATGACATAAGTGGATGGATTTCAAATTGACCCTAGCATTAAAGTAAGATATTTTAATTAAACCTGGGGTGTCAAAATTAGTGCGTTAATTTTGAGTTAATTTAATGCCACAAATTTTATTAACGTGTGATACTTGGAAAGCCTGTACGAAAAATGCACTGAGCTGTCGTCAATGTCTTAGACATGCAATTATGCCATCTTGTGGCAGAAAATGGCCTCAACACAAATCAATATCACACTTTTTTTTTTTTTTACAGTACATCTTTTTAATTTAATTTTCTGAATTATGAAATTACTGTATCACTAAGTGACTTTTTTTTTTCTTTTTTTTTTTAAACAGAGCGCGGGTGTCTTTTATGTGAGGTTCCCTAGGGGTGTGACAAACTTGTTGCCCTCTGACCTTCAGTTAGAATGAGGACTTTCCATCTCAGGACAACTTGCCCTTGGAAGCGCTCTACTGTCACTTAAACAGCTAATGACTTCCATTCCCTCGGCGCAGGGAAATTACGGGGCCTAATACAGCAAAGTGGCCCGGCTTTTGGTGTTTTAGGGATAACAGATTGTTTCCAAAGTAGTGCAAGGCTTATTGCGAGGATGCCTCATCAATCATCATTTAATGGCCCGTAAATGGGTGCGCGCCTCCCTCAGGGGGTTGAGATTCAACTGCCAAACATATAAAGGGCAAGACTACTGTATGTTTCTCGCTAGTAGCAGTTTTTTTTAAGCAAGTCTGGGATTGTATTTAAAATCAACCACAGCCATTTCGATGGTGTTGATGATGTGCACACGCTTCAAGAATCTCTTTCATAATCTCTACAGAACACAGTCAGGAATAACAAACGTCCGTACTAGTGCTGTCACTATCGAATATGTTTAGAATCGATTCATCTGTTGATTATTCAATCGATTAACTCATTCACTCCCAGCCATTTTCACTGAAGCAATCCCCTTCGCTCCCGGCTGTTTTACTGGATTTTGACTAATTTTGCAAGGCCCACGGAATATTGTGTTCTATTGCTATAAAAACATGAAACCTACCGAAAGAAAGATTAAAGTCTCTTCCTTCATCAGGAAAAACAAAAACTATATTTTCTACCTGTTTCCGTTTTTCAGCAATTAGCATTAGAAAACAGCTAAGGTTCATCATTATTCACAAATCTACTTAGAATTGTGGGGAAACCGCTTGTTTTCATCATAGCCCTGGATGATCTTTTATACTCTACTGCCACCTGCTGGCCGTGTTTGTAATTAGTACAATTTTTTTCACCCATTCTCTGCAGTTGAGAGGCTGCATCAAAGCCTTCTGCATGCTCTCGCGGTAAACAAAAAAAAACAAAAAAACGTAGAAGTACGTCTTCGGGATACTTAATACATTTAAAATAGAGTATACGTTTTGGGAGCAAATGAGTTAATCGACTAATCGGACTCCTTTTAATTTTGCATTAAAGTGTATTACAAAAACATTTTTCCCTGACTACTGTTTATTTACCAGTGATTGGTGTTTATTTCATACTTCATATTTGTTTAGTTGCCCTGCAATTGGCTGGCAACCAGTTCAGGGTGTACCCCGCCTCCTGCCCGTAGTCAGCTGAGATAGGCTCCAGCACCCCTGCGACCTTTGTGAGGAATAAGCGGTTCAGAAAATGGATGGATGGTTGGATATTTGTATCGTGATTAAAAAAGAAAAAAAAAAAAAAAGGATTGAAGTTGTATTGATTGCAAATGTCTTATTTTGATTAATCACAGAAGATAATCATTCTGCCATGAAGTATGACAGAAATCAGTGAACAACACCGTTTGTTATACTGAAATCAGTGGATTTGGACAATTTTAAATAATAATAATAATAATAATAAAAAATACTTGATTATTAATAAAATAGTCCTGAATATGAAATGACCCTTATTTAATTCTATGAAAGTGGTTAACATTGTTGGAGGTACTGAAAAAACAACAACAAGGCCTCATCTGTGCTACTTTAAAAAGGGGGGCACAGTATGGACCTGGAAAAACAGTGACAACCTGACAAACTATTTCGAATATTAATTAATAGGGCTCTAACTAGCACTATGTCGTTTACACCACTTGACTGGCTCATAATAAATGTGACAGACGGCAAAGTTTGACTTATTATTTTCCAACGCTTGCCCTTTTCCAAACAATTTCTGTCAGCAATTCCCCAGACAGATTTTGAAACAATCCATTTTGTGATACAAACCCTCTGGTGTGTCAGGTTTGCTAAATGCTCCACAGCATTACCAACCTGCGTCTGGCATTGATGACCATGTGAGAGTGAGCCAAAACATTGCGAGATGAAGAAAAATAAAAAATGTTGAAAATTTATATTCATATGTAATGGTTACTGAGTCGCAGCATTTGAAAACACTTCATATCAGGTTATATATGTGTAAAAAAAAAAAAGAAAAAAAAAGAGCTTTTTATTGGACAAAAATCATAATTCTCAATTTGAATGAAAATTATGTTGACCTTGCAATCATTTGGATTCAACCATTGAATGCGAAAAGGCTACTTCAGTAATGACCAATTTGTGTAATGATGACTCTGTAATTACAGTTCCATTTTCTCTTTCACCTTCCAAAAGAGCAATTTTCCGCCATTTATTGTATGTTTGTTTTGTATTTTACACTTCCACAGTTAAATGCTTCGAGCCCATTACCCACTTATCCTCATTTGAAAAGCAAGTTTGGTTATATTCAACCTTTTCGATACAAAGCTGGAACGGGAATAATTTCCAGCAAAAGATTTATTTTTTAAGTGACAGCTTGATGTGTGCCTCTGAATACACAAGGAGCGATTAAAGAAGAAGAAAAAAAAAAGTGCACATTTTTCTCTCACTATTGTCATTCATGTGCTGCGTTTCATCATCCTCCGAAAGGCACCTTCTCCAACTTGTCAACTGAACTTTTTTTTTTTTTTTAAGAAAAAAAAAAAAATCTTTCTCCCCCTCCCCACTTCAATTTGTACTGCCACTGGCAATTTTATAGAGGAATGAGTTCTTTTATGAACCTAAAAAGCAATCATCTTTTCATTTGTTTTGAAATTCTCAGCAACCTCCAAAAGCTGTTCACGTGGGGTTTATTATCATAACGGGCTGTGCTCATGCAGGTATTGTGAGACGTGTGCTGGCACTTTTGGATTGAATTTTTGTTTTGTCAAATGGATAAATGATCTGGCATCAAGCACACAATGTTTATTTCCCGCACGTAATGATGAATGGCACCTTTGACCGTCTCTCAGGTTGGTGCGTTAGGTCATGTTGGCATTGTACACAAAAACAAAATCATGTCAATATGATGTAGTCTTTTGTAAATGATAAAAATTAACAGATTGGCATTGAGCTGGAATTTAATATAAAAAGTCCTTTTATTTATTTTTTTTGATTAAAAAAGTCATAATCCAATTACAGTTTATGTGGATATTCTCTGCAACAGTGTTTTGTCCTTAAATGAAAGCATTTATCCAATTAAACCTCGGAACTATAATATAGTGTCATTACAGGCTATGATTATGTGGTCAATAGTTTTTATGACCTTGTGAGTCGAGTGTGTTGTCATGGTGACATGGTCTCGAGACTAACTACGATTGGTCCTCCCACAATACTGCTTCATATATATATTAGGGGTGTCAAACGATTATTATTTTTTTTAAATTGAAATTAATTGCATGACTTCAATAATTAACTCACGATCAAATTGCTAATCTTATCTGTTCTAAATGTACAATAAAATATTTTCATACTCTTAACATAAGTCGAAAAAAATGTTTAATAGAAATATGGCTACATCTAGTCATTGATGCAGTAATTTCACAATAATTCCTAAAATTCAGTTCAAATTAAAAAGATGAGTGTGATATTGATTTGTGTTTAGGTCGTTTTTTCTGCCACTAGATGGCATAATTGCATTGGTAAGACATTGGTGACAGCTCAGTGCAAATTTCTTTTCATATTAAGAGCCATCTAATCTTTAACATGAAGTAACTTGTGAAATTCTGCACATTTTTAACATTGTAAAATACAACTTCACCCCAGTCTCCAGGCATATATGCATCATTATTAAATTTAACATTTATTACTGCTAAATTTTGTACTGGAATTTCTTCAGTACAGGCTTTCCAAGTCATTAATCGCACATAAAAAACATTTAAATGTATGTATATATAATTATTATTTTTTCATCGCATGACTTCAATATTTAACTCCCGATTAATCGCAAATTTTATATCTGTTCTGAGTGAACAATAAAATTAATAAAATGTACAATCATTTTTTAAGTTTTCATGCTGTTGGAAAAAAATGTTAAACTAATAGAAATATAGCTGCATCCTTTAGCCATTGATACAGTAATTTCCTAATAATTCATAAAATTGAGTTAAAATTGCTGTAAAAAAACGAGTGATATTGATTTGTGTTGGTCATTTTCTGCCACTAGATGGCATAAATGCATATGACAGCTCGGTGCATTTTTCTTCTCATATTATGAACTACCTAATCTTTAATATGAAATAACTTGTGAAATTCTGCACATTTTTAAAATTGTAAAATCCAACTTGACCCTATTCATCACAAATATATGCATTATTATTAAATGTATTACTGCTAAATTTTGACATGGACATGTCTGCTGCGTTGCAACTGGAATTACTCAAGGCTGCATTGGCACCAAAAATCTGTATTTTAACCCGACTCCTAACCATCCCTGGCTACATTATAGCTCTGCCACTGACATTGGTTCAGTTTGTTGTCTATATTTTAAATGGATTAATGGGCTGTTCCTTCTAAATTGTGGGGTGGTCTCTTGTGGAAAAATGGAGGACAATTATAATAAATTAGCATCACTGAGCCCCAAAAGGTGTCGGCCCACCGGGCATTTGCCCTCCATGCCAGATGCCCAGTCCAGGCCTGCCCCCAGTACAGGTTTTAAACAGTCTATCTTGACTGAAAGCTTTTATTTAGTCAAATATTCCCAATTTCTTTATGGGAGATCGAAGGAGGGCAAATGCAGTGATGGATCCTCGTTACGCATCTTAGGAGCCCCTTCAGGTGCCTGTTTAGAGCCCACAAGCTGCAAGTTGCCCATGGAAAACTAAACTACTAGTTTGGGTAATTTAACTGACCACGTTCACGTGTATAGTTTTGTTATAACGTAAACACTTGGGAGTCAGAATTATAGGCTGATCTTTATGCAATGAATTATTTATTTTCCTTCAGCCACCATATGCGTCAGGCTCTGTGCCGTTCCTATTTTGTAATTGAGATCAAAATGGGATGAGAAGCTAATGTGTCGAAGTCATTTGAACCGTCTGAGTTGGTCTCATTGCTGGCAGAAAATTGTCCTCTAATCTCTCCATTGCTTTGACTCCTAAACACTTCTGTTCCTTTATTTTTAACAGCACGAGGAAGGAAAATCGTCGAATGTAAACTGACTAGCTCTCTTATTTTCTTTTCCCTCCGCCTTGACAAATAATAGAATGCGCTGGCAATCTGAGAGACCGACAAGGAGAGGAAAGTGGGCCACTGCCAACCCAAGGCTATGCAAATCCACCCGTAGCCAACTGAGTTTAGGAATCTAATAATCACACCGAGCGCTTTTCCATCCAATCTTTGACTCTCCCTTCCGCTCTTCATTTCTCATCCCGCACTTCCATTTTTCCTCCTAGTGCTGTTACTGGCACCGCCATCTGGTACCGATACCCCAGAGATGGACTCGGCTCCGCTTTGCAATCAGGCGAGGGCTTAGAGTGGAAGCCTGGCACCGTGGCAGCTGATTCCACGATAATATATGCCGCGCTGTTGCGGCTCATTTTGCTTCTGATGGGCACCGTGACCACTCAAGCATGTGCTGGCAATTAAGTGCTGTGTTAAGTAAAAACTGCAATTTGCAAGGCAAGCATGAAGGTGCACTTTAGTAGAACAAAGCAAACCGAGGCGGAGGAGTGATGAAGGCGGAGTCTCGTGGAGAAATCGTTCGGTGACAAAGATTTGAGTCAGTCATTTATTGTGGAACGCGCTTGGGACCGTTCTGAAATTGCAAATGTTCTCATGTCAAGGCAAATTTTGAAAGGGGTTATACCAGGGGTGTCCAAACTTTTTCATTTGAGGGCCACATGCAGAAAATCAGAAGGACTCAAGGGCCACATAATGTGATGAAGAGAAATTGTGTTTAGTCCGAAAAATTGTACATATAATTTATTTGTGCTTTTGCATATTTCGAAAAATGCTACAGTATATAAACCAATTTATTTGTAATATGGCAGTAAGGTTATTATAGTTTTGGAATTTTTCATTTTAGTTAGTTTCTATTAGTTTTCAGCGTGTTTCTGTTAGTTTTCATTAGTTCTTTTGTTAGTTTCAGTATTAGTATTAGTTTAAAAAAAAATGTGTATTGTGCAAAATATTTAAAAAACATCTTGGGAGCAACGTCATCTGAAGGTGCTTTTCTATTGGCTGCTGCTCGATGACGTTACTTCTGCGTGACATACTTTCAAACTAGTGATAGACCGATATGTTTTTTTTCAAGGCCGATACCGATACAGATTATTTGTAGACAATTCGGCCGATAACCGATATTTCAAGCCGATATTCATTCGCAGTAAAATGGGGGGGAATTCTTTCAAACTATATATAATTTCTCACTGAGTAACAAATTCATGTGAATGTAGCTCATTTGGGGTTTTTGTTAGGGTTCGTAAAAACGTTTCAAAAAGATTTTCGCGGTGAAAAATTGTGTGAATATGTTCCAAATGTGTATTCGACAAATAAAAACTGACTGCGAACATCTTACAAATCCTGATGAAAACCCCAAATTCGCTACGTTCGCAAGTATTCCCTGCTCAGTGACCTTTATCGGCCTTCAGATTAAAAAAATGGCCGATGGCGATATTTGTCAAAATGCCAAATATCGGCGCCGATAATCGGCCCGGCCGATTATCGGTCTATCCCTATTTCAAACGTCATTATTCCGGTTTATATTCAAATAAATTACTAAAAATCACATTTAAAAACATCCACAAAGGCTCATGCATTAAATTAATTGCCAAAAACTAAAACGAAGGACATGTTTGCTATAATTATAGTTAGTTTTAGTTAGTTTTTGTTTTTTAAAAAGCATTTTCGTTTTTATTTTATTTTGGTAACACAATTGTTCTTTGAATTGTAGTTTTTTTCATTAGTTTTAGTTAACTAAATTAACCTTCAAATAAATGAACCTACGGCTGGTTCATTTGATTGGCAACATGTAACGTGTTTTGTTTAAAAATTCGTCCCAGCATTTTTTTCCCATAACAATATATAAACTGTAGTAAAAATAACTTTTAAAATGTTATCGTCTTACCTTTACTTATAAATGAAATCTATGCGTCGCTCCTTTTGAATAAAAGCATCGATAACTTGCTTGTAAAAGTCCTCCTTATCTTTCTTCGGCTTTAAAAGTCACTCTCTGTCTCAACGGAGATCCCTGCCAGTGAAGAACGTCGTCCCTGACCAAGTCCTGTTCCAACTGTATGTTTTCAGTCTTTTCAGTGCGGAGAATGGCCGCTAAACCGATGCTGTAGTCGCTGGCACAGTGAGCACGCGCTGGACTAACTTTCAATTTCGAGATGTAATCCTCCATTTTGAAATAAAGGCCAAGCAACGAGAAAAAAAAATACTGGATGGCTACACTTGACGTGCTGTTAGCTTGCTAATACTACTTCTTCTATTGTTTGGCGCCAAAGAGTGCGCCAAAACAGAATCACTGGTCTCACTATCGCCCCCTGACATGAGGCAGGAGAACTGATCATTTGTCTGTCTAACATTTATGTTTAATACAATTGGCAAACTTAAACAAATTAGAAGGACCTCACAGTTTGGTGCCCATACGAAGTGCATATGGAGTGCAAAGAATAACAAATTGCTCGTGATGACTCACGCTGGTGATAAAATCAGGCTTCCAAATGTGAGTGGTGTGGCTTCAAGATCCAAGATTCCAAAGCAAGCGCCTTAGAAAAATATAAAGCATGAGCCAATGTATGCATAAGCATACTGTATATTTAGAGCACTGTAATATTAGTGGTTATGAGACTTGGCAGACAAATGTGTTATCTGTACCCTCGCTCCGCATTGCAGCGCTGCATGATGAAAAGTTCATTACTGGTAAATGTAACTTTGTAAGATAAGTGAAAAATGGTTTGACGTTGATGACTCCTCATCAGCGTCAGTCCTGTGTTGAATGGCGACCTCTGCGACGACCCCGCTTCCAAACAGTGTTTTCATAAGCAATCACTGTCTATCTCGACTAACGCTTGAAAAGGGTGCCTCCACAAGGGGGTGCTAATTCCCCGTGTAAACGCCACTGTTCATTTGGTCATGACTCTGTGCCAGCAGTCTGCAACCTGCAGCTCTGGAGCCACATGTGGCTCTTTTGTCCCTCTCCTGTGGCTCCCTGTGAATCTCTAAAATAAATACATATATAAATAAATAAAGGAATTTATATATTCTTTGCATATTTATTTTGATTTAGATCAAATATTCTTTAAATAAATTCACATTAAATAAAAATGAATAATTAAATATATATATAAAAAAAAATAGAGGCCAAATTTTTAAGTTGTCGGGAAAAAAAAGAAAGAGACAAAATGTAAATGAAAATATTTTTTAAAATTTCCTAAACATATGCAAAAAGTAACGATAAAATGTAAAAGTCCTAAAATTGATTTAAACAAAGGCAGAAAAGAAAATGTTCAAGTAATTAAAGTGTCCAAAAACAACAAGAAATCCCAAATAAGATCATAAAATGCCCACAAAATTACTCAAAATGTCAGAAAATTGGTAGCAAAAAGAAAGCAACATTTTTTTCAAATTGCCATAAAATGTCTGAAAGAGGAAGAAGTGAGGCATAAAATACTGTGTCTATAAAATTGCCAAAAAAAATGTCATAAATTTGACAGAGAGGCAGTCATGTCTAAAAATGTATATATAAAAAAATTACGCATGAAAATTTAAAATAAATAAATAAATAATCCAAAAACAGAAGAAGGAAGGTCGAAGAAAATGATTTGGATGCTGCATATTTTTCTGTTAAGGTTCAAGGTTAGCTCTTGGACCCTCAGTCCATTAGACTAACAGAAACACACTACTTCGTTCATCACAATGTTCAAATGTTTTGCGGCTCCGGCGAGATTTATTTATTTATTTTTTTTTAAAAGTTATTTATTTGGCCTAAAACGGGCCTCTTGACAGTAGCGGTTGCTGACCCCTACTCTATGCCATACAAAACCATTTCAAGTCGCATATTTCCTTTGCAATGTGGCCCTGTGGGGCCGCACACGACACCCACGCCAGAAACTATCATCGCTCATGATGCACAATATTTATGTAATGATAAAGTGGTAGAGTTTTCAAAACCGGCCATTATAAGAATAAACATTTGCAAGTTGGAAAATGATCATTTAATTTACGTTTTTTTATTTTTTATTTCATCATATTAAAGCTACAATCTAACTTTGGATGTGGCATTTATTTTCCTTCCTTCTGTCCCATCTGATGCAATAAAGCTACAGAGTGTGAGAAACTGTGCAGACTGGCTACGGGGCTCATTTTCAGTGGTTCTTTTTACAACGCAGACACAAATGTGTGGACTTTGCGCTTGAAAAGTTTGCAACTTTAGAAGTTTGCTAATGTAATGTTTAATCTTAAGCACCAGCGAGGCACTTTTTGTAGTGTTGCTTTGTTTTCCTTCAGCATGAAGTCTGACATTTGATATCCAACAGACCGTGGCTACAATATGAATAATTAATGAACGTGACACTCAGCGTCAGTATGAAAACTGGTGCCTTCCGGAGGTATAATTTACATTTACCTGAAAATAATTTGGCTTATAATTTAGAATTAAGTCATTTATTATGTAGAATGTAAAGTACATGACACTAACTTGAGAAAATAGTGTTGAGTGAAAAGTGAAATGGCGTTTAAATTAAAGTAAGTAAATCAAATAAAAGAAAAATCACAAGAAGGTGTCATGCATGCTATGTTACCTATGACAAAACTCAGTTCAACTCTAAATCTCAAACACAAACATTTTTGCAACATACTGTCTAGTCAGGAATCAATTTTGGAGCTCCAGAATGATCCAAATGCTGACTCGGAGGAAATCACAAGAAGGTGTCATGCATGCTATGTTACCTATGACAAAACTCAGTTCAACTCTAAATGTCAAACAAACATTTTTGCAACATACTGTTTCTCAGCAATCAATTATGGAGCTCCAGAATGATCCAAAGGCTGACTCAGAAGCAGTCCCAAGAAGGTGTCATGCATGCTATGTTACCTATGACAAATCTCAGTTCAACTCTAAATGTCAAAGACAAACATTTTTGCAACATACCGTCTAGTCAGGAATCAATTTTGGAGCTCCGGAAAGATCCAAAGGCTGATTCGGAGGCAGTCACAAGAAGGTGTCATGCATGCTATGTTACCGATGACAAAACTCAGTACGTGATAAATGGACAGTTTCTGGGAATGCTGTCCTAAGTTTATGTCTGGTATACTATCACTAATTACTACAAGACTGTATATTCTCATTTAGGACCGTTTTAATTATGCTGATGCCGAAGAAGGTCTAATCTATCCAAAATGATTCCCTATTCATATGCTGTCTTAGTCACGTCCACACTGGTTTTAACCGAAATAAGGGTGCAAATAGATAGGAAAAGAAAGTGAAAGGTCACAGCGATAAAACAATTTAGCTCAAGTTCCACGACCTAATTATATGGCCAAAATCTAACAGTGGTCTTTCCACCTGTTGACAAAAAAATCTGTTACAGTGCACACAATTTAGCAGATGCTATTGGGGATCGTAATTAAAGATCACAATCTAGTAAATCAAGCGCAACACATTTTGTTGTTAGCTTCTTTGTACACACAAGCTTCATTTTTATTTTTGGGAAAAAAAAAAATCTTTACTTACAAGGCCTTTTAACGACGAAATATGTCTTGTGGCTCAAGCGCAAATTACATTTCTATTAATACAGCCTTTATCTTGAGAGCGTATGCAAAATGAGTTTGACATCTGCCTCCCCCATATGGATTTAAAAATAAAAAGACAAAATCATTCAATAGACTCGCCACTGACGTCCAATTAGACGTCCGTGTGTGGCACTGAATGATTTCGTGTTTACATTCACAGCCTCTATGTCTTACATGTGGAGCCAATTTTGTGATGTATTCGTCGCATCCAAATAAGGACAAAATGGCCCTCCTCTCTTTACAGACTTTGATGTAGCTAAAATTGCAAGAAGATGGGAGCCAAACAACCTTGACGAGTCCGCCGTTGCTTTTAGTCCCATTACTGGCAATGTGATAAAATGGATTTCCCCAAATAGTCGACATATTTGCGAAAGATGAGGCAAAGTTGAACAATACCCGTGGTTATAGAAATTGGCATGCATACACGCTTTTATACAAGGCAGGACATTCAATGGAAGGATAATTTGATCATAAGTGATTAAATCTTTAACCTTATGCTCCACCATGGATATGTAATTGGATTTTGGGGCTATTTTCTGAGTTGAGCCAGTCAATGAAATGCACAGCGAACGGGCTTTATAATGATGCCAATATCTGATCGCAACCCGCAAGCCAAATCCATATTGTTTGATATGTGACATCCAACGCCAATATTTTGATAATTATTATTTCATCTCCGGGTTCCCCTTAGATGTGCAGGATGGCAGGTTGATTTTGGAGTCTCTGGGGAGAAGAGAGAATGGGAGAGCGTGTCCATGCTGGTAGGACTTTCGTGTGCATGTATCTAAGTTACGAGGACGTAAATTTTCAAAAATGAAAACTGCGACGCTACAATTTCGCTGAAAATCAAATGTACAATAAATTATCTCCGGGAACTTTTTACAACAAATTTAATTGCTAGTCAATCTGGTGAACGTTTTTTTTTATTTTTTTATTTTTTTTTTATGACTTAGGCTAAAGCTAAGTGCTATCTTGGTTGACAGTTAAACACTACACTCGCCACTAGAGTTGTCAAAATTAATCGATTAAAATCGACAAGTAATCGATTATCAGATGAATCGACAACTATTTAATCGAATAATCGTTTGGAGCCATTTTTAAATTATAATTGTCCAAATCATCGAATTTCAGCAAATCAACAGTAATTGTTCAATGATTTCTGTAGTCCTTCATGAAAGATGTAAGACATTTATTATTGTATTTATTTATTTATTTACTTACTAATTATCTATTTTTACTTTGGAAAACAATGACCGAACCGATAACATAGTACATCCCTTTTTATTTTTTTATTTTTTATTTTTTTTAAACACAATATACAAATACGAAGTACAAAATAAACACTAATCACTTGTTAACTTTTTTGCTCTCAATAACTAATATATATATTTTTTATGTTTTAAGTGCCAAAGACGTATTTATACGTTTGTTTTGTTTTTAAGCAAGAGCAAACAGAAGGCTTTGATGCAGCCTCTCAATTGCAAAGAACGGTTGCAGAAATGGTAGTTATTACACAAACGGCCATCAGGTGGCAGCAGAGCAAAGGAGGTCAGGGCCAGGGCCATGTTGAAAAAAAGATCAATTACAAAACAATGCGGCTGGCGAAATTGGCACAAGTCAAGTCAAGAACACAAGTCAAGTCAAGTCATCTTTATTTATATAGTGCTTTCTTAGCCGTCCAGATGTACAGTAGCCTCCCGACCGGTGGCTTGAGGACAACATCACTTGGCATAAAGTTTTCTGCCAGATTTATTTTTATTTTTTTTTCCAAAAGTGGTTCAAATCCCAGAGGCACTAACACTATTGAACATATCCTGTATATATAAGTACAGCTTGTTATCAGGCAGTTTGAAAAATGCATGATGCATTTAATGCCCTCTATTTCCTGGAAGGAACAGTAATAAAGTTTATTCCCTACACTCCGACGTAAAAATAAATGCAACACAAAACTCTGCAGACGTTGTCCTCATCTCCTCCAGTAATGGCGGCAGAAAAGCTAATACAGAATGCTCGAGGGTCTTCCTTTACAGCTCCGCTCTCGTAATGTAAGCAGGACCCGACAACATTGTCACTTCTGCAAGCGGCAAAAGAAACATGCTAAATATGACATCAGTTATTATCTACTGCAGGGGTGACCAAACTTTTTCATTTGAGGGCCACATACAGAAAATCAGAAGGCCGCAAGGGCCACATAATGTTATGAAGAGAAATTGTGTTTAGTCCGAAAAATTTTACAAATAATTTATTTGTGCTTTTGCATATTTAGAAAAATGCTACAGTATATAAACCGATTTATTTGTAATATGGCAGTAGGGTTATTATAGTTTTGGAATTTTTCATTTGTTAGTTTTTGTTAGTCTTGTCGTTTAAAAAATGCTTAGTTTTAGTTTAGTTTGTTAGTTTCAGTATTTGTATTAGTTTTTTGTGACGTCATGCAGCTGACAAACAAATTCAACCGGCCACGTCTGCGACATGACCCCCACCCCCCCGCGCTGCAATTGGCTGGAGGGGTATAAACACTGTCTTTCCCCAGAAACGTCCCGCTGTTTACAAAACAAACACAAAATGGCAAAATACAGGCTGGGGGGTGGGGATTTAGGAAAAAATAAATCACCACCACACATTAACAGAAGCCCAGAGGTTTAGATTAAGAAGGAGTTCATGGGTAAATATCCTGTATTTAGATGAGTGAAAATGGAACACGGTGCCTTTAAAAAAGCATTTTTATTTTATTTCGGTAAAAAATATTGTTTTTTGAATTTTAGTTTTAGTTTTTTCATTAGTTAACTAAAATAACCTTCAATGGCACCTGTTTTTTTCGATACCCTCCCTTCCTACTTTGACCATCTCCAAACATTTTTGTTTTGCTTATTTTATTTGAACTACAGTATGCCAAATGCCATTTTTAGCATATGTTGCGGGCCACTGAAAAATGGATGGCGGGGCCGCAAATGGCCCCCTGGCCATAGTTTGGACACCACTGATCTAGTCTTCAGTTTGTCAGGCCGGTGGTGAGCGCACCACAGACGTTAAAATATAACAATCTTTACAGTCTTCATCTTACCACAGGCTTGATTATCATAAATAAAATATTTTTTCTTGTAATATGGCTTTATTTTTATGAACTCAGGTTGTTTTTTTTTCGTAAAACATGCACCAGCCTCATAAACATGAGAATTGTTTTCTTGCAATTTTACAGTTTTATACTAGCTTTAAAATGTTTACATTACATTTCAGTTGCAAGACTCTCAGATATGACGTGCGGACTGAAAAATAATGAATAGCTTTTATATTCCAACTGTCAAAATATTCCCTTTATGGCCTACTCTATACAGCTTGATGCTATGTTTTATTATTCATGTTGTCTGGTTATCCGACGCGCCATCTCACAATCTTCCATGCGTCATTCTGAATTGGATGCGTTTTCCGTGGATTTATTTGTGAAAAATCAGTAGGGGTGTCACGATTCGCCAACTCCACGATTCGATTTAAATTTCGATTTTGGGGTCACGATTCGATTTTTTTTTCGATTTTTTTTTTTTTTTTTTTTTCGCTCCCCCACTTTATAACACAGAGGCATATGCTTCTGTAGGCTAAGGCTAGTCTATGATCATTGGTTCTATTCATTGTACAGTAAATCTTATTTCAAAAGATCGGCTACATATAGGTGATGCAATTTCCATATTATTTTTGTGTAAATTTATGTAATATATGATAATTGACATTAGGCAGGAATGATCAAATTCAAAGAATTTATTTACAATATAAAGTTAACCGTCTTGTTCTTACTGAAGTGTAAAATAAAAAATAAAAAAACAAAAACAAAAAGTCACAGTGGGTGCCTGCCATCTATTGACTGTTTTTGGTTACAACAGTGTGCTGTGCGTTCCTCTTAAAATAATGTGCAATGTGCAACAACAACAAAAAATATATTGTATCCAAAGTCATGGAACAAATACAGCCTGAACAAACTATATCCCAACATTTACAGTTGCTGGGCATACTGTAGCGTGGTTCAAGTACACTAATTAAATGTTTGAATCCAGCGTTTTCCAAGGCTGCAGGTCTGCTGCTATAAATAGACCTATGGATCTGGCGTTTCGCGCGAGCTGAAGTGTGTGGAAGTTTCACTGTAAATGAGGATGAAATAGTTGGTTGGACCGTTGTTTTCCCACTTCTAGTTGAATTTGATAAATCTAAATCTTTGTGATGCCTGCGTAAATGTCCCGCCGCCGGCTCCGCTCCCCTAGTATGTATGTGTGTGTTTGTGTCGGCTGGTGCCCGTATAATGGTACTTCAGTTTGAATGCGCCAGAGCGACACTCTGATTGGAGGACTGTGCCAGCGCGACACTCCGATTGGACGACTGTGCCAGCGCGACACTCCGATTGGACGACTGTGCCAGCGCGACGCTATTGTGTATCCGTGTATTATACCCCTATTGTTGTTTCTCCTCCGTTCTGTCAGTTCTGTCAAATGCGGTTATTATTTGTTCACCTTCCACTTTCACTCCCTTGTCAAACCCCTAACTGAAATTTCAATTAAAACTACTCAGATGTTAAAGTCGACCCGTGTTTATCTACTCTATATTTTCTGTTATTGTGTTACTTCCCTTCCCCTTGACGAGCCGGGCGTAACACCGTGGCCGAGTACAGTACGCGCACATAGCATATCTTGCAACTGTGGTCTTTTTATCGATAACGTGAACGTTGTCGACATAACTCACCGGGAACGCAAAATGTTTCCAAACTGGTGACGAGAGAAGCGGGAGCGGCTTGAAGCACCATTGCTGTGTCTGTCCGCGCTTGCCATCATGACTGCAGGAGAAGTCAGCTAACAAGTGCCGTTAGCTAGTAGCTGAATGGCTGCGTCTCATTTGCTTTCCTGGGAGGTGGCGGTGGCGGCGGGCGCGGGGGGGGGGGGGGGGGGGGGGGCATCGAATCGTGTGTCCTCTCTTCTATTTCGATGCTCGAAATCGTGACGTAATTTCGATCGATTTCGATAAAAAATCGAAATCGTGACACCCTTAAAAATCAGTATTGCACGGGGGATTTATGGAAGGACGTGTATAGGTGAACCCGTGACGAACAGACGTTTGAGAGGTGAGAAAGATGAAACTTGTTGATCACAATTTCATTTACGTTCGGTTTATGGAGCTGCAAGTTCATTTATATGATAGAGGCACAAAAATGGTATGCTGATGAAAGCACAGGTGAGGGCTTAGTAAACTTTTTATGATCTGCCGTTAAAGTAGAAGAACGCAAATAATTTAGTACATGGTGTCGAGGTAGGTCCTTTGCTCAAAATCATTTGGTATTTATATAGTGGCAAGTAACACTGCTGAGCTCCCACAAACTTTCAGTTATTATGCTTGCACAAAGTCGCTAAAGGTTAGCAAATGCAACGCAAGGCAATTAGCACGTTTGATGATGTTTGTCAACTGTGTCTTATAAGCATTCAGTCTTGTGTAAAATGTCAGGTGTCAGCCCTGCACACCTGGCTGCCTCAATTCTCTGTTCACTCGGGAGTTGATTTGAATACATTACTGTTGTAATCACAGATCCCGTCACCGAAGATGGTTTGTTTCACAAAAGACTTTTCACAAATTGCATAAAGAGAAGTTGGTAGAAGTCGGTATGTATCAATGACTAAAAAATAAAACCATATAAAAATGTACATTTTATTGAAAATGTAGATATAAATTGAGGTATAAGATGCGCGATTAATGTGCGATTAATTATTGAAGTCATGCGATTAATTCCGATTAAAAATTTTAATCGACTGACACCTATAGTTCTAAATAGCCAATAAAATGTACAATAAAAAGTTTTCATACTCTTGTTAACCTAAATACTGAAAAAAAAAACTAATAGAAATATGGCTGCATCTTTTAGTCATACAGTAATTTCATAGTTCATAAAAATGAGTTAAAATTAAAAAGATGTACTGTACTGTAAAAAAAACGACATTGATTTGCGTTGGTAATTTTTCTGCCACTTGGTGGCATAATTGCATTTGTAAGACCTTGGTGACAGCTCAGTGCATTTTTCTTGTCATTAACTCATTTGCTCCCGAAAACATATGTTTTTTCTTACGTTTTAAGTGTCCCAAAGACATATTTATACGTTTGTTTTTAATCAGTCACACTTTTTTTTTTTTACCGTACAGTACATATTTTAAATGTTATTTTTTAAATTAAATTGTTATGTATCAATGACTAAAAAATAAAACCATATTTAAATTAGGGGAAAAAATATGTACATTTTATTAAAAATGTAGATATAAATTGAGGTATAAGATACGATTAATGTGCGATTAATCGTCAGTTAATTATTGAAGTCATGCGATTAATTCCGATTAAAAATTTTAATCGACTGACACCTATAGTTCTAAATATCCAATAAAGTGTACAATAAAAGGTTTTTATACTCTTGTTAACCTAAAACTGGAAAATATGCTAAACTAATAGAAATATGGCTGCATCTTTTAGTCATACAGTAATTTCATAGTTCATAAAAATGAGTTAAAATTAAAAAGATGTACTGTACTGGAAAAAAACGAGTGTGACATTGATTTGCGTTGGTCATTTTTCTGCCACTAGATGGAATAATTGCATTTGTAAGACCTTGGTGACAGCACAGTGCATTTTTCTTGTCATTAACTCATTTACTCCCCAAAAATATATAAATACGTTTTTTTTTTTAAAACATTTTAAGTGTACCAAAGACGTATTTATCCGTTTGTTTGTTTAAATCATTACACTTCTTTTTTACCGTACAGTGCATATCTTAAAAGTTGTAATTTTTTTTATTAAATTGTTATGTATCAATGATTTAAAAAATAAAACCATATTTAAATTAGGGGAAAAAATGCACGTTATTGAAAATGTAGATATAAATTGCGGTATAAGATGTGTGATTAATGTGCGATTAATCATCAGTTCATTATTGAAGTCAAGCGACTCAAACTCAAACTCATTTACTCCCAAAACATAAAAATACGTTTGTTTGTTTTTTAGCGTGCCTCTGAACTCTCTTTCACAATATTGTGTATCATATTGACTCTCTGTAAAGCTCTTGATTTGGATCTCATTGTTCAGTGCTCAGAGAGTTATGCATTCATTTTTTTGCTGTCTTTATTGTTACATTTCTGTCTATTGAATGGAAACTATTTTTAATTGAGCTGATTTTGGAAAAAGTTTGCGCTGGAGTAAATTGCCATCCATTGGCTTTTAAACGGATGGATCCGGGTGGTATGCCTTTCAGTAATGGAGGCAGGGAAGACGTTTATACATAACCATTTACCGCGTATATGTGCATAATCAGGAGCAGCGCTTTCTGAAAGAGTATGTCGAAATGACAAACGAAGCTTTTCCAGAACAAGAAAAAAGCTTGCTCTGTCACCATGTGCGGATTCTAAAGAGCTGGGTGTTCCTTGGGAAGGGGGGGGGGGGGGCAGCCTGCACATCAGAGAGACGCTCATCACTGTCCCATCTCTCCTTGCACCCTTCTGCTCAACACAGTCGAGCTCGCCCATTCTGTGCGGCCATCCGTCTGCACCACTGATCAGACGCTTTCAAACCGCGGCTTTGATAAGCAGGTGTGGTTTCTTTAAAAGGATTTTTTTTTGGTGCGTAATGTGCGAGATGGGGACATGGGGGGGGGTTGAAGGCAGAACATGACGCGTTTGTGTGTGTGCACATCAGGGAATATGGAGGCTACCTTTGACTTTCCCTCGAGTGCTTTGGGTGCAGTCTGTCTACCGGAGCTCAAGCGTGCTAGTAGTCGACCAGCTGTATCTCAGTAAGGTCACGTTTTGAGACTGACTAGAAATGACAGATATTCGGCTTCTCTGAATTGACAATGAGTCTTAAGAGATACTTCAATGAGAATGAGATATAAACGTCTTGAAGCATTTTTACGAATGGGGTGATGAATTCACATCAAGTTGGTGGGCTCAAAGAAAAGGGAACGGTCTATTACGTCCTCTTGTTGCATATTTTTATGGGGATTTCTTCCCTCCTGACACATTCACGTGCATATTTGTATAGAGACATAGACAGAGAGTTTTACAGTTGTCGGGTAACAAGAATACAGTCAAACTAGGGTGGGCGATATGGTAAAAATGTCATATCGCGATTGTTTAAAAATAAATTCACGATCTCTGATTTTATCACGATTTTTTTTAAAACATATTTTTATACTAATCTTCACATTTCTGAACATGATTCTGATCAGGTTTCAAATGAAATAGTGCAATTATAGCAGCTCTGGTCGATATTCTCCCAGACTACAGGAGGCAGTAAAGAGTGCCAACGGTGTATGAACAGCGCTAGTTCACAACACAATAGAAGTTGAACATGTTTTTTCCTCAATAATCTATCGACCAACAAGTGAGGCTTGAACCCACAACCTCACGGATGAGGTGACCACGCTACACCTCACCAGAGCGCAACTTATATTTTAATGTTTTCTGCTTTAGTTACCAGTTTAAGTTCAAGTTTAAGTTAAGTTAAAGAAGTGTCTAAAGAAGTGTCTAGAGTTTTATAAGCTATGGTTAAAAAAATAAAAATAAAAGAATTGACATTAAGAAAAATGAAAGGGAAAATGAGCCACAGCCTAGCCCGTGTAGTGTAAAAAAAAAAAAAAAAAAAAAAAAAAAAAAAAAGCCAATAAATGGTTATTGAAGCTGAAAAACTGAAATTGATAGATCGCTAGAAACATCTCCTGATGTTCTTCAACCAATAACTCCCCTGCTCCTTGCTTCTTACGCCCAGTAAGCAATCTTTTGTCACAGAAATGGTAAAGGCTTGATTTACTGTTGTTAATGACTTTAGTCTTTTTTTTTTTTTTTTTTTTTTTTTTTTTAAAACATCAGTTTTCCCCTGCAGTATAATGGTTCATCATTCATGCCATCACTATCAAAGAAACATAATATTTAGTTACAAGACGAACACTGGATGTTCTCAATTATAAACAACTCTCACTGACATAGGCAATAATTATACACTAGAATATAAATAGTGCTTTCATTCACAAAAAAGATTAGGAAGCCCAGGTTGTAACCTAAAGTATAAACATAAACATAAACATAAACAAACAAAAAGAACCAAGTTTCGTATTGAGTGGGGTTTGGTGATGTGTCAGAAAAGTTCCAGGACTGGTGGCACAAATATTCCGCACCGTTTATTGCGCCACCAGTCCTGGAAGTTTTTTGACACACTTGTTGGGTGGGACGCACTTGTAGGTCTAAAATAAAGAATGTCATAAAAAACTAGTGCATGACTGGAGATTTTTATGGGTATGCAAGCTGTACAATTGCAAATGAAGGATTTTGACAGTAGGATTTTAAATGAAGGCTGTATGTACGAAGCTAAATGAGGCAGCATGAAGTCCGAACATCTTCCCAAATTAACTTTCACCAATGCTTCGTTAATTCTTAAACAGGCAAATGATTAACTTTATTCGTAATCAAGTGACAGAGCACGTTTGAGTCCTTCATCTTTTTAAATGCATTTCCAGAACGCATATAACGCCATGATAGGCGTCTCTTCTCGTCACACTTGCTACCTGATTGAGGGCGGATTCGCAGATGGTCGGAGCTGGTGCCAGCGTCGGCCTGGGTACGAGGTGGCGTACAAGTTGAGAGACAAACCCCACAACAGCTAATCTGGCACATCGTCCAGCCTCTTGGCAACACTCCGAGGGCAACAATTACTGAAGCACGGCGCTCTTGAGAACACAGCACCTCCCCGAGCACACTTAATTCAAACGAGTTTCCGCCGGTCACTGTTGTAACTAATCACGCTCAAATGAGGATAGGTCTGATATTATCTTTCAAACATGAGCTGATTGTCTCTGTTGCTGTGTTTTTCAGAAATTGAATATTGGCAGACCAATCAAGGGTTATAAAAAAATAAAAATCTTGCCAGCTAACAAATGAGGTTCTCTCTGGTCTGTTTTCGCCGGTCGTGTCAAGAATGGAAACAGGAAAAAGGAGTGAATGACGATCAGGTGAATTATTTGGGAGGAGTTATTAAACTATGACCTCTATAAAAGGGCAAAAATGGCGGCAAATGCCAAATTAAATTCAAAATGGTGGACTTCCTGATAGGTTGGGGTTTGACTAGAAAAGACGTTTGTTTGGGTTGTGGCCAGTTACTCACAATTTTCGTTGATAATTAATACATTTAACTCTTTCACCGCCAAAAACGTTCAATGACGTATTCTAAAATCCAAATGAATGCCGCCATAAACGTTATTTGGCGTCAATTATGTTTTTTGGCAGTCAAAGAGTTAATAAGTGTATAGACAAATCAACATAGTAGCAAAAAAAAAAAGAAAGAAAAAAAAAAAAGGCCATGAGCACTTAACTCATTTAGTCCCAATAACGTGTAAATACGTTTTTTGCTTTAAGTGTCCCAAAGACGTATTTATACGTTTTTTTATGCTAAAGCATACAGAAGGCTCTTCTAATGCTAATTGCTGCAAAACGGTAACAGATAAACATACTTTTTTTTTTCCTGATGAAAGAAGAGACTTTAATCTTTCTTTTGATAGGTTCCATGCTTTTATAGCAATAGAACACAATATTCTGTGGGCCTTGCAAAATACAGTAAAACAGCCGGGAGCGAACGGGATTGCTTCTGTGAAAATGGCTGGGAGTGAATGAGTTAAAAGAAGATGCTAGGTGACATGCTGCATACACAGGAACTGAAGATGTTCCCTAAGTTTACAGTCTTTTAAAAGTTGCTTGGGTTTAAACTTGATTCCTTGGATCAGTTCCAGGTCTGACTTCTTTCTCAGCACAAGTATCTTCGTCTGCGTTTGGATCGTCTGATTTAGTTACAGTCCGATTAGCGTTCACACCTGACAAAACAACACTCACCACTGGGGAAAAAAGAAAGTTGTTTGATCCAAACAGACTGAAGGGTGAATACAGAAAGTGCTCTCTTCCAAAGTCTCCCTCAAACCATCATCTGTACTTTTAAGATGAAGAGCTGTCGAAAAGACAGAAGCGTCCGTTGAAAAGCACCAGCTAAAAACGTCCATTTGTCGGACAGGCGAGGCTGACCGTAATGAGGCACAGAGGGGCTCTGTCAGAGCCCAGACAAAAGACCCCACCGGAGTCCTTCAACACTCGCCTGGGGAGAAGTGCCAGTTTCTGTCCTTCCCCCTCCAGGTTGGAAAAGTCTGAGTGGCTCTGTTCTACTCTTAGCTACTGATCAATATGTCCTGTTCTGGTCAGCTTGTCACTGTGCCCCCGAGGGGGGGTACTGTGAAGAAGTGGCAGTGTTCCATAAAGCAGCTGCGGCCCCCGCCGTCAGCTGCCGCCACCAAACGTCTGTGTTTTGGGAGATGTTATTGCCCGTGAGGAGCTGTGACTCAGGACTTACAAATCAATGAGGGAATGGAACACAGAACAGAGTCTGCCTCTGTACTGACAAGAAATCAGTGTCTTCGGAAGGATCCGGCAGGTCGTTCTTAACACTACTGTCCATTACGTCACTGCAGTTTGACAGCAGTGAACATAAAGACAATTACGTAAAAAAAAAAAAAAATGTCAATGAAATTTGATCGCTACGTTGTATACAGTGAAATGCCGCAACTCGACCACAATCTCTTCAGCACTGCTATTATTTAATGCAATTTCCCCCCAAAATAAATACTGTATTTTCCGCACTATAAGGCGCACCTAAAAGCCTTCAATTTTTTCAAAAGCTGACCATGCGCCTTATAATCCAGTGCGCCTTATATATATGGATCAATATTGAGCCACAACAGGTCTCGCTGTCAAGACGCTATCGGTGACCCTGCACGATCGGTGACGCGCATGCGCAGAAGATCCCGCCAGATCGGATCGCTAGCTAATACTAATACTTTACCTCAGAGAAAATAATAAAACAGCTGTTTATTCATTTTGGGAGTGAATTGAGTTGTCAGAAAGCTGGTTTGTCATCTATTAATAAAGTTTGACTGACCTATCTGACTGTTTTGTTGACATTCCCTTTAGCGCAGCACCATCTAATGGATGCATACCGTAACCCCAGCCTCTACTGTAGCGCCTTATACTGTATATGGAAAAAGTTTGAAAATATGTCATACATTGAAGGTGCGCCTTATAGTGCAGAAAATACGGTAATTACGTTTGAAATCATCAAAGATTAATTGAACTGAACTATTTGTAAAAAGAAAGATATAAACCAACTTAAAACAAAGAATAATTTTAAATAAATAAATACATAAATAAATGGGAGCGGCACTGTGCAATTACATTATATTCTTGGATGGAAAAACAAAACAAAACATGTTCACCAGGTCACATGCCCTCCCCGTGGCATCACACCCTGTCCCCCACCCCCAGTGGGGGTCCATAATGTTCCACAGACAGTCAGCAGTTAGACTACTGTCCTTGCATCTTTTTATGTGCATATTGCAAACATTGCATTCCATATGATAAAAGCAAATCTTCTATCAGACCTTTGGGATGCATTTTAATGCAAGGTGTGAAGAGAAAATAATCAAACACCATCTGCATACACAACACCTGTGAAGCAAAACCAGCAAGGCAAAAACGATTGCATTTTTGGTTTGAACATTCTCGGTCAGCTCTTTGCAATGTATCATCACATAAATCTATTCCAGCTACCTGCTGTAATTACTTTACAGTAAGTACAACACAAAGGTGTGATATTTCATTTTCACCTGTTTATCAGACAGTGTGACTTTGACACTGGGGCTCAAAAACAGATGTCAGCATTATACTTCAAATATACTGAGTCTGTTGTGTTGAATGCTAATTAAAGCGGCAAATTACTTATGTGCCATTTATTTCTGCTTTGATATTGGGTCTTCTAAGGGATACTTGACTCACTGAGCCATTTTCAGCTGTAAAAAGTTAATATTTTGTCTATAATTAATGTGGTAGCTTCATTATTTTTCATGTAAAACCTTTAAAAAGTTTTTTTTACATTTTTTTTGTCACTCACTCACACAAACAAACATGGTCTCCCAGGAAGGGAGCGAACCCACGCCAGCTGGCACCGAAGGCAAGTGATGGTGCCACTCCTCCACCCAGAGCTCCTAATACCTTCAAAAAGTATTTTTTCTATTTGCTGTCGACTAAAAATGACATCACCTGTCCTGCGGAAGTAGGTAACGACCAATCATGGCTCAGTTTGCTGACCAACCTCAGGAAACAGGTGAGCCATGATTGGTCGTTATCTACTTCCTCAACACAGGTGATGTCATCATCAGTCGAAAGCAAGAGGAAAAAAATAGTTTAATTGTACAAGAAAAATAATGAAGTTATCAAATTAATTCTGGACAAAATATGAACTTTTCACTGCTGAAAATGGTTCCCTTTAATATTCGTTTACAAGAAAACACATTTTTGAAGGTATCCCTCATTTGCTCCCAAAAATGTAAATACATTTTTTTATGTTTTAAGTGTCCCAAAGACGTATTTATACATTTTTTATTTTTTAAGAATATATACACGTGAATGGAGGCATGAATTTTTTAAAGTTTTGTTGAAATTTGAACAATGTAAATTGGAAGTATTATGTGGGAGCTGTTACGCGGCAAAAAAGTGTAAATTAAAAAAATAAAAATAAAATAAAAAAAATCACAACATATATGTTATTGTGATTCAAGAGAAATTTGTGGGTCAAGACAAAGACTTATAATCTGTCTTTTTCGTTACTACTTTAAACGAATGAAACATTTAATGACATCTATTTTGTATACATCACATCATGGCTTCTTTCGAAAGCACTTCTTTTTCCTTCCAGGAAGATAAATATAATTCTTTGTGCAAAAAAACCCTCAGGGTTATACGCGCCAAGTGTGACACTATAAATTTAACATAGAACAAGCTGTATCCTGTTAAGTTTATTTTTGCAACTTCATTTTCAAATCTGACAGGCAGTTTTGCTGCATTTAAAGCGCTAAACTGTAAACTGAGGTACAAGTCGAGGGAACATAAAAAGGGAATTTGGTAGGATGCGGCGTTATAAATAATCCCGTGCCCTCCCACAGCTGCATTCAGATGGTGAGAAGAACTGCGGGAAGAAGACGGAAGACCTGAAATAGCCTCCTGAAATAGCCCCGAGCATCCTGGGAGAGCAGCCTGCCTCAGCCTGTAGTTAATTCCCACCCCTTGTCCTTAAACGTGTGTGGTCATGTGCGTGAAAAATAGATGTTTGTGTGTTTGTGGGTGTTTACTCTCACTTTCCCCTCCCTTCTCATTTGATTTAAATAAAAGCCACCCAAGTTAAATTGACATGTCAAAGGGAAAATCAGAGTGAAGCAGGAATTTATGAGTAAACATTTCATTTATGCGCCCACTCATGTTTATTCATTTATGACAAGGCTATAGTAATGTAAAGTAATGCTTCCGTATGGTTCGCTTGCACTATTCATTAGCTTGTGTATTGCCTGAGGTGTAGCTGCTTATAATGGTTGAAGAGCTGTTTTGGCAGCAATGTTATTGAAAGAAGCATGGATTTTTATTCCATATTCATGACGGTAACAAGAGAGAAAAAGATCCACGACGCCACGTCTTTGTGTGGCTTTTCGATGAGAGGAATTCTGGGAGAAAAAAAAAAAAAGAGGGAAAGGAGTTTAATGTGTGCGCGCGCATCTCAATTCATTCCCATTTATTTCCGAGGGAAATTGTTTCAGCGACGGCGCCGTTTCCGGATGCGGCCATCGCTCAGGATGGCCAAGGTCTCAGGTGTGAGATGTTGCCATACATCAAGGCATCACTGATCAATATTGATTGATCTGTGCAACCTCGCAGCCATCCCTTCCGCTCATGTGATTCTATTTATGTAATTAATATGGAAGACGTGCTGTCAGCTCCAACTACTTAACCTTGCAGAGAACCCTAATAAATTACAAACAGGGAAGTGGAGATAAATGGAGTTGGTGGTTCATGCAGTTATTCTCCGAGCAAGAGTTTCTTCTCGCGGTAGTTTGTCTCGCACATGTCCAATGTGTGATGTAATATGACACCAGATGGCTGAAGAAGCACCCTGGTATCAATCTGTGGAATTTGATGTGTGAAGGAACGTAATGAAATACCTTTTTGGCTTTTTCTTGAAATCACTTAAGTTTGACTACAAGCTGATCATTAATACTCGCAATACGAAACACAAAGTGTAAATACAAATGACGACTTTTGTGGTATGCAAGGAGGTTAAAAAAAAAAAAAAAAAAAAAAAAAAAAAAAAAAGTATAGTTTGTATGTTTTCATTTGGCCACAATTAGCATTAGAATATAAATTTCATCATTATTCTGATTTCTGGTGAAAACACCGTCAAAAAGAGCTTGTTGCAACTGCCCTGTCTGATCTCTTATACTCTGCTGCCACCTGGTGGCCATTTTTTGAAATTACTTCCATTGCTTTAAGCCACCTCTTCGTGTCAGAAGCTGCAACATAAACAAAAAATCTGCAAACACGTTTTTGGAGGTGAAGGACAAAGTATTAGAAAAACATTTTCACACGTTTTTGGGTTTTAATGAGTTAAGTTTGACTACAAGCTGATCATTAATACTCGCAACAACATGAAACACAAAGTGTAAATACAAATGACGACGTTTGTGGTATACAAGGAGGTATTGAAAACACAGTAAAATACAGAAAAATATATGATTAATGTGTAGCCAAGTGGGTTTTGTTGTAGGCTGTCCTGTTTTTGCTCCTCTTTGATTCTCGCGCCCACACTATCAACATTTGAAAAATGGCGTGTAGGTGTACCACAACTAGAGCTCATGGGGAAAATATGATTTAATGATAGTTGAATCCCTTTCTCTTAAACATAATTATTTGAATTAAGTGTAGATTAAACCTAAACGCAGATGCCGACCAGGTCAACCAGGCAAGCCAAAAACAATATATTTTGTAATTGAGAGATGGATTGACTGGGCTGACAGGTTGTTGTGATTGAAAATACTGGCAGGTGACAGGAATATGAAGTGGTAGACATTCAAAGTAATCAATTCTAGATTTCCCTTGTGCCTCTTATCAAACCGTGCAGTATTAGTGATGGATGACCATGATTGTGCAGATATTTGCTTCTTTATTATATGATGCAAATCCGATTGTTTGTAGCTGGGCAACGCCATCTTAAGACAGATCATTTTGATCAAACACGAAATCACATATGAATGTGGAGGTTATTTTTATTTTTTTATTTTTATGTGGTGTATTACCTAAAAACCAATGCTAATGGATAATTAGAATGTTCCAAGACTACTCAAGAGTTGAGTATACTTGCAAACATTTGGAAAACGTGGTAACGAACACCCCCTAAACAATACTGTTTTTTGTTTTGTTTTGTTTGTTTTGTACAAAACGTAGTTACTTAAGTTTCAGAACAGGGTGAGTGTGATATCATAATTGTTTGAAAATGTTTTTATTTTGCTTCCAATGAGTAGCCAATCTGCGGTATGGCTGCCAAGAGCTGGATGGGCTTCATCAATTCAATTAAAATCTCTGGCTCCATTTCTGCGATCTCTGTCCTGATTGCAGCCAGCTGTCAACGTTGCTAGGTGACAACATGTGGCGCTTAGAGTGGAAACAACAGTTGGAACAATTGATAGTTTTCCTTATCTATGTTTTCAGAGAGTAGGACTTTTTATTTGTTCATACTTTTGTTTTTTTTAACTATGAAATTAACTTTTACTGCCACGTTATCAAAAAAAAAACCTTTAATATGACAAAGGCTTTGATCATTTACGTCATCCTTGAAAACATTCTATTTCATCAGATTTTGTCAAGTTTCATTGCAATTTCATACACATTGAGCCCATTGAAAAGAGATACAATGCTGCCATCTGCTGGCCATAGATAGCGTTTTTGATTCCACAACTCATTGACCAGGCAGTGCGCTCTGCACTTAGACGGTGAACTACCCAATGGTATATTAAAAAAAAAAAAAAAAAAAAAAAAAAAACTTAGTTGACGTCATTTACCGTGTATGGCGGCATACATCGGGATTTTACCATTCGTTATTAAACGTTTTTGGCGGCGAAATAGTTAAATATCAATTATTCTGAATGACAAGCAAACAGTTGTTCGTCCGTGAGATAAAAATAGCTCCGAACATTTTTTTGACAAATCTTTATAAGATGGTGAATTGTGTGTAGTGGCGTGGAGATTCATGCAAAAGCCTTTATTTGATGTAATTCCCCTCTTCTACACATCGATAGATAACATAAGCCAATTATTCTCTTCATGAATGCTAATGTCTCTGTGGAGGGCAACGGATGCATGCATTCTTTTTGTCCCTATGAATCATTTAGAGCAGTGGACCGAACTTGGCTTTGTTGCACTATAAATGTATGCAGTATGCTAGTGCTACATTTAGACCAAATTTTATATATATATATATATATATATATATATATATATATATATATATATATATATATATATATATATATATATATATATAAATGACAGAAAAACATTTGGAAAGCATTTTCCCTCATCACTATTTGTTCTGAATGGATCTGAGCTTTTTACCGGTTACTATATTTATTTGGCAGAGAAGACCGGTCATGGAATTATTTTGTAATGCATACTGATGTAATGGATGCTGGAAATCAGCTGAACAGGTGTTGCTGAAATGAAGTCAGGCAGATTTATATTTAGCGCCATTCCGCCACGGATGCGTCAGACAGCCGATTCTCGTCCTGCCTGCAGGAAAGCAACGACGTTACAACCGTTATCATTATAAAGGATTACAGTTCTAATCAAGACTCTTGTGAGATGATTCATCACAAATAAATGAACTTGACACTGCTGGATGTGTATCATGTAAAGCGATTAATAACTGGTATTATGGAAATTGGTGTAGTGCAACATATGGTTGAGAAATACCTCGTTGGAAATGTGCGCTAATGGTTCCACAGATGCTGACTAATAGACTGAGTTGTTGTTTTGGCAGCTTGTGGTCAACTTCCATCAGTACCATTAATGAAGTAATTGTGGAAATATGTGCTCGCGATGTGGCCATCATCTGTGAAGTTAGCATGTTGTTTATTTAATATTTATTTATTTTTCATGATAGTTACCGGTAGTTTTTCCTTCGTTTAGAGGTTGTTTTATTTTTGTTAGTTTTAATTAGTTTTCAGTGCGGGTTTGTTAGTTTTGGTTAGTTTTAGTTTTTCAGAAAATGCTTTAGTTTTGATTATTTTCAGTAATATTTTTCGTTTCATAAAGTGCAATATTAGCCATTCAGCCTTTTGTTATTCATAGCTGCCACCAAATAACGTCACTTCTAGGTGATACACAGTAAACAACTGTTCAACCGTCCCTCTTCCGGCTAATGTTTTTGCTGTAATACCAAAGCAAACACATTTAAAATCAAGCCCAGAGCCTCATGTATTGAATTAACTGCCAAAAATGAAAATGAAAGATGTTTAGTGTACTTAACTCCTTAAAACCCAAAAACATGTGTACATTTTTTTTTTTTAGTGTTGCAGCTTCTGACATGAAGAGGTGGCTTAAAGCAATGGTAGTAATTTCAAAAAACGGTCACCAGGGGGCAGCAGAGTATAAGATCAGCCAGGGCCATGTTGCAACAAGCTCTTTTTGACGGTGTTTTCACCAGGAATCTGAATATAGATGAAACTTATATTGTAATGCTAATTGTGGCAAAATGAAAACAGATACAACTATACTTTTTTTTTTTTTTACCTCCTTGTATTCCACAAACGTCGTCATTTGCATTTACACTTTGTGTTTCGTGTTGTATAAATGATCAGCTTGTAGTCAAACTTAACTCTTTAAAACCCAAAAATGTGTTTACATGTTTTTTTGTTTTTTATGTTGCAGCTTCTGACATGAAGCGGTGGCTTAAAGCAATGGTAGTAATTTTAAAAAATGATCACCAGGTGGCAGCAGAGTATAAGAGATCAGACAGGGCCATGTTGCAACAAGCTCTTTTTCACTGTTTTCATCAGGAATCTGAATATAGATGAAACTTATATTGTTATGCTAATTTGTGGCAAAATGTAAACAGATACAACTATACTTTTTTTTTTCCTGATGAAAGAAGAGACTAATCCTTCTTTTGGTAGAGTCCTTGTTTTTATATGAAAAGAACAGTCAAAATGGGAGTGAATGAGTTAAGTGAAATGACAAGTCTCAAAAGCAGAATGCTTCAGACGTCTCAATTTTTGTAATATTTCTGAAAAAAAAAATGCCTGCACTCAAACGAAAGGTACCTCATTGCAGGACATTCCAACCAAAGCCAGCGCGGTAATCAGAAATCATCTGGCTTGAAAGGAGGGACGAGCAGGGGCGCAAATGACAGTTGAGGAAGTACCAGAAATTATTCGCCTATCATTTTCGGGCACGCCTCACCGAAGCCGCATTCATACGGGCCGTTGCGACTTTGACAATCACATAATTGGATGCGTGGCCCCGTCGGCGCCGGAGCCCTTGACGGTGACGGCGGCGTTTGTAACACAAAAGGGGCGTGGACGATGCGCCGCAAATTTTAAACATCGCATTATAACTGCAGGAGTGCGCCTCTGATGCGATGCTGGCAAATTTGGGATTCAGGTTCAGCCCCCCCCGTCTCGCAGCAGTACATTACTCACAGGAAATCAACTGGAATCAATGGAAGAAACATGAACAAAACCTGACTCCACAATTCTCTCTGAACTTTTAAGTTAACAGAAACAAACAAACCAGAACTAAGAGATGATATTATAGCAGTCCTAAAGGCTTTACACTGGCTTCCTATAGAAACAATTATAAAAGCACCAAAGCCTTCTGTATGCTCTTACATAAAACAAATAAACGTATAAATACGTTTTTGGGAGTGAATGAGTTAACTTGTAGGTTCAATATATTTGCACGTACAATTTTTATAAAAATAGATTATAAACCCAGAGGAGCCCAGAGTTCAACGCAAACATGGTGAAGCAGCATCTGGCTGTTATGCTGCACACAAATGAAATGAGCTACCAAAAGAAGTGTTGCCAGCCCCAAATATTAATGTTTAAATCCAATACTTATTGTGGGAGCAACAGCGATAAGTAAAATTTGTATTTTTTTTGGTAATTTTTAAAGTTTAAGCTGTAACTCTCTTATTGTGGGCCAAAATAAAAACTGAAATGTCAAAGTCGTACAGCATTAGAATATCGATTTCCGTCCTCCTTCTTGCTGTATGTTAATTCCCGCTTGTTGTGCAGAATAATGGTGGGATTTGCATTAGTAAGAAGACGTGACAATCAAAAAAAAGCCCTAGAATAAGCAAATCAACATCAAGGCATTTGCCACGAATCAATGCAAGCGCCCACTCGGCTCTTCATGAACTGATGAGCTCGTCGAGGTACAATATGAAGTTCCCCGTGTCCTGCAGCCACCGCGGCGCATCCAAAACAACATTTGCATTTATGGATTTTCTCCGAGCGCCGCGTTTTGTGTGTCATGCTCTTGCTTGCGGGGATTGGGATCCCTATTCATAGTCTTTATCCATTTTATCTGCCACAATGCGAGCCTTTGGAATAACAGTGAGAGGCAGGGAGCATGGGGCATCAGTCACCTTAGGGCACTTTTTTTTTTTTTTTACTTTATAAAGAGCAGCTACAGGGGTATGCTTCTCATGTACATTTATGCAGTATAGACAACGTAATTAACATTATCAATCCATAGCTGTAATCGTCATCACTAGTGGTACACGGATACAATCTGACAGGAAGAATAAATAAAATAAAAAATAAAAAAAAAGTGTGTATATATATATATATATATATGGGAAAAAAAACAATTAGATTTGTGTCTGTTTCCGTTTTGTAGCAATTAGCATGAGAATACAGATAGGTTTCCTTGATATTCACATTCCAGGTAAAAACACTGTCAAAAAGAGCCTGTTGCAACATAGACCTGGCTGATCTCACTCTGCCGCCACCCGCTGGCCATTTTTTTGTAGTAACTACCATTGTTGCATAAGCCACCTCTTCATGTCAGAAGCTGCACCAAAGCCTTCTGTATGCTGTTACATTTAAAAAATAATAATTAAAAAAAAAAAAAAAAGACATTAAAAACGTATAAATACGTTTTTGGGAGTATATGACTTAACTTGTAAGTTCAATATATTTGCACGTACAATTTTTATTTAACATTTATGTGCAATAGCTACATTTTAATTTCTCATTTTTGAGAATAGCTTTTTTTTTTTTTTATTTTCACATAATGCAAATGTTCAAACCGCATTATGTCGCAGTTATGTAAAATTAAAATAAATATACTTTGTAGGTATAAAACCGCACTCTCGTTATGATGAACACTGAAGGCCTCTATACTGTGAAAAAATACTCGTCCATACCATCGGTGGTGGTAGTCACTATTCCTCATTGTTATAAAAAGGCACAGATTTTCGCTATTTGCAGGCCAGCCCTAAATAGCGGAGCTCAACTGTAAATAGTGTTCCAAAAAAAATAACACAAAATGCAAATGGAACGCAGCAACACTTTGCTTGTATGAGTTATTATTCATTAGCCTTTAAATTATGATGATTCAAAAAATAAATAAATAATGCATAGACAGAAACCAACAAACTCTTGCAGTAGCTAGTAGTAGTCCATGTAATGCCACCCCGGTTCTTCTGAGGATTTTACTTCGGTATCCTCCCCATCTTCACAATGCAGCGCCACAAAGCAGCCATCCTGGTTGCCCTCTACTGCGCCTCATCATTCACTGCTGGCACTGCTTCCTTTCTCCTCGTCAGTCCTGCCCTCAGGCCGTCCACCTGAGATCCTTCGCTTCACCACCCTCAAAGCCACAGGTATCCCGCTTGGGATATTCCACCTGGCTGTCCCCTCCAACCCCCAGGCTGTCCGCCTGAGGTCTCCTTGCTTTGTCCAGCTCCTGGGAAGCCCATTACGGCTCCCTGATGCCATCCTGATCCCCAGCTATTTGTCCCTATGTGAACCTTTCGCTTTTATTAACATCCAAACAATTGACCTTGACATTAGTAACACGAGCTAATGCATAATATAAATTACAATGTAATTAGGAAATACAACTGAAAGTCAGGGACAGAGCTGGGCCACAAATGGCAAGTCATTTAAAAATGTATCCCAATACGGTTACTAGCCAAGTACCATAATAATGAAGTAATGTAACTTGATTACTTGTAATTACTTTTGGATTTCTCTAATACCAGATTTTTTTTTTTTTATCAAGCAAACAAAAATGCCTATAGATACCACAAGATGGCAGCAAAGCACTACTAAAAGCTCTTCTACACTTGCCACAGGGGTTTAAAAAAAAACAAAAAAAAAAAACTACTTATTATTAGGGATGAAAGTACTCGAGTACTCGTGACGCAGACGAGTACAAGCGACCGATGGCAGAGGAGGAAGACGATAAGTGAGTCCTCCTTGCCTGTAACTGGCGCTAGCTTGCAGCAGTTTTTCACCAAAACTTCACCGGTTTGGAAATACTTCAAAATTGTGAATCTTAAACTAAAAGAGCAATTTTGTGTTTTATTTTGAGCATTAAGACTATTGAAGAGTGATTGTGCTGTTTTTTTTGTCAAAATTAAAGGAAATATATTTGTTTAAAAATATCTTTTAGTGATTTTTTTTTTTTATTTGTCAAAATGTACTACTGGTTACTACTGGCAGTTGGTATCGGTATCGGTCTGAAAAAAAAAGTGGTATCGAACATCCCTAGTTATTATTATAAGTCGGAACTATATCCGTTTTTAAAAATATATATAAAAAAAAAAAAAAAAAAAAAAAGACATGGTGGGGCACAGAGAAACCATGTGATGAAAAGGATCCAAGTTGCGTAATACTCATTGTAATCTCATTCTGGTGCATATAGTTTGTACTGCACACCAGACAGAAACAGATCGCCCCCATGTAGGCATGCAAAAACAGATGTCAATATGAAAGGGCACCTTGACAGTAGCCAGGAACACTTAACATTTCTCACAGCAGGACTCGAACCGTCTCCAAAGCCCAACTACTAAAAAAATGAGCTACTACCGTCACAATTGTACATTCCAGCTGAGTCTCAGAAGGATAAGAAGAGCAAAGCATTCTTTTTCAAATTGATGTCAGGTGCTGATTTCACTTTCTGCTTAGTTTGAAGTTGCAGGTGCGGTGAACGTTATAAATGGTTTAGCAGTCTCGGCACAGTCACAGATCACTGCTACAGGTGCGGTATTATTTCGCTTTGGAGCCAAACGCCGCTCGCATGATTATCACAAAATGTGAGCGTTTGTGCTAAATAGAGGCGACAAGTTGCATCTCAATGCAAATCATTCTCCGCCCGCCATTCAGCCGCAGATGAGGTGATGCTCGGGCATATTGGCAAGTGAGACGGGCGGGTCGATAAGGATTTTAACTGCATTTTAAAACGGGTCATGGTGGCCTTTATGTGTGTCATTGTCACTTACCCAAAAGTCACGGCTCTTAAGCGTCGCCATCCATCACCTGCCTGCCTGCCACATGCCTCCATTTGCCAAACTGAATCGCTTATGTTTGTTTGTTTGTTTGCTCTCAAAGTCACTTTCATTTATGATTGTGCTGGACATTACTTAATTTACCAGCAGTTTTCTTACATTTTTATTAGAAATTTGTTTCTTCATGACAAATTTGTGCTGGGTCATGAGCCCTTGATACAAGAACAGCCCGTATGGGTGTTTATGGCTACGCCAAACTGATTCACTTACATTTGTTTGGTTTGTTCTTAAAGTCACTTTCATTTATGATTGTGCTGGACATTACTTAATTTACAAGCAGCTTTCTTACATATTTCATAGAAATTTGTTTCTTCAAAACAAATTTGTGCTGAGTCATTAGCCCTTGATACAAAAAACAACAACTGTATGGGCGTTTATGGCTATGCCAAAACTGATTCACTCACATTTGTTTGTTTGCTCTTAAAGTCAATTTCATTTATGATTGAGATGGACATTACTTAATTTACAAGCAGTTTTCTTATATTTTTCTTTGAAATATGTTTCTTCAAAACAAATTTGTGCTGAGTCATTAGCCCTTGATACAAAAATAACCCGTATGGGCGTTTATGGCTACGCCAAAACACTTCCCTTGATAAACTATGACACTAAAACTTTAATTAAAAAAAGAAAACCCACGAGAGATAATGTAAAATTTATGAGTGAATCACTGCCCTCTGTTTTGCTTCGGGCAGTTTTCACCATAAGGTTTTAATGATCAGAACGGTAAGTGTGATGGAAGTGTGCTGTTGGGCTTCAATAATTGAAAGAGCGCTGCATTAAGGTCTTCCAATCACAATCACACATGGCCCCCAACACACACACACATAGCTTTTAACTTAACCATGGATCAGGTCCTTATTTATGTAAATAGAATCTCTCACAGAAACATCTCAGTCATTATAATTACCCAAAAGAAAGATAATCAATAATTCATCCATACTACTTTGCAAATAAGGATTGGATGGTAATATGATAAGCAATGACTCAAATGCTAATTAATAGATTAGCATTACAATAGGATACACTAAAAGACTAATTAATAATTAACCATTCGATACATGTCATTTTTTTTTTTTTTTCCTGTCTCCATGGTGTACCCTTTCTTGAGCGGGCCATCCATTTTCTTTTTTTATTCAGGATCACTGTGTCTTACCCATCTGACTTGTCATGTTAATCAAGCCGTCACTAATTCTAGCCGATCCAAACTGTAATCATCAAGCCGTCATCGTTATTCCTTCTGCAATCGATAAATTACAGGACTGTATTTTATATTTTATGACCGTCAGTGAATTTCGTGATGAACTGGTGCGTGATGAAATAGTTTTTTGGTCAAATATATTTTTCAATAAACTAGCGGCCAGTGTGGAGTAAACATAGTCGCAGACGAACATAGTCGCAGACGCGGTCGAACATAGTCGCAGACGCGGTCGAACACAGTCGCAGACGCGGTCGAACATAGTCGCAGACGCGGTCGAACATAGTCGCAGACGCGGTCGAACATAGTCGCAGACGCGGTCGAACATAGTCGCAGACGCGGTCGAACATAGTCGCAAACGCGGTCGAACATAGTCGCAGACGCGGTCGAACATAGTCGCAGACGCGGTCGAACATAGTCGCAGACGCGGTCGAACATAGTCGCAAACGCGGTCGAACATAGTCGCAAATGCGCTCGAACATACATGTAGGCTACATGCTACAAAGTTAGCATACCTTCCTATAATGCCACGAGGTAGTTGCGTATGCGCGAGTGAAAACAAAACCCAATTTTTTTAGGCATGTGGGCCAAATTACCAATTAGAGAATTAAGTAGACAAAACAATTTATTATTTCTGCCGTGCATGATTTGGATTGTTTTTTAATTTTCACTCGCGCATGCGGAAATAATACCCCATGGGATTATGGGAAGGTATGCTACGTTTAAACATATTTGCGAGCATGTTCAAACATATTTTCGACTATGTTCGAACGTATTTGCGAGTCTGTTCGAACATACTCACCAGCCAAAAATGTTTACGCCACATTGGCAGCTCTACCTTTCCGTACACTTCTGCATAAGCCGATAACAAATTGAATATCAATGCTGTCCTCTTGTTAAACTTTCCTTCTTTCTTACGTGTGTTCAAATATAACATGTTGCAGGTGGGCTTCTTTAATTTATGTTCCTTGCTTATATATTTTGAGTATTTGATACCTCTTATTTATTGACTCAAGATGTGAAAAAGTTTCACAGTCTTCTTTCCTTTGTGTGACTGGAGTTTCTGGTAGGTTCCCAAAGACCTGATGCAAGCTGGCACAAACGTTTTACAAAGGCAACGTCTGAAACAGAATTCCATTGTACGCCTGCAGTGTCTGAATATTTTTTTCCAGGGCCAATTATTTTGTTATAAGGAGACATTTTTTTTTTTAATGAGTCTCTGGCAGGCTGGAAGAGACTACCACACATGCTGAGCAGCTGTGCAGCATTACAATCACCCGATGGTTCTGCTAAAAACTATTTTAGCATGTGAATGCTTCATTAAAGTTTACTTCTGAGTGTATCAGTGGGAAAGGAATGAAGCTATTTGATCTTTGTGTCAGCTTTGTGGTGGAGGTGTTTAGTCGCCCCAAGCGATTGTGAGCTGTCGTCCGGAATATCTAACATACCACAATCAGGAAAAAAGTACTTGCTCAGCATAAGTATACAGTCAGGATTTGTTATATTTATACAATTGCTTTTGCCGACCCGGAAGTAAACAAAAAGAGGAATTGTGGGATATATCGGCGCTAACCAGACAATACGGTTAACTTTGACGGTGCCGTTAACAAACGGCATGACTAACCATGGTTTGAAGAACGCATATTTAGCGGCCGGTTAGTTGACGGCGGGTTAAGAATTTAACCGGCGGTTAACAGTGGTTAAAATAACCGAGAATTGAACAACCGGGCTCAGGTCTTTGTCTCTCAGTATCAAACAAGCAAAACCAGAGTGGTATTGGATGTTCACAACTTGATAATTGGGGGCTGAAAAAAAAACAAACAAAAAACATATAGGCACTAAATAAATACTGTATTTTTCGGATTATACGTCGCTCCGGATTATAAGTCGAACCAGCCAAAAAATGCATAATTATGAAGGAAAAAAACATAAATCGCACTGGAGTACAAGTCACATTTTTGGGGGAAATTTATTTGGTAAAATCCAACACCAAAAACATACATGTCATCTTGAAAGGCAATTTAAAATAAAAATAAAAGAGAACAACAGGCTGATTAAGTGTACGGTATACTAACGTTACATGACTGACATGCCTGGTAATGTCAGTAACGACGTAACCTATTAAGAGTTTGTAGCGAGCAGTGACGGGAGTCGGAGGCGGAGTGTTGAAGCACGGAGCCAAAGGCTGGCGTTTTATTGACATCAGCTTCTGAGGTCTTAACAGCAACTCCCCACTCAGCTAGAAGCTAACAGGCTAACTCCCCTAACGTTCCGTGGGTGAATTATGTTCCCATCACTACAAGTTATTAATATAACTCTAGCATAAAGAACATGCTAACAAGTTTACCAAACTTTCAGTTTCACTATAAATCACTAAATCCAATGAAATCTTCATCCTCGGTGTCACTTTTAAACAACTCCCCCAACTCGGGAGGTAGACGTCTTCTTCTACCGGCAATGTTGAACTTATCAACACAGGCCTGGAGCGCCCTCTTGCGGTTTAGTGTGAAAATTACATGTGAAATGATATAATAATGTGTTAATTTCACACATAAGTCGCACCGCCGGCCAAACTATGAAAAAAAACTGCGACTTATAATCCGAAAAATACGGTACTGGGCATTAAGATGCTGGAGCGTAAACGCACCCGTTAATTTATCTCTGGGAAAATAAAGCTCTCTCACTCTCAGCCACCAAGAAACAAGGTCAATGTTCTTCACTTTATTCCAAGTATTGGATTTTTTTTTTTTTGTACTGAGACTCAAAAAGGCTGCTTTAAACAAGCACAGACAAAGAAAAAGCTTTGCACTTCCAAATGACCCATTGCTGGATATTAGCAACGAGGCAAAGAGTGTTTACGCAACTGTTTGGAAAGTCTTTGTTCAGTGGAGATAAAGAACGAGAAAAACAAAAGGCATCACATTTGAATGGCATAGCAACTTTCATCCATCATACTGGAGGAATGGATTGAAAATTGAGTTCTTTGTTGTGATCCGCGCAACACAGCAACGCTCACTTGGACATTGCGTGATTTCGGGCGTGTTATGCCTGCGCGTGAATAACAACTCAAAGAAAGAGGATATCTACAAGCATTTGTGCTGTATACTTATTCCGAGGCGCTCTCATTTCCATATAAAGCACCGAGCCCACAGGTAGTAAGTGGACTTTAACAGTGAGCGCCGCCATTTATTGCTTTTCATGCCGCGGTGGATACTTGAGAGCTGCAACTGCTCAAACGTGGCGGTGAAATCCATATACAAATGACCAACAGCCATCAGTGTTCTTCAAGTAAGAGCACATTCATACTGAGAGAGAGGAAAAAAAAAATGTGAATAATTATCACGGATGCACAACACTTTTCTGTGATGTGCCAAAGTTTGTCCTCTGTTTCTCAAAGTGAAGAGAAAACTTCTACATTCTATTTCGAAAATATTCCACCAAACTATTTAAAGAGCAGCCCCCGCCCTCCTAACAAGTCATGTCAAATTGTTACCCAGTCTACAAATGAAGACAGTTTTGCATTTTCATAGAATGATGATATAATCCGTCAGTGTCAACTTAATATGAATTGCAAATTATTTACAAACCCAGAACGAACCGTTTTTGTCCCACACAGCCGGGAGATTTATAGCGATGTCATTATTCTAAACATAATCTTAGTTCTGCCCGTGTTATTTATCGTCATCCCATTTACTCGTAAAACCATGGTCGGAACTGTCACAAAAGGACAAAGAGCAGTATGCTAACATTCAGGGGACAACTGATATGACACAGGGGTGTCCAAACTACGGCCCGGGGGCCATTTGCGGCCCGCCGTCCATTTTTTAGCGGCCCACGGCATATGCTAAAAATGAAAAATGGCATTTGACTCAGTTCAAATAAAATAAAACAAAAATGTTGGGAGTTGGTCAAAGTAAGAAGGGAGGATGTCGAAAAACACAGGTGCTATCAAAGGTTATTTTAGTTAAAAAATGAAATATCTAAAATTCAAAAAACAATATTGTTAACGAAATAAAATAAAAACAAAAATGCTTTTTAAAGGCACTGGTCTTCCGTTTTCACTCAGCACTATATAAATACAGGATGTATACCTATGAACTCCTTAATATACACCTCTGGGCTTCTGTTAATGTGTGGTGGTGATTTATTTTATTTTTTACAAATAAACTGGTTTATATACTGTAGCATTTTTCTAAATATGCAAAAAGCACAAATAAATTATTTGTACAATTTTTAGGACGAAACACAATTTCTCTTCATAACATGATGTGGCCCTTGTGTCGTTCTGATTTTCTCTATCTGGCCCTCAAATGAAAAAGTTTGGACACCACTGATATAGCAGAAGAAGGTTTGATGTCATTTGAATGTGCAGCTGCAGTTTTGTCAACACTCAGCATAGAAAGATACTGATTGCATGGAAACATTTACATCATTGCAGCAAACCATGAAGAAGCCATTAGCTTAATCACTTCTCGTGACATTTTTTCAAACGTCAATTATTAAGCTATACCACTACTATTGTCATTATTATGATAATCATGACCATGAGGGACTACAGTGGAGTTTCACTGATTGGCATCGTGCTTTGTTTTCCAACTCTTAGAACTGAGTAAGAGGCCCTTAACTCATTCACTCCCAACCATTTTCACTGAAGCAAACCCCGTTTGCTCCCTGCTGTTTTGCTCGATTTTGACTGTTTTTGTTTCTTCCAGTTTCCCTATTGCAGCAATTAGCATTAGAATATAGCTCAGTTTCATCATTATTCACAATTCTGTTTAAAACTGTGTGGGGGAAACAGCTTGTTGCAACATGGCCCTGGTTGATCTCGTATACTCTGCTGCCACCTGCTGGCCCTTTTTGTAATAACTACAATGGCTTCAACCATTATCTTCAGTTCAGAGGCTGCATCAAAGCATGTAAACAAACAATAATAAATACATCTTTGGGACACTGGTAATGGTTAAAACAGAACGTATTTATACGTCTTTGGGAGCAAATGAGTTAAAGGGATACTTGACTTATTGAGCCATTTTCAGCAGTAAAAAGTTCACATTTTGTCCGGAATTAATTTGATAATTTCATTAATTTTCCATGTACAATTAATCCCTTTGAAAACAATGTTTTCCACATGCTAAAAAACTGAAGATGACCTCAAGACCTGAAGATACTAATAGTGTGAAATGTTCATGATTTTTTTGAAATACTAATGTTTGATATGTATTATATTTTTGACAGTTGTAAATGTATGAATTTAAAGAATTATCACCCAATGTATCAAATATGAAAAAAAAATGAAAAAAAAAGTTAGATGTGGAAGTTGATTTTCAAAAACAAAAACAAATGTTCAAAAGGACCAATAAATACTCTATTTACAAAGAAGCAGAATTTTCTCTCCTATATTTGATGGTTCAGGCTAGCGGACATTCCATCTTCATCCTGCGCTGCTGTTGCCACGCTCACATTAAATTCCGAGCACATCCTATAATCAGCAGCTCTGTATTTACTCTTCATTTTGCATACAGTATATATCTTCCTGTTACCTTGATGTTTTCTTCACAGGCTTAAAAACACACCTGACCTTCTGCAAACAATCAAAACTTCTACAAGGCGAGCGCTGGAAACTTTTAAAGGCACTGTAAGCAACCACCCAGACACGTAAACATTTCAAGTTAAAAAATAGAACCAGCAGCTTTTCCAACATCCGAAGACATTGTTGGAACTGTACAACTGCAGATGTGTCACAGTCAGGACTTCTAATCAAAACAGCACAGAAACTGTATTTGCTTAAGACTTGAATGACATGCACGTAAATACAGACTGCAGCAATTTACACTTTCCATCCTAGAATTATCGGATCTAATTGCTGCATTAGACACAAAATACTATGATCCAACTAAATGGGGATTTCTGGTGCCATTAAGAGATTTATTTTTCGACTTGAAGGGCAAAGACTGCTTGATGTCAGCTCCTTAAAAAAAAAAAAAAATCGAACGGTTCCTTTTTTTTTTTTTTACAGTAGCATGTTGACAAATTCTTTTCGTTAGCGCTGCTGCGATTCCAGCCCAAAACACACTTGTGATCTGATTTTGATTATGAAAATTCCACAGATCATCTGGGGCAGGTTAGCTTTCTGTTTAAAAAAAAAAAAAAAAAAAAAAAAAAAAAGGCGTCAAAATGAAACTTCACCTTTTAGTTTTTATGCTCCACATATCTAGAAATAACTACTTGCAAAATTGAGGTTTGCTGCAATGATTTCTTTACTTGTTCCCCTTCCAAGCGCCTTTCACCGAAACAGGTTTGTGACAAATAATTCATATTTATCACTGCACCCTAAACTACACTCTCCTTTAAATGAATTCCATCTTATTTTCTCATTTCTATTTTATGCACCGCTATGAAATGTCTTCTGTTGCTGCCTTTCAAGTTTTTATGTAAAGCGCTTTGCAAATGACGTTGTTGTTGGACGGTGTATAACAGGAAAATGTTGTTTCCTCAGTGGGTGTTTGGTTGCTCATTCATCATGCGTAACCATGTTTGTGAGAAGAATTTAGTAGGTCAATGAATACGTTTTGTTATTCAGTTGGTGATCTTCTGATATGTTTGTTTGGTGTGAGTGGCACGAGCATAACATAAAATATTTGATGCATTTTAAATTGCAACGAGCAAATGAACAGATCATTAAGAACATTAGATCAATCCAAATCATATAACAATTTATTGAATAATATAATATATATGTCGTGACTGAGGTCTAGTTGTAATTTACGAGGAATAAAATGGGAAGGAGTCGAGTTACTTCATGTTGTAATTAATTTGAAACTGTAAAATGTGCTGCTCCTATTACAAACATGAAACCCTAATGCCAACTAGTGGCAGACAAATTACTGTACCTCAACAGAAATTGACCCAATGTATTACACTCATTTCAATATGTCTTTTTACCTTCAAATATCTTTATGAATTACTATAAAATTACTGTACCAGTGAAGTAAAAGATACAACCACCATATCTGTATTTTATTGAACATTTACTCCCAAAATATATATATTTTTTTACGTTTTAAGTGTCCCAAAGACATATTTATGTTTTTTTTTTATGCTAGAGCATACAGAAGGCTTTGATGCAGCCTCTCAATGGCAAAGAACGGTTGCAGAAATGGTAGTTATTACACAAACAGCCAGCAGGTGGCAGCAGAGCAAAGGAGACCAATTAGGGCCATGTTGAAAAAAAAAAAAAAAAAAAAAAGCTCAATTACTCACAATTCTAAATAGATTTGTGACAATTGATTAAACTTAGCTATATTCTAATGCTAATTGCTGCAAAATGGAAACAGATATATTTACTTCTTTTTTTTCCCTGATGAAAGAAGAGACTTTAATCTTTCTTTTGGTAGGTTCCATGTTTTTATAGCAATAGAACACAATATTCTGTGGGCCTTGCAAAATCAGTCGAAATCCAGTAAAACAGCCGGGATTGCTTCTGTGAAAATGACCGGGATCGAACGAGGTAAGAACGGATATGAAAAGTGCGATTAATTTGCAATTAATCCCGAGTTAACTCTGGAACGATTACAATTAATTCCTATTAAAAAAAATCTTAATTGACTAACAGCCCTAATACATATACATATTACCCTTTACGGAGATTGTAATGGTTACAGAAACGTTATTTTATTACAAAAGCAAATTACTGCAGTGAAGTTAGCCTCAGTGTGTTTGTCCACAGCTCTTGGAATGTGTACGATAACATCTATCATCTGTAAAGTCAAAATAATTCATCAGCCGTTATCTTTATAATAGCATCAGTTAAATGAAAATGACCTTGGATCTTGCGGCCATATTGAATCCAGTCTTGAGAGAGGCTGTGCTTTTATTAAAGCTGAGCTTCGGGGAATCATGGTCGCCATTGACGCAGATTACCCTTTAGCCTTGGAAGAACACAGCCCAAACCTTTGACTAGTTATTGCTTCCTGCCGCACACGTCATACGTCTATTCTATTGATTGGCCTTGCCTGTTCCAGAGCCAACCTCAAATTTCACCAGCAGTAATAGGTTACACACAAGAATAAAGATGCATTCACTTGATATCGATCAAAAGGAATCCACACCTCCAGCAAAATTAACAAGACAATGCATATGGATCAATACTGCTTTACTCACACTCCTCCTTTCCGTGCCGCTTGTTTGGAATTCAAATTGATAAGTGAAGGTTTGTATTTACAAAATCTATAAAAAGGTTGTCAAATGCAAAACGGACGCCATTTTTATTTTGGGATATCTGCTGGTCTAGCAGAGGAGAAGAAAAACTGGTTTCATTTGGATCATTTAGTACAGTACTTGTTCAAAACCAAATCATTTTCAAAACTAATTTTCCAAGGATTATTGTTTTGGGATCATAGTTTGTGGTACAAATACAAATGTAGGCAACAAAAGCAGTTGTTGGGGAACGCCAAATTCTCGTAGTATTTTGCTGTCCGCGGTGGACTTACTGTCCTGTCAAAACAATACTCTGAATACTGAATTAGCAATTTGGCATTAACTAACAAATTCAAGGTTATTAGGCTAATTAAAGTACGATATCTCAGATGTTTAATTATGCTAGTTGTAACATTAACTCATTCACTCCCAGCCATTTTCACAGAAGCAATCCCGGTCGATCCCTGTTTTACTGGATTTTGACTGATTTTGCAAGGCCCACAGAATATTGTGTTCAATTGCTATAAAAACATGGAACCTACCAAAAGAAAGATTAAAGTCTCTTCTTTCATCAGGAAAAAAAAAAAAAAAGTATGTTTCTATCTGTTTCCGTTTTGCAGCAATTAGCATTAGAAGACAGCTAAGTTTCATCAGTTTTCACAAATCTATTTAAAATTCAAAGTAATTTAGCTTTTTTTTTTCTAGCTGGCCCTGGTTGATCTCCTTTGCTCTGCTGCCACCTGCTGGCCGTTTGTGTAATAACTACCATTTTTGCAACAGTTCTTTGCAGTTGAGAGGCTGCATCAAAGCCTTCTGTATGCTCTAGCATTAAAAAAAAACAAACAAACAAAAAAAGTATAAATACGTCTTTGGGACACTTACATTAAAAAACAAAAAAGAAACGTATTTACACATTATTGGGAGCAAATGAGTTAACTAACAAATTCAAGGTTATTAGGCTAATTAAAGTACGATATCTCAGATGTCTAATTATGCTAGTTGTAACATTAACAGCATGCCAGCTTTAAATGACCAGTACAAAAAGTAAACAAACAGTAATAACGAGTAAACGAAACAGGCCACATGGATTTTGCAGTCGGCTTCGTCGCGATGATACAAATGTTGTTAGTATCAGTGCTGGATTCCTGTAGCTAACACATCTGAGTCACGGATTAAAACAATACGAATGTGATTGAGTCTAAGGGGATTATTATAAAGTAGATTCTTCGAAGCCACGGGGCAGAAAAGCACTCAAACACTTAATTAGTCACACTCGATGCATTGCCCTCCCATGGCGAGACCCAGTGCAGAGGTTTTGGGGTGTCAAGCATCCCGCTGCCCGTTTTTTTTTTTTTTTTTTCCCTCAGTGAGCTTAGTAACAGAACGGAACCGTTTCATCATTAGCTCCTCTGATGTATCATGCACACCAACCGTCCACACATATAGTCGCCGACCATGTTACTCGCCAGCGCAACCATTTTCATCACCCCCAAGAGTGCCGGGTTCTCTTAATTGAAAGGTTGGGGAAGGTGAACTTTCACAGTTGGTAATTAAGGTTGTTAAGAGTGTAAAATGTTACCCATAAAATGCACTCCTCACTGTGTCAATTTGCTAGTGCACCTGAAGGGAGCACTCTGAATTAAACACAACTGATCAGTTTGATCATTTAGATATCCACGCTAGCACTTTAGCACTTTTACAGATCCATCGTACCGGGGGAAAAAATGTTATGTTACAGTGATGTACCCTTTGTATTAGGGTGTGCTAAAATGATAATCAGTGAAAAACATTTGAAAAACAGCAGATCATGACACCACAATGTTGACCATTGCATTCAAGTCAACTACACCGTAAAATTAATCCATCCATCCATCCATCCATCCAGTACTCAACCAGGGTTGCGTGGGGCTTTCCCAGTGGAACAGGGATATGTAGTCTCTGCCTGGGTCCTCCACACCAGGAAGCCATCCAGAAGCCATCCTGACCAGAAGTTGCCTCTTGGATGACTGAGCTTCTCACCCCCATCTTTAAAGCAGATCCAGCACACCCTGCGGAGAAAACTCATGTCAGCTGCTTGTATCCATAACCATGTTCCTTCAGTCACGACCTGTGATCAAAGGTGATGGTGTGAAAGTCAATTGACCGGTAAATTAAGAACTTCGTCGTTCAGCTTAGCTCCTTGTTCACCATGATAGACCAAAAGGCCAGCCTTGGCGCAAACTACCCCTTGAAACAACTCCGACTTACTGCTGGCAATATGGACCAAATTCTGACACCGGTTGTTCAGGGACCAAAAACCTTGTATCCATTGTTCCGAGGCCAGTACAAACACCACACTACTCATGCTGAAGATTTGACTTCACGAAAGAAACTCCTTTCTAAAATCCCTAAATAGGACTGTTAGACTACCTTAATAATAGATAGCTGACTTGAACTAGGCTGTTGTGTCGCTGTTAGCTGTTGTCCAGGCTTGGCATCTTCCTATCTGGTACACATATTTAGTTGGAACCATTTAAGACTGTCGAGTCACAAATTGTCACATGGCCCTCCTGCGTGGTTGTGACCCAGGGAGTATAAAGAGTAGGAACCATTTTGGATGGATTAAGACTTTTTTTTTTTTTCCTCATCTTGCAGAAGAAGGGCTCCACGGCCATGTCATGATTTTCCTGACATTCATTAAATAGTTCAACTGAGAATGCTTCTCGTAGTTACTATTAGCATAGCAATTATTAAGGAAAAACAAAGAACTGGTTAAAAGGTTCCCTCAAAACATTTCAATTGGTGCCGTGACCCGGGCAAAAGTTCCCTCAAATATTTGCGAGACTGAGGAGGGTGATCTCTACATAGTTGGAACACATCCTTTGGTCACCCATCTTAAGAAGCGGAACCAACATCCTTTTAATCCAGTTGCACAAGTGCACAGTTCCTGATTTCCATGTGAAATAGGAAAGACCACCTCACAGTCCACAGACTCTGCTTGGAAGGTGTATTGGTGGATTTGAGGCCCTTTGAATATTCTCCCACTGACTCACAACATACCAAGTTGAGGTCAGCAGAGCTTCAGCCCCATTAGACGTGTTGATGGTGCACCCTTTTAGACCATCAAACTTTTGAACAGTATTGTATGTAGTCCATAGTTTTTCCAAATATCGTTCTTAATGGAATAGGGAAATCTCTGAATGTTCTGAGAACCATTTTCACCGCCAATGTTGTATTGAGTAGATTAGTTCCAGCAGCGTCTGAGCAGTGTGTTTCTTGGCTCCATGTTTCATCTCTTCTAGTATTTTACTGCCCCCCCGGGCACTTAATGGAAAGATGAAAAATGGTCACCAACAAGGTGGCTTTATAGATGGCGCTGACATTTGCGGTTACACCTATCAGGCACTTGCGAATATCAGTTTTCTATCCACTGTACTCTTCGCCCTCTTCCTCCCTGTCATCATCTCTAACCTTTGGCTTGATTTACTCCATCTTTATTCTTTTGTCTACCATGCTGACTGACAAGAGTAATTCTAAATTCCCCTTCTGGTTGCCATTATTTACTTCTCGCTATGCATGCATTACAAGGTCTATCTGCACAGAGAAGGGCCAGCTCTATTAATTAGGTGCACGGTACTGTTAAAAGGATCCATGGGGAGGAGTGGTGGTACCGTTTCTCTCAACCTGCCTACCGTGTCCTCCCACAGTGCTGGTGATTAACGACGTCGGCCATATCAGGGGGCCCTTATCAGGACACGGACGCTCTCACCAAACAAAGCCCGGGTTAGAAACTCGCTGTTTAACTGATGAAGTGGGACCGATGGCGAGAAGAAGCCGAGAGCAACCGTGCATCCTAATGAGCTCGGGTGTCGATTGTTAAGAGAGCACACGGGAACGTTAACTGTTCATCGCCATAGTTTGAGGCATTTGGGTCCTCATCATCGTCTTGTAAACGATGGCTCAGCAGTTTGATGCCAGGCATGTCTGAACCGATAAGGAATACTCAATCATTACCTCAACAATAGTGTCGTGTAGTTTATACATACAGTACATTCACCGCCAAACCTATCAAATTGTAAGGAGAAAAGAATTTCCTCTATATAAGGTTATTTTTTTAAATTGTTTTTCTGTGGTAACTGCCTGCTTGATGCCAAGCTTCTTTGTGCTTCATGGAGCATGACCTAAAACTCTGCAATTAGACACAAGGAACTCACTGTAGGGTGGGGAGAACATTTATGTTGTGACTCAGTGAAAAGGTAAAAATACATTCTTCTGTCTGCATTTTGAGCACAAATATAAGTGGTCTTGAATCACCCTTCCCTAAACTTTTGGAGAGTTAGTCAAATCAGCAAATAATGATAACAGCATTTCTTAATTAGTGATGGGCATTGCAGTTCTTTTAGGTGAACTGAGTCACTAGAATCAGTTCATTTAAAAGAACCGTTCACCGAATCGTTCAACCCAAATCGTGAATCACTCGTGGCAAGACTACAATCACTCACTCACTGAACTGGTATGGTATGGCAGTACGTTCACTCAATGAATCGTACGCGAACGGGAAATGGAGCTAGCACGTTCACTCACTGACTCGGTCGCGAACCTGAAATGGCAACGGCCGCAACACTCATTCACTGAATCGTTCGTTCCTGAACCGGAAATGGCAACACGTTCACCCACTGACTCGTTCACTTATTGAACCGGAATTGGCAACACAGTCACTCACTGAATCGTTCCTGAACCGGAAATGGCAACACGTTCACCCACTGACTCGTTCACTCACTGATCCGTTCACGTCTTCGCGAACGGGAAGCTTCCTCAGTGACTCGTTCCTGAACACCAAAAGTGAGGCTGTATGTGGAGTAAAACCCCGCCCACGTCTGACGCTAGCTTCTGATTGGTCGTTCGAGAAGACTGCTCTCAAATGAACCGAGAAGAGAACGAATCACTTCAAGAAGTGACCCGTTCACTGAAAAGATTCGTTCTAAAGAACGAATCGGTCGTGACCGACACAACACTACTCTTAATACTAGAAGCAGGTTGGAACACCTGAAAACAATTTCCTCTTAAAACAAGTTATACACCGAGCACCGACTGAAGCAGGTTTTCGTCCGTCGATTCGATCTGAGTCAGTGCAGTCAGTCCGTGTATTTGTGTATTTTTTCGAGGCTTCGCGTGATAAAGCACTCGCCGAAAATTTGGGCTCTCACCGAAAATGTGGGCAGCAGAGACAGAAGTGCCCACCTCTGCTGAATACATTACAATTTGTCACTGCAAAGAGTTTAACTAGCCAGAATAGAATTCTTCTGTTCAAAAAAAAAAAAAAAAAGTGTAAAATGAGAAAAGAAATTGAATCCCAATTACAACTACAACAGCTTAATGGGCCGTGAGTAATATGCTGAGTTTGCCTTTTTTGCCTTCTGCGTCAAGGTTACGTCCCGTAATGGGGCCCTTTAGAATTAGTGGTCTTATCAGATGTGACGGAAGCGCTGAGATCAATAAAACAATCTCTGCGTCTAATCTGCTTGAATCCTCGTCATGAGCTATGCCAGTTATCCCGCTGGTTATGAGATATCGCCGCTGATCCGCTCACTTTCAACTCGGGGCAGCTATGCGCGCCGCATATTCTTGCAAGTGAAGTTGGTGAAGCCTTCCGCGTGCGATACATCAGTTCTATCTGTCCCCAGCTGAGAGAAATGGAGAGCGGAGGAGAAAGATTGGATTTCGCCTCACTGACGATGTGCCACTACAAAGGCGATATCTCTCCTCCGTGCTTAGATTGCTATCTCTTATGGGACAGAGGCGGAATACTGTATGAGACACCTTGTGAAGACGGTCGGCTTTATCATTATTCTGGCTCAAAGTGGGAACTCGGTAATACACATTTGCCAATTAAGAATTTAATTGATTTGAATCCGATTACCACAATCTTGACAGCAGCTTTTATCGTTTTTTTTGATTGGAGGAACAATTGACTGTACTTGTGAGAAGTCAGCTTTAGCATGATTGTAGTTAATAGTTGCCTGACCCACTCCGTGACGTTCCAGAATAATCACCAGACAAGTTGAGATTGTTTCATACTTGTATTACAGCGTTACAAGTGTAAAACAGGTAGCTCGGTAGCTAGCTATCTAGAAAGGTAGCAAGATAGCTACCGAGGTAGGTAAGTATGTACGTAGCTAGCTAGCTAGCTAGCACGGAGGTAGGCAGACAGATCTATCGATCTATTTTAGCTAGCTAGATAGCTATAAAGCTAGCTAGCTAGCTAGCTGGGTAGATAGCTAGATAAAGTAGATAGATATTTATAATCAGCATCTTGCATAATCTGAAGCTGATGCTGATTTATTTATTTGCTACATTTGTAGATAATTGCCTTCTAACTTAATTATAATCTGCAGTTCTGTTTAAGGGGATGGAGGGATGTGATGAAATCCGCAATTCCCATTTTATCATCGCAGCAATGTTGGTTAGCATATTGACGAACAAGAATGCAGAAGTGGCAGTGGTCCCCTGAATTACATGTGCCCCAATTTATGAGTATTTTCAAGTTACAAGTCATTGCCTGGTCAATTTTTAGTTTGTTATTATGAGCATCCTTGATCTATGTTGTTGCTTATTAAAGCAGAACAACAAGGACAAGCTCATCGGCGCATTTTCAGACGTTTATTGAACGGGATAGACAGTGAAGCGCACAAATACAAAATAAAAACACTCGCAAGAATATTTGAAGAGATCCTCACATTGGCCAACCCATCTGACTCAAGGCTCCTGACATCATCTATTAGGCCACACCCTTTGAAGTCGTTTATTGGTTAACATTCTTTTGCTCCCTTTACCTTAATCTTTTATTTTATATTTTACAATTTTGTAACAAAAAAAAATGTTTGTACTGATGAACAGCAAATCAATTCACCTCCAGCCATCCATTTTCTGAACCGCTTAACTCTTTGACTGCCAAAAACGTTTAATAACGATTAGTAAAATCACGATGTATGCTGCCATAAACGTGAAATGACGTCATCTATGTTTTTTTTTCTCCTTTTCTGAAATGGACGGAGCAACGTCTAAGTGCAGCGCTGCCTGGTCAATGGGTTGCGGAATCAAAAACACCTAACTATGGCCAGCAGATGGCAGCATTGTGTCTCTTTTCAATGGGCTGTTGGTGGATGGAATTAAAATGAAATGTGACGGAATCTGATGAATGCTCGTAATCAGCAAAATGGCAAAATGTTTTTTGTTTTGTTTTTTTCCCCTAACGTGTGGTAGTAAAAGAGTTAATCCTCACAACGGTCGCAGGGGGTGCTGGAGCCTATCTCAGCTGGAATTCTTTTGAATGAATGTTGTTGAGAATTGGAATGCAAGCTACAGTAATTATTTTTCACTTATCCATTGACAGACCACATTTAGCAGGTTTAGAGGCTAGAGTGGAAAAGTAAAGCCTTTGCCCATCATTCAGACCTTTCACCATCATAGTAGCCACGCTAGCCTCAAAGGATGCTTTGCTACATTCCAGGTTGCTGCGAAATAGGAAAAATGTCCGACCTTGGCACTTAAACGGCCAACCTCGAAGCTTTCCAGTTGAAAGTAAAGAAAGAAAACGTCACTGAAGACCTTGATACTGTGTTGTCTGAGTTGGTATAGACCGACTTTGGGTGAAGTTAAAATGATTTTCTTTTCTTAGTTTTCTAAACAAACTTTTATATCCTCTCCAATGATGTTGATAAATTCAGTTAGTTTTGGACCTACCAAAAAGTGTGTCCGTTTTTGCTTGGCGAAACACATTACAGTTGTATCCGTGAGATTAATCCAGAGGACGACGCCTGCTTTCCATTTTGATCCCGTGTTGACTTCAAAGTGTGTTTACCAGTCTTGTAGTTGCCAATAGAGAATTCCGTTTGGCAAATCAATGCGCAGCCGATAAAGAACAACAGAGATAAATGAAAGTCCATTATTGCCATAGCATCCATGTCTACAACCTCTGACCACGACTGCGTCAAAACAAGCTCTGATAGTCTTGGCAGCGTATGCAAGCTTCAATTCAACCTGTGTTGGAGTGGTCGGCGAGACTCATTAGCACCCGCCTCTGTGGTTCATACTGCGTTTCCCCCCAAAGGCATTTCCAGCACCATTAACTCAGGCAGCGGTGAGGTTTCAAAATGCCGAGGCAGACTGATGCCTTCCAAACCAAAGTGTGCTCCTTTCTTTAATTAGCATTTTCAAACATATTTCCCTCTGGCCTCACAGGACCAAAAACTCTGCCGAATTAATTATTAACGTCCTTGCTGTCTTCCACTTTCATTTACTCCCTCTTTTGAAAGCTATGATAGTTTCCAAGTTTCTACCTCATTGGATTTGAATGCAGGTAGGATATTTAGTGACAGTTCTTGCCTCAGGTGGGCTTTAAGAGCAAACGTTTTGTGTGCACAATGATTAATTTGGACCCAAATCAAGTAGGCGAGTTGCATTTATGTTCATAAATGCTCGAAAATAGGAGGATTTGAACCCCGAGGACTACTTTAGAAATATTTTTATGTTCTTTTCTTTGTATTCACAGAAAATCTTGTGGTCAAAAGTATAATTACCTGCTGAAAACTGGATGAATTCTTCCCAGAAATCCCCTCGGGTGGGCAGCAGCGTCATATCTCTTTGTATCTGTCATAAAAAAGAAGCTAAAGTGAGGCCACCAACTTGAAAGCGAGTGGATTCGAGGCACAATATGGTTGAAGAGATAAAGTTGAAAGGGGGCGAAATGAACCTTTTCCCTCCTTTGGCCTTGGCTAGCCCCCAGTGACAGAAGTGAGGGAATAACAAAGACTCACTATGACCACCGCTTTCACATCAGTTCGTGTCAAACACTGCACCTCTTGAATCCATTACCATGTACAGTACATGGGTGCAATGTGGTCATCTGTTGCATAGTGCTCTCAAATTTACTGTATTCTGATTTGCGTGAAGTAGTTTAACAAACTTTGCTGCACACAAAAATGATGGCACGGCTATTTGAAGATATATTGGTAAAACAAAAATTGGCCGTTTGAGGTGCAGGTTACGATTATGAATGATTAACGATTACAGCACAGCTTTTAACCCTTTTATTGCCACACGTTATCAAAAAAACAAAAAACTGATATGACAAAGGCTTTGATCATTCACGAAAAGAGATACAATGCTTCCATCTGCTGGCCATAGTTAAGAGTGTTTTTGATTCCACAACCCATTGACCAGGCAGTGCTGCACATAAGACGTTGCACCCCCTTCATTACACTTTAAAAAAAAAAAAAAAAAAAAAAAAAAAAAAAAAAAAAAAAAAAAAAAAAAGCAAAGTTGACGTCATTTAACGTTTATGGCGGTATACGTCGTGATTTTACTGATCGTTATTAAACGCTTTTGGCGGTCAAAGAGCCTACACCAAATACCAAAAATATTTCGACCATAAAAAAAAAAAAAAGAAAAAAAAAAAGCATTTTCTAAGTCATCCTACATGACATGAGAAAATATGAAACAACATTGTATCCACTCCTGGCAAACAAGGTAAATAAGAGCCCGAATGAAATAAGTTTGTTGTTAATGATACCTTTATAAACTGCCAGAAGCAAAAATGCTTTTCATGCAGGCGTAAATATCATCTACAACGCAAACAGCCCTCGAGTTGATAAAATACGAATGGTCTGAGTGCAGGCAACATACAAGGAAATTTAATTTGGTATACTCAAACCACCATGTAGAGATCTAAAATGATGCATCTACAAAAAAAAGTTATTCAAAAAAGGCCTGTTTTGGAGAGTTTGACTTTTCTGCTTTAACTACAGTAGATAGATCAAATCATCCAGCCCTGTCATGTTCATAGACAAAAATGAGAGCTTGGCTGGATGCAGATGGCCTTGAAAAAAGATCTTGATAAATAAAACCACATACCAGTAATAAAAAGTCTCATTCAGCAACTCCAGGTAGGATCCTGCTCAATTCTATATGACAAAATAAAGGCATATATGACAATATCAGAGTGACAAACACAGGACCATAGCAACTACAGAGCAACTGAAAAAAACACAGCCATGTTGTCAGTTGCTATGGTTCTGTATTTGTCACTCTTATTTTGTCATATAGGCCTTTATTCTGCTATATTGATCATAGCCCTAGCTTGAATTGCTGAGTGATACATTTGTCAGTACGTCCTGGTCACGATTACTTCGTCAAGTTCTTCAAGGCAATCTGCATCCAGCCCTGCTCTCTGTTGTTACTTTGTATTTTTGTATTAAAAAAAAACAAAAAAAAAAAACTTCCATCTACTGTCTGCTTGGGTCCAAATTCCACACCTTCCTTGACAATCCTATCATTCAAAAATCGACCAACGCTGTCTGCTTCGACCAATAAAACACTTTCAATTAGATACGTCCATGCTATTGGACAAACCATGTAAACATTCACAGTGCAGGGTGGAAAAAATAAAAAATAAATTGTCAACTCCCAGGCTGTTGACTTCTCCAAAAGCTAATTGGAGTCAGCCAACCTCGAATCCAATTAATCTAACGAGATTGCAGGTGTTGGTTAAAGCCTGACCTAGCTGAAAAAGGGTCACAAAATTATCTGGAAATGTTCATAACCAGTCCACAATACACGTATGACGAATGGACTATAAGTGGAGAGAGCCCTCTCTCTGTTTTCAATGAATCCATAAAAAACATACTGTATATTTGTTTGTGCGGAATTAATTTTGAGGGAAAATTGCTTTTCTATGAAATTTATTTTCAAGGATTCAGTTTGATTCAGTGGCATTATGAATTTGGGTCACTATGGTACATATGACAATTAATCTGTTGAATTAGCTTGACTGTAGGCTACTGTAAATGTGGCATTTTCTTCATAATTTTCTAATAAAAGACGATTAGATACGTAACGACATTTTTTTAATTTTTTTTTTTAAAGTGGAACGATTCACCTGAATCAAAAACAAATATATATATATATATATATATATATATATATATATATATTTTTTTTTTAGTTAACTCATTCACTGCCATTGACGGAAAAAGACGTCAAATTTTTTTTTTTTTTCTGGGCTGGCAGTGAATGTGTTAAAGCTCCAATCTGTCTTCTTCCCCATAAGTTTAAATCGCCGTCTTGTCTCTGATCTCTTTTCATATATTTCAGCTATGTTGTTGTACACAAAGAAAACAGAAGTAATGATTTATTTACTGGACAGACACACTAATAAGCAGCGCCTTAAAAAGGCAAATTATGCAAACTGACCCAACTGCAAGCGAGAAACAAACAATCACACAGAGGGAAATAAAAGGCAGTGTTGAATCATCAAAGATTTTTTATTTTTTTTTAAATCAAATATTTGATTGTCCTTTTCTCATTCTTGGAACATTACCATCAAGTCAGTCAACCTGACACCAATCTAATTTTACGCGTCTGTTAAACCTAACAACATAATTACGCCCGACGCACATGCCGAATTGCTTTAAGTGATCACGTTTAAAACTCTTTGATATGCTAATAATGTTTCTCATTAAAACTCACTTCTGATGTCCTCTGCGCATCCGAAATGGGCGATTTTACATTTGTGTTTAAAGCATCCCCCGTTCCAGATGATCTTTCGGGTGATAATGTTTGAAAGCAATTATTTGTGATATAATACATTATGAGCAGCAAGTTTCACATTTAATTTAAATGTAACAGTTTTGCTATTTCGATAAAATATGACGATAAGCTTCAAATTATATAGTGCTAAAAAGTAAGATGTATTCATTGTGTTAAATTAGATATGAATATTATTTTTAAATCAGCAGACTTATGGTGAGGTATTTGCATATGTATTTCATTTGCAGAGGCCTGAAGTCATTCCAGCGGGGAGTGGACTCTTATTTCTTTTAGCCTTAAAGCTCAGTAAAGCTTCGTCATTCAAATCATCCCCTTGGAGGAAAACTGTTAAATCACAAGAAAGTGGCAGATTAAATGCTCTCCAATTTTGGACTTACCCAAAGTCGACCTTAACCTGAATATTATTTTACAATGCTTGTGTGAATAATGCTCTTCTCAGCTTAAAAAAAAAAAAAAAAAAAAAAAAAAGTTGACGCTTTTGTCTTGCACATATAATCCATGGTTTGGTCTTTTTCCACGGGTGTTCCGGCTGCTATGCGAGCACTTTTGACATTTGCCTTGGATTGTCAAGCCATCTGTGAATTTGATTAGATTATCTCTTGGAATTCACATGCAGCATTCAGGCTAGGGAGATTGTTTACCATCGCGCCTTAGTTGCTTTCTACCCACATTTTTTTTTGTTTTTTTGCTAACTCACTTGCTAGCTTGCCGTCTGTCTATCTAATAGCTAGCAAGCAAGCTAACTCACTTGCTAGCTTGCCGTCTAATAGCTAGCAAGCAAGCTAACTCACTTGCTAGCTTGCCGCCTAATAGCTAGCAAGCAAGCTAACTCACTTGCTAGCTTGCCGCCTAATAGCTAGCAAGCAAGCAAGCAAGCTAACTCACTTGCTAGCTTGCCGCCTAATAGCTAGCAAGCAAGCAAGCTAACTCACTTGCTAGCTTGCCACCTAATAGCTAGCAAGCAAGCAAGCAAGCAAGCAAACTCACTTGCTAGCTTGCCGTCTAATAGCTAGCAAGCAAGCAAGCAAGCAAGCAAACTCACTTGCTAGCTTGCCGTCTAATAGCTACCAAGCAAGCAAGCAAGCTAACTCACTTGCTAGCTTGCCGTCTAATAGCTAGCAAGCAAGCAAGCAAGCAAGCAAGCTAACTCACTTGCTAGCTTGCCGCCTATCTATCCATCTATCTAATTTCATATACAAGTTAACTGACTGCGCTTTACATGATTCAACATTTAAAAGCAGTTTAAAAAGAAAGCGCTAAAGACACTTAAGAACAAAGTACAGAAACGAAAGACATCTTACTACAGTTAGAAGGTAATTAATTAGTTGAGAAGACGAGCTGGACCTCAACACATCTCATTGTACCATTTCAAATGTTTCATAAATAAGACTTGTATTTGATGGTTTGATACAAACGCTCGTAGACAGTAACAAATCTGTTCAAGATAGTCAGACCAGCTTTGACCTTTCCAAAAAACTCAAAATTCAACAGAGACTCTCTCCAACACATGCTGGCCTTTTATTCTGAGTCAAGTTGAGCCAAGAAACTTCATAAAGTAACAATGGACATGCTCCAACATTTACTGGCGATATGATTGATCAAATTGGCATACTGTACTCGTACATTCTGCCCAACACTAAGATGGATAATAGTTCATATTTTGTGGTGCTTTAAAAAAAAAATATATCATTATTTGTTCTCAGTCTTTGGGTCTTATGGTAAAAATAATTTAGAATAAAAAATAAAATAAAAAATTGTGAAAGCACGAAGAACAAATTGTGTTTGTGTTCCAAGGGTTGACAATATAGAATATTTACCATCGCTCACTTTGTTCTGGTGTGCTCACCTCATATTTGCAATCACTTACAATAAAGAAACCTGCCTCAAACAAGCTACAATTTCAACAGTCTTTGCCCTCTATACAACCTTCATTTTTCTGTACAAAAACAACTCCAATGTATTTCGAGACCCAACCCAAAGCACAAAAACAGCATCGACAAAACTCTGGACTGGATTAAATAATCAACAAAGTGTCACCGGCTAAATTGAGTTCACCAATAAACTCAAATATTCGTATCACTAAGTGGTGTTCCACAGGGTTCCGCCCCATGGCCTCTTTTGTTTATCCTCACTTTCTTTGCCTTGGCCATATTGTAAATCAATTCAAAACCAAATTTTATAGCTACCTAGATGATGTCCATCCTATCCGTCCATGAAACCAAATATCACCCTCAACCTGAAACAGTCAAGCAGTTCTTCCGTACCTATTAATAGCTTCTACATTCCCCCAGGTAAAACATCCGGGTGTCTTTTATTATGTTTGTGTTCCTGAGAGCTGGAGGATTGATGTAAAGACGACGGAAAACCAAACTATAACTTCACAAGAAAAAAATACTGTAATTGCAGTGGTCATTAGAAATGTATTTTGTCATTTGTTTATTTTATGTTCGACTGTTTTTGATATGAACACAGGAGGTCCAAGTAAGGTTTTATTTTATTTTTTTATTTAATTTTTTTTAAGAAAAGCAGCATTAGAAAGCTGGCTAGATAGAATTTATGAATCTTAGGCAAAAAAAAAAAAAAAAAAAAAGTCTGAGCGATCCTTTCTATTAGCACCATCATCCATGACATCATCATAAAACTGCTCGGTGTTTCATGTGAGGCGCAATATGCACTCTACTTAATTAAATGAATTGCAAGGCTGACCACTTGGATGCCTGCTTTTCAGCCTTTTTATGACAAGCTTCAGTAAATTAATTGGGTGAATCCCTCATTCCCCTCAGTTGGCTTCAGTGACAGTCAGAGAGATAAAACATAAAAATAAAAAAAAATAAAAAATCGTAGGATCGTATTAAAAAAATCCATGTCTGATGCAGATAGCAAGCTTTTATCAAACATTTTGTTCTTTTAGTTGTTTCATGAAAATAACTAAACTTTTTGTTCTAACAGTCAAACAATTGGGTTTTGTGTTTAAAGGTCAAATCAACCCCTCCAATTTTTTTTTTGTGACAATATGTTCTATGCAGCTGCACTCGTCTAAATATGGTATTCTGGTTAATATTGTATTAGAGGAATATGAGTTAAGCAGCAAAATCCAGCCATTTTGCCACTTGCTGTCGACTGAAGATGACATCACAGTTGCTCAGGTAACAACCAATCACAGTTCAGCTTCAGAAAACAGGTGAGCTGTGATTGGTTGTTGCCTGAGCAAAATACAGCCATTTTTATCCATCTCAGGGGGCGGCCATTTTGCCACTTGCTGTCGACTTAAGATGACATCACAGTTGCTGAGGTCACAACCAATCACAGTTCAGCTTCAGAAAACAGGTGAGCTATGATTGGTCGTTGCCTGAGCAAAATCCAGCCATTTTTATCCATCTCAGGGGGCTGCCATTTTGCTACTTACTGTCGACTGAAGATGACATCACAGTTGCTCAGGTAACAACCAATCACAGTTTAGCTTCATAAACAGGTGAGCTGTGATTGGTCGTTGGTGATTGGTCGAGCAACTGTGATGCCATCTTCAGTCGACAAGTGGCAAAACGGCCGCCCCCTGACATGGATATATATGTTTAGACTAATGAGGTCACAGATAACATATTGTCAAAAAATGTTCAAGGTTAACGTCCGCTTTAAGACACTTTTTTTTTACATCAATTCAGGTCTTTGTGGACTTTCTACAAGACAAAAAGTATGGCAGGAAGTACTTTTGAATCTTTTATTCATGTTAACCCTTTTGGTTTCTGGCAGTCAAAACTATCAAACAAGGGCACCTTGAGAGTGGGGGGTAGAAGTGGGAAAAATAGAAAGCAGCCATCTTCCTGTTTGAGTAATACTTGGTTTGCTTCATAAACAAACGGCAGAGTTCGAGGTGACTTGGCTGGTCGCTGCCCCTCGAAAACGTATTGTACAATCAGTGAAGCTTGGTGTTCAGAGATCAACCTGCAATATTTCAGGCCGGCTTTTCGGGCAGGGACACCATATCAAGCCTCAGATCAGAGGGTTCAATAATAGCTTCACCTCAGCCTCTCCGAGAGAAATGGCAGAGATGGAAAGAAAATCTCGGCCTTTAAACTTGGAGGACACACGTGGCCTTGAAGATTTCTTATTGAAAGAGCGCGGAAATAGCGGGTACGAACTGTCGCTGGCCTGATGCCATTTTGTATCGTTCCTTATTGTCGAATTCACATTTCACTTATTTTGACATTTTAAGATCGGAACATCAAAACACAAGTCTGCTGCATTTGTAACGTCCTTCCTTTTAAATCTCTCCCTAGGCTTGCTTCAAAAGACAAAAAGTGGAAAAGCTGACAAGTAGCGGCGAGATATATATTAATAATGACAAGATACTCCTACTACTACTCTAATCCTCGTACCTCCAGTGTTCTTATCAAACAGCGTAGGTCACCAGAAAATATTTCAAATACGTCTTTTCAAGGATACGTTTAGGCATGACATAACTGTCTGCCTGTATCTCTTGAATTGAATATGATCTATATTTAACGCAGTTTAACGATAGTGCTCAGGCATACATTTGACACCTGAAGTAGCACCAGCAAGTTAACTTCCGACAGACGGTCGTCCTCGGTCCGTGTATTTTTTTTCTCGAGGCTTTGTGGCGTAAAGCACAAGGCAGTTACGGACTGTTGGACAGTAATCTCATCTACTGTACCTATGACTTAACAACCCTGTATTTTGTGAATCACCTTAGTTTGCATAAAGTTTTGACCATATTTCTAGTACTTTTCACAAGCTGTTTTAATACATATCGTATTGCACGTGCTTTTATACTTTAAACTGCAGGCTCAGCCATGTAAATGATTACTACATGTAGTGAATGATTAACTCATTTGCTCCCAAAGACGTATTTATACGTTATTTTTAAAAAAAATGTTTTTTGTTTTGTTTTTTATGCTAGAGCATACAGAAGGCTTTGATGTAGCCTCTGAACTGAAGGAAACGCTTGAAGCAATGATAGTTATTACAAAAACAGCCAACAGGTGGCAGCAGAGAATATAAGAAATTAAACAGGGCAATGTTGCAAAAAACTATTTTCCCCACTGTTTTAAAACATTTGTAATGAAACTTAGCTACATTCTAATGCTAATTACTGCAAAATGGAATCAGATAGAAATATACTTTTTTCTTTCCTGATACTATTTTTTCTTTTGGTAGATTCCATGTTTTAAAGCAATAGAACACAAAGTGGGCCTTGCAAAATTAGTCAAAATCCAGTAAATGGATTGCTTCAGTGAAAATGGATGGGACTGAATAAGTTAATGGTACCCATATAGTCCAGTGTTGAAAGCCGAACTATTTGAACAAATGGACAATATGGTCTGTACTGTACATGGAAACATTTAGCGCCCCACAAAATCAACCACAGCAAAATGTAAGATTCTGTACTAATATGTCAGGTATGTATTACTAACAGGAGTCATAATTAGGACAAAAAGAGCAACCAGAGCTTATGGAAAGATCTTCAGACCTCTCAGCGTTCTGTTGGAATAGATCAAGGACTGGACTGGCTACCACGTAGCTCTACTATTGATGTTTATTGGTTAACTCATTCACTCCCACCCATTTTCACTGAAGCAACCCCTTTACTGGATTTTGACTGCTTTTTCAAGGCCCACAGAGTATTGTGTTCTATTGCTATAAAACATGTAATCTACCAAAAGAAAAATTTGCATCTCTTCTTTCATCAGGGAAAAAAAATTATTTCTGTTTCCGTTTTGCAGCAATTGGCATTAGAATATAGCCAAGTTTCATCACAAATCTGTTTAAAACAGTGCGGAAAAGTTTTTTGCAACATGGCTCTGTTTGATCTCTTATACTCTTCTGCCACCTGCTGTCTGTTTTTGTAATAACGAACATTGTTTCAAGCGTTTTCTTCAGTTCAGAGGCTGCATCAAAGCCTTCTGTATGCTCTAGCATAAAAAACATTTTAAAAAACTCAAACAAAAAAAACGTATAAATACGTCTTTGGGAGCAAACGAGTTAAGTTTGCTCTCAATATTGTAAATGGTTTAATGGGCTGCTCCTTCTAAATTGTGGGCTTGTCTCGTGGGGTAAAATGGAGGAACATAATCATTGAATAGCACCACATTGGCCCCAAAAGACACCGAGCGTCTGCCCTGTATGCCAGATGGCCAGTCCAGCCTTGGACTATATAACAACAACAATAATAATAATAACAATATTTTTATGCAATGGATGCTTGAACCCACTTTAAACTTGTACATGTCAGACATTGAGTAGTTTCAACTCAATTTACCTTTGATTGATTAATGTATTTACACTTATGACTTTTTCAAGTTGAGTAAAAAAATGTCACAAGCCTTAAGAGAAATTCCATCGTTTCATACACATTGCCGAGGAAAGGCGAGCAACAGGCAGCATGTGAGAGATGGAATGTGTTTGATGGTGCAAACAGTTGAAATTCAAGTTATCTGTCTAGACTTATCCAGGCTAGTGGAAAAGAGCCAGGTGACTCAACGTGAGAGATCAAAGTTCTCGTCACGCATGCGCCGAGTGGAACCCTGAGCGGCTCGTTACCGAGACTCAGGATTTGTGTCCATCAACATAAGCCTTCAGCTGCCTTTGTACTTCGCGGTCCGTTTCTGTAAACAGACATTTGCTTGTCCATTAGGTTATGATACACGATTTATTGCTGGATCTATGATGGCAGCCCTGGCCATTAGAGCTAAGAGGGTTGAACTTAAGGACAGCTTGTTTTGTGCAAATATCACTCAAGACAATTCTGCTCAAACTCCAAACTGCAGTTTTGGTCAAACTCCCAATTTGTTCAGCCGGTTCGATGACAATACAATAGTACTTGGCTTTATTTCAGTCCAACCCACTTTGGGTTATTATAGATACAGTACGGTAACGGCTTTAAATGGAAACAGTTTGAAGCTCCTGACTAACTGCCAGCATCACAGCTAGGTTTAACTTTCCCGCTGCCACAACCCCTCATTACGTCTCCCATTGGCTTTTACATACATCTGATTCGAAAGTGTGTGGTCCTACGTGGCCCCGAGAAGCACTGATGAACAATTGCGGAACCCTCCAGTATTTAAGAAAAACTGTTTTAAAAAAAATAAAAAATAAAAAAAATGGTGGATTGTAAACATGCATTCTTGAGCAATCTCAAAATGCATGTAATTGACACCCCACCAAAAAAAAAAAAAAAAAAAAAAAAAAATGGTGGATTGTAAACATGCATTCTTGAGCAATCTCAAAATGCATGTAATTGACACCCCACCAAAAAAAAAAAAAAAAAAGTATACACATGAATTCAACTAAGCTCAGGGAATTTGAGCCCTCTGTGTGAGAAGGAGGAATAGGCTTGAAAGAAAAACGAAGAAAAAAAAAAAGAAAAAAAAAAACTCCCTATAGCCTGCCTGACTAAATGATGGTGTTGGGATTATTGGGGACCACCAGTTCAGTGAAGCAGAAAATGGGAATATGCTTGTGAGGGCACACCCGTTTACTTGAGCAGGCTCCCTGAGAGACAGATGAGGCAACCTCAGCAAAACATTCCTGCTGAATAAAAAAAAAACTACGCCTGAGCTGCAAAGGCACGCAACTGGAGCTAATTACAATTCATCACCGCCATTTATGCATTGCAACACCTTACTGAATCCTGATTTATTACCTTTTTTTTTTTCTCAATATGTTAAAAAGGAATGAATTGACAAGAATGAAAACTAATCACATGTATTATAAGGCAGTAATTATTTTCTTCACTCCGTCTTGGATTTGTGCCTGCTCCCGTCTCTGTTCTCTAACACAACACCAATAATTGTCTTTGGTTGGTACAATAGAAACTATAATTAGCTTCCCTTTAAACCGCCAAACATCTCACAAAGGAAGAATATAATAATTCACTAATTGTATTATTCTATTTTCTCCCCTCGGTTACCGCTCATTTTCTTGAAAGTTTCATTTCAGGTTGGTTTAAAATGATTAGGATGTATTACAGGAACACTAATTTGGTCCTGGTTAGCTAAAATGACAGACTGAAAAAAATAAGCTGTTGTTTGCTTTCATGCACATGGAAGCTGCCCATGTGGAGTAAATATTTTTGATTTGTAAATACATTCAAACATATTGGCAAATATGTTTGAAAGTATTTGCAAAGTACATCCGAATGTAACCCCCATAATACTATGGGGGAAAATACGTATTATTTTTTTTTAGCTTTATTTTACAAGTATGTTCAAGTACATGTACTTCCATATACATTCGGACATACTTGCAAACACGTTTGAACATATTTACATATGTTTCAACGCATCTTAAAATATATTCAATCATATTCAAGTACGTTTGAACGTATTTCCAAATACGTTCAAACGTATATGCCAGTCAAAAATGTCAAAAAAAATAAAATAAAAAAAAAAAAAAAAAAAATAAATAGCATTTGACCTACATTAAACCAATATGTTCAATAATTATGTAAGTAAACATTGTTTATTCATACTTTGTATGATTTTTTTTTTATTTTTTATTTTTATAAATGATGCACTTTTTCTGTTACGCATTTTTTTCCTCATAATGCCAACGGTTATGCACAATTCCCCTGTAGCATTATGGGGAAAAATTTTTCGCTTTATTCGACAAGTACGTTCAAATGTACATGCAAATATATTTGCACATATTTATTTTAGGTGTGTCAGGTGATTCAAACTTAATTTTAACTAATAGCATGACTTCAATTAACTCGCGATTAATCACATTTTATGTCTGTTCTAAATGTACAATAAAATATTTTTTTCATACTCTTAACATAAACGCGGGAAAAAAAAATGTTAAACGGATAGAAATACGGCTACCTCTTTTAGTCATTGATACAGTAATTTCATTCATAAAATTTAATTGAAATTACAAATATGTACTGTACTGGAAAAAACAAATTGATATTGATGTGTGTTAAGGTCATTTTGTGCCACTAGATGGCATAATTGTATTTGTAAGACGGTGACAGAGAGCTATCTAATCGTTAACACAAACCTGTGAAATTATGCACATTTTTTAAAAAACTGTAAAATAAAACTCGACCCCGGTCTCCATAAATATATGCATTCATTTATTACTGCTAAATTTTGACGTTGACGTGTCTGCTGTGTTGCGACTGGAATTATCCCGGTACAAGCTTTCCAAGTATTAGCAAAAATTAGTGCTTTATATGTTTTATGCTTTTCAACATATTTTAACTCATTTGCTCCCAATAACGTGTAAATACGTTTTTATGTTGTAAGTGTCCCAAAGACGTATTTATACGTTTTTTTGGTTTTTTTATGCTAGAGCATACAGAAGGCTTTGACGCAGCCTCTCAACTGCAAAGAACGGTTGCAGAAATGGTAGTTATTACACAAATGGCCAGCAGGTGGCAGCAGAGCAAAGGAGATCAACCAGGGCCATCTAGAAAAAAAAAGCTCAATTACTTAGAATTTTAAATAGATTTGTGGAAACTGATGAAGCCTAGCTCTCTTCTAATGCTAATTGCTGCAAAATGGAAACAGATAGAAACATACTTTCTATTCCTGATGAAAGAAGATTTAATCTTTCTTTTGGTAGATTCCATGCTTTTATAGCAATTGAACACAATATTCTGTGGGCCTTGCAAAATCAGTCAAAATCCAGTAAAACAGCCGGGAGCGACCGGGATTGCTTCTGTGAAAATGGCTGCGAGTGAATGAGTTAAATATGTTCGAACATACTTACAAATACATTCACATGTATTTAAATATGTTAGAACACACTTGCAAATGCATTCAAACACATTAAATACATTCAAACGTATTTGCCAATCAAAAATGTTTACTCATTGGCAGTTCCATGCTTCCGTACATACACAATAATGTGTTGGTTAAAAAACAAATTCTGTCGGCTTATACATACCCAAGCTGGGTAGTTGTCACACAGGTGTCTGTCATTGCTGGCAGAGGAAAATTCCCTCAGGACAAAGCGCACGGGTTCAGATGCCTGCAGCAACAAAACAAAACAAAACCTAAAGCGATTTGTGTTGCATTGTGGGGGTGTCGCAGAGGCCGGCCACGCTTCCCCCAGCTTCATTAGTTTACTGTTCTAATGATAAAAGGTGTTAAGTCCTCATCATCCTCCCTGCTGATGCCTCCGGGCAGTCTGGGCATGACTATTTTATTTCCATCAGCTTCAAAATCCTGCCCGCCTCAACCTTTAAGCTCCCATCTGGGGTATGAAACCTCAAAGAGCAATCTGCAATTATTGATTCTCACATGTTTACATTCATCACTGATTCAGAGCACATGTAGCCTACATCATCTTTTCACTCTAAATGAGTGAGAGTGGCCTCGGGGGAAGGAACATTTTGCAAAAATGTGACAACAAAGCATCAGATATTTTAGCAGCGTTAAGATGAGAGAATATTGCCAGTAATGACAATTGGCAGATTTGTTCTGGCTGTAAAAGAGAATAAAAAAAAAAAAAGAAAAAAAAAAGATGAGTGCACCTTTGAGACGTTCACAGCAACTTAGCACATTTTAGTTCCTATTGTGGAGCAGAAAGACGTCGATTATCACAATTAGTCCTCTCGTTTAAATTGCCATGTAGGTAATTTGTTCCTTAACTCCTGATATAACTCATTAGGGTTTCCCTTAATTTAACACTTAAACTAATGGTAAGAGAAACTAGTGTGTTGTCGAACTCTGTTACGAATCAGTGTAATTTTACTTTCACCTTGCAACATTTGCACCGCATATACACTCAAAATTATTCGATCTCGATAGATAAATAGAGCTCACTCTCTCTTTAGCTAGCAGCTAGCTAGGTAGCAAGGTAGCTAGCAAGATAGATAGATCACCATCTTTCTAGCTAGCTAGCTAAATAGCTTCAGGTAGCAAGATAGCTAGATAGAGATAGTGAGCTCTCTCTCTTTCTAGCTAGCAGCTAGCAAGATAGAGACCTTGCAAGATAGAGGACGAGAGATAGCGAGATAGAGCTCTCTCTCTCTAGCAAGCAGCTAGCTAGCTAGGTAGCAAGGTCGCTAGCAAGATAGCTAGCTAGCTAGATATCTTATATTAGCACGTTTTAGCCAGGTCAACTTATACTATACTACCCCACCAGGAACGTGTTAAACCTGAGCTGTAATTCCTCTATGCACATTCATAGCCTCTGACCCCAGATCAGTTCCACTATGAGGCACTCAATGTGATTCCAAGTGAAAAGTCACAGTCAAGCAGATCCTGGATCAGCGCTTGCGGCAGAATGCCAGCAATGAGCCGCAGAGAGAGGCGAGCAATGACGAATAGTCGGTGCCAATCACCAAGTGCTGCCAGAGGCACTGTCATGCTTGTCTATTGCTTGTGGCAGTGACCTAGAAATCCTTTGTTACTGTTATTATCACATCTATATCTGTGTATGTTCCAATGAGACTCTTTCAATATTGTCTCAAAAGGCATTTCTTTGTATTACGCGCTTAGCAAGAACCTGCTTTTTTTTTTTTTTTTTTTGGCTGCAGTCATTTCCAATTGAAAAAGCCTGAAAACGCTGTCTATAGTATAAATGTGTTTTGGTGTTATTTTCATGCCATTGAATTTTTTTTATCTACTGCATTTCTCCATGCGCAAACAATGACTTCAGTCAGAGCAATTTCAAAAACGTGCATTAGATTCCCCCTAAACACACTTTAAAATAAAAAAAAAATAAAATCTAAAGACCATATCGTTCAACATCCACCTCTTAAAGTTAATGCACAATATTGACTTTAATGGAGTCGGTATTCTTCTGTGGTGCTCATCAGTGCTTGAATGCCAACGATGTGCATTCATTGACTTCAAACAGTCTGGAAGATAAAACCTATAAAAGCTTAAACGTGTCTGTGTGTCCTGAGAAGGAATCCTTGCTCCACATTTCCCTGACCTAATTTTACTCAATAGCTAAAATGACGCACCTGCATCAAACTTTGCACAATATTTTAGTAGAAGATCACTGGAAATGACATATGAAAGTGTTCAACAAGCTAAAGTGAATTTATGCAATGATGACTACATTTCAACAGTCACAACTAGTTAATGTTTGGCCTGCTAAACTTAGTTTAAAATGTGTCAACTGAACTTTAAACTAGTTTGTGTGGAAAATGAACTTTCCCAAGACAAATATCAGTTGAAAAACACAACGCAGCTCTGAAGGTGGCATTTTTTTTAGAAAGTGCAAAATGCCTACGCAAGGGTGTTAAAAATGTTGCTCACTGTGCTTGCGCCATACAGACCAAAAATGGCACATATCAAAACATCACACAGTGGAAAATCTTCCAACAATTCTTCATTTAAGAAAATACCGACTGCCAAAGCGTACAGATTTTATTTATTTTTTTGATGTGGCTGTTTACATGGAAACAAATCTTGCAACGCAAACATTTGAAAATGTCCCACGATGTCATTGGTGTGAGGATGGAGCAAGTTTAAAATTCAACACACTTACCATTCCAGTGGTGACATGCACAGACAAATCAGATCAGATGCGCTTGTTTTGAAACTAGACATACTTCTTTATGCTCATGTTTTTACACCATGTCCTACTCTCTGGCATGTTTGGTGCATGTCTTGTCCCCCCATTCACCAGATTTTGTCATGGTTCTCACGGCTAGTTAGTTTCATCAGTTTTCACAAATCTATTTAAAATTTTAAGTAATTGAGCTTTTTTTCGAGATGGCCCTGGTTGATCTCCTTTGCTCTGCTGCCACCTGCTGGCCGTTTGTGTAATAACTACCATTTCTGCAACCGTTCTTTGCAGTTGAGAGGCTGCATCAAAGCCTTCTGTATGCTCTAGCATAAAAAAAACAAACAAACGTATAAATACGTCTTTGAGACAGAACATTAAAAACACGTATTTATATGTTATTGGGAGCAAATGAGTTAACGAGACACGAGGAGAACACAGGACAAAACAAAATAACACCTAAAAGTAAACAAAACCCAAAACACCAGGAACCTGATAGTTTGTTTTTAGAAAAGCTTTCGTTTTTATTTTGTTAACGGAAATGTTTTAAATTATTATTATTATTATTATTATAACACGACGTTAGATGGCTCTATTTTAAAAAACAAGCACAAAAAAATGGGTGCAATTTTCATGCTATAAAATAGTCACAAAAATAGATGAGATTTTAAGACTCGGTAAAACCAGGTCTAACTAGTCGTGCAGGTGGTGTAACGTGATTTTTGGTGGATTTGATTCAGGCAGGCGTGGTGGATTTCATTCATAAATATGACAAGAGCATGGGACAATCAGTGTAGAAATCAATTAATTGAACCAATTATGATCATCTCCCCATGTGATGACATTGACTATGTGTATAAAGCCAGACCCAGCTGTGGAGCATCATTGGAGGTCTGTACTTAAATTTGTGTTGGACATCTTGATCTTCCCTTTGGGTTGCACAATAAACACCGGAAAACTGCCCAATCAGGACTCAATAAGTACAAACATGGGGATTCACAAGACGTTCACATCTCCGCTCTCCGCCCCCCCCCCCCCCCCTCCTCCTCCTCCTCCTCCTCCTCCGCGTTTGTCTCCAGCTGCACATTTTCCATCCCGGACTATTCGCAAGCATCGTCTAGAGTGGAAAAGGGCCCATGACGTCAAACGGAAGTGATGCATTTAGGATTTAGAGCTACCTGGGGAAACGTTGAAAAATATTACGCTACTGAGGCCAACGCCAGCTTCCTCATGTTTATGCACAAGATGAATTATATCACACTCAAAATAAAATTCACATTTGTCGGAAGATATTTGAAAAAGATTTGGTCGCCTTTCCCAATCCAAACAGCCATAAATTAGTATGATTTTCTTTCTATACACTTTTTTTTACTGTACACTATTTTGTTACGGTTTTTAGTTTAGATGAGATTAATACAAAATCGTATGGAAACGGTTATACAGGAAAAGCAGTAAACTAGAGGTGGGCGGATCGATCCAAATCATATCGATATCGGATCGATACTGGCACTAAAATAATCGATCTAGTAGTTTAGTTTCAGTTTGGCTCTTTTATGCAATGTGTTTGGTTAACTCATTCACTCGCAGCCATTTTCACAGAAGCAGTCCCGTTCGCTCCCGGCTGTTTCACTGGATTTTGACTGATTTTGCAAGGCCCACAGAATATTGTGTTCTATTGCTATAAAAACATGGAACCTATCAAATGAAAGATTAAAGTCTCTTCTTTCACCAGGAAAAAAAAAAAAGAAAGAAAAGAAGTTTCTGTTTCCATTTTGCAGCAATTAGCATTAGAAGAGAGCCAAGTTTCATCAGTTTTCACAAATCTATTTAAAATTGTAAGTAATTGAGCTTTTTTTTTCTTTTCTAGATGGCCCTGGTTGATCTCCTTTGCTCTGCTGCCACCTGCTGGGCGTTTATGTAATAACTACCATTTCTGCAAGCGTTCTTTGCAGTTGAGAGGCTGCATCAAAGCCTTCTGTATGCTCTAGCATAAAAAAAAAAAGAACAAAAACACGTATAAATACGTCTTTGGGACACAAAACATAAAAAAAACGTATTTACACGTTATTGGGAGCAAATGAGTTAAACAGATAACGAGCATGTCACAGTAGTGCATTTTGATCGTGTGCCATCACGTGACTTCGTATCGCATCTTTGTAGTCGATTGCATGAACACACACACAGTATTGAACTTGAAAATTTGTGTTTTTTGGTACGTCGTTTTCTGGTTTATATTTGTTGTGACATGATAATCTTTAACATCTTGTTTATTTAGGTTGAAAAAGTAGTGTTTGAATTTTTGTATTTGTAATTTCTAAAGTATTTGTTTAAGATGTTAAAAATATTTTGTCATGGTTGGAATGTTTCTGGGGGAAACATTGATAGAGATTGACATTGAAGTATTTTGTATTTATCAATTAACTTTGTTTAAATTTGCCCATAAAAAAACAAAAAAAAAAACAAAAAAAAAAAACAAAAAAAAAAAAAACACTTAGAGGTTGAGAATAATCAATTCAAATGATACAACTCCCTTTTTTAATTATATACACTATCATTTTCAAAAAGTATCAATATCGGTATCAACGATACTGGCCCTGTATTTACTTGGTATCGGCGTTATAAAGTACCTGTACATTAAACGTACTACACAAAGACAGTCATGCCCTTGTTCCCTCCCTGACTTTGTCACGAGGTCACGCATTATTTCTGTAATTCTTAAATTCTTGTCTGGCCTCTTCCCGGTGCTGGAACGTCCTGTTCAAACACAGCGCTATAAACATAAATCAAATCCACTGTTACTTTTTCGTGATTTCTTTTAGTGACAGATACAGTAAATCTTGGAGGGGAAAAAAAAAAAAAAAAAACATATGAGATCATTGTTCTATCCAGAACGGCTGCGCCGCACTGGAACCTATACATCATAGTAAATAATTCACGCAAGTAAAAGCTAGCTTCCCCGGGCAAGCGCACGCTTGGGACAATATGTGCTTCATCATCCTCAGCGTGAAGGTCCCCGAAGGTATAACATTGACCTATGGTGGCCATCTTGGGCACACCTCGCAACACGGTGGCCATTACTCCACATGTAGTGTTCTATTGGGTGACAAAAGTGTCAGCAAAAATCAGATTATGTACTTTAGCCATCGCTCTGTTGTAAATTTGTCGGGCGATTGAAAGGTCTACCCAGTGAAACTGCATCATCGACCATTACATTGCACCAGTTCGACTAATTACGATTTGGTTCAATGCAGTAAGATTCATTTTGAGAGGGTAAGATGCAATACTTTTTGTGTTGTCATTTTACATAGATGTAGAAAACCCTCTGGAGAAGTTTAGACCAAACATTGTATTTATTCAACCCTTTTCACACTGCACTCACACCCACAAGCTTTATTGTAATTGCTGGACTATTCAGGCGCACCCGATTATAAGCCGCACCCAGTACATTTCTAAAGGAAAAGGCATTTTGTTCATACATAAGCCGCTTGTGCCCACATTGAAACATGAGATATTTACAAAGAAAGAGTTTTCAAAGGTTTAATAATATACCTTAGCTTTTCTTTCCAAACAGTGCCTGTGATGCGGCAGTAACACAGCAGCAATACGTTAGTAACTAGTATTATTCCAGTACCGATACTGGTATCGGCATAGGAGCCGATACGGCATTAAAACAGTGGTATCAGTGACTACTCACAAGTAACATGCCGATACCATTAATTCCAAAGCTAATGTAGGATTTTGGATGCAGCATCTTGTGTCTTGCTCGTGCACGATATTCACTGATATGTGACATGCTCACTGCATGCCGATCTAAGATATCCGATTTTCCCTTCAATGCTCTGAACCAATGGCAGGACAGCTTTTTCATGTTGAGTGAAAATAACCTGAGGTATCGGCCGATACTGCAAAGCTGGGTATCGGAATCGGGGGGTAAAAAAAAAAAATAATTTTTTTTTTTTTTAAAAATGCTAATTTTATTCATGCACAAAAGCGCCAAGTTACATTAAACTTGCGTCTTCCTCGAAACATATATTCCACCTGTCTCACTCTTACCTTTTCTGCTAGAGCGCCCCTGGTGGCCGTCAGAAAAATTACATATATTAGCCGCATTATTGTCTAAGCCGCAGGGTTGAAAGCGCATGAAAAAAAGGCACGGTTTATAGTCTGGCAATTATGGTATTTATTTACTTTTACGGTATATAGATTTTAGAAATCTGCCCCCACCCTGAGAAAAAAAAAATATAAAAATCCCCCCCCACCGAAATAAATATATAATAAATAAATATACTTTTCCCAGAGACAATTGGAAAAAATATATTCTGGATGCACTGGGACAAATCCAAAATGTGAAAAAATATTGAAAAAAAGAAAAATAAATCCACAAATGAGCAGGTGCTGAATTGTGAGTATGCAGGGGTCGACTACAGGTTTAAGTTGTAATATTACCAATTACCACTAGAAGCCAGATATGTTTTAGATACACTTGCTGTTATGGTTTGGAGATAGAGTGAGATATGTGGGCCCAAAGTGAGAAAACTGAACAGACAGGAAATGAGCACCGTAGTGCGATTGATTAGCAAGTGGGCAGGGAAACCAAAACTTCGACGAGACGTGACGGAGCTGTAGCTTACCTTGACTTTGACTTGACTTGACTTGACTTGACTTGACTTGACTTGACTTTTTGCGACACCCAGCATGACCCACATTACACCAGCAATGCACCCCACCTCGACGAGAGAAACACCACAGACTCAATCCACCAACACTAATGACCTAAAGGGACACACCTGGGGGAAAACACAGGTGGCTGAGGGCGGTGATTGGTCACACAGTGGGGAGGGAAGACACACTCAGGTGGGCGTGGTTAGACATAACGAGACAAGGGAAAGAAATGAAGAATAATTTAGAAAACCACAAACCACAGACAGACACACCCAAAAATAATAATAATAATAATAAAACGAAAACAAAATCCCAACACTACAGAAACAAAACATGACACGATGATTATTTATACCAAAACGTGAATACCTCAAAAATATTAAGTAAGTTCATTAAAAAGAAAAATAAATAAATTCATGCACTAGTTTCTTTTGGGCTGTCCTTGAGTTTTATATGTTTTATTCGAGAGCCCTTTGCACTGGAAAAAAAAATATAAATACAGTTTGTGGTTATTTTGTCATAAATTTGGAAGGGTGTGGTCCTATAATGAAAAAGTTCAAGCTGCCTATCGCTGGTTTAAATAATGACATTACCACTGGCAAAAGGTGAAAAAACACTTTTTTTTTTACCATTTGCTTTCAAACATCAAGACATCTACAGAAAATATATTTTTTGGGATAAAGCAAGAACCCTATAAATTTTTAACATGTATAATTTAACTCATTTGCTCCCAATAATGTGTAAATGCGTTTTTTTTTAAATGTTTTAAGTGTCCCAAAGACGTATTTATATGTTTTTTGTTTTGTTTTTTTTATGCTAGAGCATATAGAAGGCTTTGATGCAGCCTCTCAACTGCAAAGAACGGTTGCAGGAATGGTAGTTATTACACAAACGGCCAGCAGGTGTCAGCAGAGCAAAGTAGATCAACCAGGGCTATGTAGAAAAAAAGCTAAACTACTTACAATTTTAAATAGATTTGTGAAAACTGATGAAACTCTCTTCTAATGCTAATTGCTGCAACACGGAAACAGATAGAAACATACTTTTTTTTTTTCCTGATGAAAGAAGATACTTTAATCTTTCTTTTGGTAGGTTCCATGCTTTTATAACAATAGAACACAATATTCTGAGGGCCTTGCAAAATCAGTCAAAATCCAGTAAAACGGCCGGGAGCGTACGGGATTGCTTCTGTGAAAATGGCTGGGAGTCAATGAGTTAAGATGGCGGTCCAGAAGCTTGAAAGGTTGAAACATCACATTTTTGATTTGAGTGTTCAACCACAAGTTAGACCGTAACAACTTTCATGAATCATTTTTCGCCAGTACACATACCGTATATTCGGCACAGCTTTTACGGGGGGACTCCACATTTTCATTTGGACCCTTCTTCATGTCGTTGTTATTATTATACTGCCAATGCCTAAAGGAACACACACAAAGCTAGAGAAAGTCTGAGGGCCAAAGTTGATTTCATTCGCGTACTCATGAGGAATGATCTCGTCTCAATCGCATTACCGGGAGGAAGCGGACACTGCGAGGGGCTGTCACGGGGGCAGTTTCAATAGTGAAGCATCATTTTTAATTCAGGTACCCTGACTTATTTTATCAGCTCTCGGGCGTGCTGCTGAGTAAACATTTTTAAAATTGAAGTTGAGAAACCCCCTCTGGTTTTTTGGACATAAAAAATGCATCAGCTGTGAGAATGGAACGCCGTATATCATTCCTTTAAAACCCTTTTTAACACTCTGCCCGGCCGAGCAGGTGTAAAGCGGATTCAATCTGTACGTCAAATTTATGATTCACAGCTTTCCTACATAAATAACCGTATTTCTTTTTGTGTTATTTACCTCACCATTTGCAAGGTGAAATAACTTTAGCCCCTTCGATCCTTTTCACAGACATAAACTGCTTGACTTCTATCGATTTCTCCAATAGCAACCTGCGCCGCGGCCTCGCACCAAAAGCCCGCACGCCGCTTGAGCGATGACACCCTCGATACATCAGCACGCCCGAGTCGCCAACCCCCGACGTCAAACGTGGCGGGCCCGCTCAGCCGTAAAATGTCATCTTTTTGTGTTTTAAGTCTAAACATTGCAGGCCGCACGCGCGCGGGTTGACAAAAGGGTGATGCGCTGCGAGCCACTTGTCTCCATTTCATCCAGTTTGGTTGAAGTCAGGACGAGTCAATGTGTTTGGACAGATCGACCCGTCACTATTTGCCCGTTCCGGATCCTGCTCACGTTTCACTGCAAAATAAACCAGAATGTCGTTGTTGCCATCAGATCATGACAAATCATTTATTAGTATTAACACATTCATTGCCAGACCAGCAAAAAAAAATTCATCATTTGACGTCTTTTTCCGTCAATGGCAGTGAATGAGTTAAACATGGTAAAAATCAATGAAGCAATTATAAATTGTTGATATAATGGACAGCAGGGGTGTCCAAACTTTTTCCTCTGAGGGCCACATACAGAAAAATAGAAAGCTGCAAGGGCCACTTTGATTTTTTTTTTAAAGTTATTTATTAACACATTCATTGCCAGACCAGAAAAAAAAATGCATCATTTGACGTCTTTTTCCGTCAATGGCAGTGAATGAGTTAAGTAATTTTAGTAGTTTTGCCATTTGAATTTGATTATTTTCCCAAATCACATTCGACAAAAAAATGAAGAAAAAAATAAAAATAACATTAAGACGTTTACCAGTACCAAGGAGATGTAAAAAAAAAAAAAAATCGAATCATTGATTAATTGCACTTTTCATACACAAAATAACTCAATATCCTTCACATACTGCAATAAAAAACATTTGAAAGTAGTCACAAATTGAGTTGACATTTGCTCCCAATAACGTGAAAATACGTTTTTTTTAATGTTCTAAGTGTCCCAAAGACGTATTTATATGTTATTTTGTTTTTTTATGCTAGAGCATACAGAAGGCTTTGATGCAGCCTCTCAGCTGCAAAGAACGGTTGCAGAAAGGGTAGTTATTACACAAACGGCCAGCAGGTGGCAGCAGAGCAAAGGAGCCAGCTTCTTCTCGCCGGGCTACTCGCTCGCTCACTCCATATTATTCATAAACCAGAATTAGGCCATAGTTTTGTAGAAAACTGATTTAATATATCTTTTTTTTTTTCTTCTCTGAATTTTACAAATACAAACCAACATGGACATTATAGCGCACAGGCACAAGGCAGTGTAATCTCGGCCCACCCAAAAGTGATATTCGAACTTTACAACAGTCATAAAGGTTAAGCTACACTCAGTTTTGCGAGAACATCCACCAAAGCCAAGGACACGCTCTCCTTTTGGAGCTTAGCTTTGAGCCGACTTTCAGCTGACACCAGCGTGCCAGTGATCCATGGCAGTGATAACTTGTGGCTGTTTTGACAGGAGGGGACCAAGATTGTTCCTGCGTGTGAGGGTGTGAGGGCCAGTCGGTCATTGGAGCTGGAAGGATTTATCACTGCACGCTGGCTATTGATTTACAGCCAAGTGCAGGTCTGTCCCCCCCCCCCCCCCCCCCCCCCTCACTCCACTGTGCCTCCTCCCACGAGCTTGTGGCCTCTGTGTGTTTGATTCCTCTGAGTGGTATTGGGATCCATAGGAGCTTCTAATCCCCAAAGCTCATATACTGTAACCCTCCCTTTGTTGTCTTTTATTTGCTTTTCTTTTTGAAGAATAAACAAACACGCAGTTGGTTGGTAGTAAGTCCAGCACAACGTGCAGTCTTAATTGTACATAACTTTTATTTCTTTTATTATTCTTCTAAACTAGCGCAAGAACAAGTTACATTGTGCACCGTTGTGGGAGGGAATGCAGTCGACTCTCGGCCAATCGATACAGCTCCCTTCATTTCATTTAACTCATTCACTCCCAGCCATTTTCACAGAAGCAGTCCCGTTCGCTCCCGGCTGTTTTACTGGATTTTGACAGATTTTTGCAAGGCCCACAGAATATTGTGTTCTATTGCTATAAAAACATGGAACCTATCAAAAGAAAGATTAAAGTCTCTTCTTTCATCAGGAAAAAAAAGGATGTTTCTATCTGTTTCCGTTTTGCAGCAATTAGCATTAGAAAAGAGCTAAGTTTCATCAGTTTTCACAACTCTATTTAAAATTCAAAGTAATTGAGCTTTTTTTTTCCTAGATGGCCCTGGTTGATCTCCTTTGCTCTGCTGCCACCTGCTGACCGTTTGTGTAATAACTACCATTTCTGCAACCGTTCTTTGCAGTTGAAAGGCTGCATCAAAGCCTGCTGTATGCTCTAGCATAAAAAAAAATAAAAAAACGTATAAATACGTCTTTGGGAACATTAAAAAAACTTATTTATACGTTATTGGGAGTAAATGACTTAATGTACGTTTAAAAGGAACCGCAACAAGATCTATTTGCGGATGATGTAAAAAGCTTGCCGCTGTGGATGAGCACTTGGAGACCCGTAAACTTTGATGTGGCCAATCGAAGAGGCAACTTGACTGGAGAAGAAGGTACCGGCCATAAAAAAATAAAATAAAAAATAAAGACACCCGATGTTTATTTGTGGAAAGCGAGTCTTGTTTTGATGACATCAGCATTTTACAACAACTTTCGTAAACAGTCAGGAAATGACGCAATTTATATGGAAATGATTCTTCTTCTTTGATTTACTGATACCACGTGATCACAAGAAGTTTCCGCCTCAGAGTTTCTAGATCGGTGGTGGAGCAATCTTGTTGAAGTTATTGGAGAAACCACTCACAATACAAAACAACTGTTCAATGCCTGTTTCTTTTGTTTTTTGTCGTCACGTTTTTGTTCCCGACATACTTCCTCTTTTTCATTTGACTGTTTTATATACCGGTATATGTAACTGCTTTTCAGACAAAACTTCACTGTCATAATGAATTCACTATTTAGCATTAGCATTAGCATTAGCATTAGCATAAGTTAGTGGTGCACGATGGAGTGTTACTTTCTTGAGGGGAAATAATGGGCATGGAGCTGTACATGATTAATAGTACACAGGTGAGGCCTCTTATACTTCACTGACCTAAATTTGTCAGTTTTTGCCACCAGCAGTTTGGAAGGAGAGCTTGAGGGGGCGGGGAGAAACGAAAAATCCATCCATTACTTTTCATGGCACTTCAATATGGTGCGGCGCTATGAGCAGTGCTCATGGGCCATTTGGCTGTCACTTAATTGGAGACACCTGTCGCTTGATTACTTCCACCTGTTGCGGGCCTAATGAGATGCCAGTATGGATTATTGTTAGTCGGATTATCTTGGGGCGATTTTTTCCCATTCTGCCGCATCATCGTCATATAGTGAATCTTTGCGTTGCTGCCGCTGTGACCCCTGGAGTTGAACTTATCAATATTTATATTTAATCATATATTAGTGGCTGAATGGGTTGATGGCGTCTCATTTGTCCAGCTGCATCGATTTTTCACACCAAGCAGAGACTACATTTAGGACAAAGTCCTTTTTGAAAGATTTTCAAAGAAAACGTCTGATTTCTAAAAAGCAAATAGGTAGGTTTGCGTTTGACGACAGCAGCGTTTCAAGAAATAATACGCTAACATTTTCACTCTGCAATTTCCCGTTCTCATTATCCTGCCAAAACAAATAGCGAGTAGCGATGAAGGGGCTGAACCGCACCCTCCTTTTTTTTCATGGCAAAACCTCAAAAATGAAATGCACAACTTCGCCTCTCAGTCTAGGACAGGAAATTATCCAATTTCACTCATTTACGTTACATAAAAAATTGTTTTCTTCAAATAATGCAGAACAATTAAGAGTTAATTTCAATTCAGTTAGGATATTGAATTAACCCAAAATGTTTGGTCAAATGAATAACCCACAAAATAACCCAAAAATCAGCTTCATTTGTGGGTTATTAATTTAATTTTACCCAACTTTCTGGGTTAAATGATTCAAAAAGTTGTGTCGGTTCATTTTTCACCCAATTCAATTAAATGAGTTATTCAATTGACTCAAAAAGTTTGGGTCAAATAAATAACCCACAAAAAAAAAAAAAAAAAAAAAAAGGTTGCTGTTGCCAAAATGTTGCCAAAAAAATTGTTTGGTCAAATGATTAACCCACAAAAAAAAAAAAAAAAAAAAAAAAAAAAAAAAAAAGTGGAATAATGTGGAATAATTTTTTACATTATTTTACTTGAATAATTATATTCATTGCATTTCTTTAATTGGTTCGGTCCATTTTTTTTTTTTTTGTTTTGTTACCCAATTTGGGTTATTTTTGTCCCAACTGTTTTTAGTGTCTGAGACAGACTTCTGGTTGGGGCTCGTTTGGGTAAATTAAAAAGTCAAGTCAAGTCATCTTTATTTATATAGCACTTTCAAACAAATAGTTCCTGTTCAACTTTGTTAATGGGGCCATGAGCTGTTTTTGTGCACTCACTTATAAGCATTGGTGAAATTGGGATTATTATTATTATCATCATTTGGGCCACATATTTTCACCTGGATACACATGATTGCAAAAATTGGTGAGTTTTCAGGCATGCTGAGACCCCCCGAGTGAGAACAACAACAAACACAACAGTTCCAAGAGGGCCTTCCACACCACCTGGTATGAAGGCCCTAAATATTGATAGGACATGTAACTCGATTCCGAAAACATGGTTGCATGGCCCAACGTCCACTCAGACTTTGGTCTGTTGCCTGTTCCAGACCAAAGCTTTTTGTTCAGTCACCTGTCAGATGAAATTACAGCGACTATCAGTTGCCCAGCGAGGTGACTGCGGGGGACCTGGGCCGCGTAGGCGCCAAGGCCCCATCACACGTAGCCACGACGTCTTGCGGGAACGTCGGGGGGCCAAAGAAACCCGCTGTTAGGTCTTGTCCAGACACTTATACAGGTCCCACGATCACACTCTTATTATGGCCATAATCCAGAATGGCACTTTAAAACGAAGGCATTGGCTCCGTTTGTGGCCTAACAACGTGGTCCTATGGCTTGCTGATGATGATGAGCCCTCATAGGCTTGGCAGTGAGGAAAAGAACTTTAATTAATCAGCGTCTCACAGGTATCACAGTTGCCAGGGATACGCCACTAAAGAAAGCGCACAAAAGGGCTAATGGTGTCCTGTTGCGCTAGTTGGCCTCGTCAATTCATTTTACTTCCAATATTTTGATTTTTGGAGTTGAAAGGGAATTTTAAAAAATGAATTAATAAATACATGCTCTGGAAGGGATACTGTCACATTGAATACAATTATTTTTGCATTTGTTTTGTCATGTGGCTCAATTGGTACACTTGTAAACATAGTAGTTGGAAACTTTTAAACTTTTTTCAAACTAATAAAAACAAATGATAAGCATATTTCAGTTTGGTTGTGTTTGTTTTAAATGTAGAGTAGTTTTTGTAATGGTTTTCAGACTTCACAAAGCAATTTTTCTTATTCTTGCACTATATTTTTAGGCCTAACCATAAAAAGCATTAAAATTGCTTAATTTTCAAATGTATTATTTTAACAATATTCCCAAAATATATTCAGAACATTTCTTAAATTAGCTGTGTAATTGTCAAATATGTGTTTTATGAATAAAAGTTGGAAAATGAAGAATTTGATGCAAAGAATCTCGTCTGTCTGGTTAATTTTTTTTAAGTAACAAAATAGATGCTGTTATGTTGTATTATTATTATTATTATTATTATTATTATTATTATTATTAGATAATACATTTAATTGTCGCCGCCGGATCAATAATATTACATAAATACATATTATTATTATTATTATTATTATTATTATTATTGTCATTGCCGTGTCAATGATAATAATAATAATAATAATAATAATAATAATAATCCATGTCTGATCTTTTTAATTGTAATTTAAAAACATTAATTTTCAGTAAATTCCATGGAAAACAACTTGCAATGTACTTGTTATTATTATTATTATTATTGTTGTTGTTGTTATTATTATTGTCATTGCCGTGTCAATAATAGTAATAACAATAATAATAATAATAATAATAATAATAACAATAATAATTATTATTATTATCCATGTCTGACCTTTTTAATTGTAATTTAAAAGCATTAATTTTCAGTACATTCCATGGAAAACAGGTTTTCAAAAAAACTTGCAATGTACTTGGCATTATTATTATTATTATTATTATTATTATTGTCATTGCCGTGTTAATAATAATAATAATAATCACAATAATAATAATAACAATAACAATAATAATAATAATAATAATTATCCATGTCTGACCTTTTTAATTGTAATTTTAAGCATTAATTTTCAGTAAATCCAATGGAAAACAGGTTTTCAAAAAAACCTTACAATGTACTTGGAATTATTATTATTATTATTATTATTATTAATATTATTATTGTTATTATTATTAATAATAATAATAATATTAATATTGTGTACATCCAGGATGAGTACAAAAAGTAGTCACTTCTCATATTTACAACCTGAATCCTAAATTGCATATATTTCACATATTTTATTATTTTAATAATTTTTATATTTCAAGCACAAGGCTGTGGACGCTCTCACATTTCATTTGGGTGAGAATAACAACTTCACATACTTGCACTGACAAGGCAATAGAGGAATCTTAAACCTCTCTTAAACCCAATTCCACCTTTAAGTGACATTCAAAAAAGCTCACCCAACACTCGATTATTCCTTTATTCAAAGTAACATTTAAATATATTTTTTTTCTTCATGTGGTTGTAATAGATTCCATTTAATCAGCCGATAAAAGCTTGCCGAACCTCAGGTTCTTATCTGAAGATTCGACAAGATAGAATGATCTTTTATTGGATGTTGATGATGTTAGCTGTCCGGGACAGGCCAACGAAGGGTCGACTGCGGGAGGGGAAGTAATGCGGAGTGAAAATGAGAAAGATTTAAATGAGAAAGGGTGAAATGAAGAGCAGCAGAGTATTAAATCAGGAGTCTGTGCGGACAGTCATGTGAAATAGCCTACAGACACAGAGGTGCTTTGTGCTCCGCTGGGGCTCGGGACTCTCAAACGCTCGAGGTCGTCGCTGTTTGGCATGACTCAGCATTTCTTATTGCTGATGACTGTCTTAACTGAGGGGCTTTTACAATTAGGAGGCCAGCTCACTGCCCAGAGTAGCCTGGACAGCAACCATAAGGGCTTTTTTATCCAAAAAACTGCAAACATTTTAGTACAAATCTTTTTCTTTGTATAAAATATTAAAATGCAAAGAAGTGTAAAAAAATAAAAATAAATAAATAAAAATAAAAAATAAAAAATCCGAAAAAAAGTAAGCTGTTAATAATGATCTCATTTACTCCCAATACCATATAAATACGTTTTTTTAATGTTCTAAGTGTCCCAAAGACGTATTTATGCGTTTTTTTTTAAAGTTTTTTTTTTTTATGCTAGAGCATACAGAAGGCTTTGATGCAGCCTCTCAACTGCAAAGAACGGTTGCAGAAATGGTAGTTATTACACAAACGGCCAGCAGGTGGCAGCAGAGCAAAGGAGATCAACCAGGGCCATGTTGAAAAAAAGCTCAATTACTTACAATTTTAAATAGATTTGTGAAAACTGATGAAACTTAGCTCTCTTCTAATGCTAATTGCTGCAAAACGGAAACAGATAGAAACATACTTATCCCTTGAGTTAACTCATTTGCTCCCAATAACGTGTAAATACGTTTTTTTAATGTAAGTGTCCCAAAGACGTATTTCTACGTTTTTTTTTTTTTTAAAATGCTAAAGCATACAGAAGGCTTTGATGCAGCCTCTCAACTGCAAAGAACGGTTGCAGAAATGGTAGTCATTACACAAACGGCCAGCAGGTGGCAGCAGAGCAAAGGAGATCAACCAGGGCCATGTTGAAAAAAAGCTCAATTACTTACAATTTTAAATAGATTTGTGAAAACTGATGAAACTTAGCTCTCTTCTAATGCTAATTGCTGCAAAACGGAAACAGATACATACTTTTTTTTTCCTGATGAAAGAAGAGACTTTAATCTTTCTTTTGGTAGGTTCCATGTTTTTATAGCAATTGAACACAATATTCTGTGGGCCTTGCAAAATCAGTCAAAATCCAGTAAAACAGCCGAGAGCGAACGGGATTGCTTCTGTGAAAATGGCGGCGAGTGAATGAGTTAAGAAAACCGAGTAAAAAGCAAATGTAATCAGAATGATGCATTCAGCAACACGACAGGCCTCTAATTAAGCGTAATAATCATTGAGGCCAGTAAAAACACTAAAATTTGTAAGAGACCACCCAAGACAGCAGAATCTTGTCTGACCATGTTGACAGAATGTGTGCCATCTACACGCTGTGCAGCTTCAAATAAAAAGCAAAGTGCATACAAAGCTGACGTTATGCAAGTCTATGAATGAAGCGGGCAATAATCCATCCATTCAGCCATTTTCTGAAACCGCTTGTCCTCATTATGCGGTAGGCTGGCGTAGTGTTCATTTCGTCAACAAAAACTAAACCCAAATAATTTTGTCAACACACTTTTTTCACCGGACTAGACTAAATCCGTTTGCCTTTTCATGCTAGAACATACAGTAGGCTTTGATTCAGCCTTTCCACTGTACTTGAAGAAATGGTCGTTATTACAAAAATGACGAGCAGGTGGCAGCAGAGTATAAGAGATCAACCAGTGCCATGTTGCAAAAAAAGCTAAATTACTCACAGTTCTAAGTAAATTTGTGAATAATGATGAAACTTAGCTTTATTCTAATGCTAATTGCTGCAAAACAGAAACAAATACAAACATACTTTTTTTTTCTGATGAAAGAAGAGACTTTAGTCTTTCTTTTGGTAGGTTCCATTTTTGACAGCAAATGAACACAATAATCTGTGAGCCTTGCAAAATTAGTCCAAATCCAGTAAAACAGCCGGGAGTGAACGGGATTTTCTGTGAACATGGCTGGGAGTGAATGAGTTAATTAAATGGTACCAATATAATGTATGAAGACAGAGTTCAAGTTTTCTGATTGTGGGGTGCGGAGTGGATTTGAAATGACTGTGCAGCCACAGTTGTGATGAAAAGATGGAGGACATCTCCTGAGTTTCACAATGTCCAATTGGCAGCTGAATGGCAGCGAGCATTTTCAGATGGGACCGGTTGAGTGATTGGTCAAGTGTGTCAGCTTGTGATTGAAGGAAGCAAAATGGGAAGTGGAAAGCGCCGTCAAGAGAAAATTCCATACGATATCCTATGAAACATTTTCTAGTTTCTTTAGACTGTATTTAACTTTATTGTGGGAACGCTGAAAGCATCCCACATATGTTATTCGGATTTTTATTCTGCTCACTTATTTGCCGAGAAACAACTCCCACATAATACTTCAATAATAATACAACTTCAATTAAAACGTGATTTTCACACAATTTATCTTTCAATTTACTTCACTAGCATTCATCTTTCAGCATTCCCACGCAATTTCTCCAGAAATTGCACTTAGTCTAGTTCATTAATGGCATTTAACATTTTTTTTCTACTTTTGTCAAGAGTATGAAAAGAAAATATTTTTTATTGTATATTTTATTGTACATTTACAAACAGTGGTGATTAATCGTAAGTTTACTATTGAAGTCATGTGATTAATTACGATTTAAAAAAAATTGATCGCCTGATTATAAACCGACATCACAATTCTAAATGGCTCATCTTGAAAACCTCATGTGACCAATCCTAGAAAACAGCTCCGTGATGTCATTTTCAGTCGACAGCAAGTGGCAGCACAACACAAAATGGCAGCCATCTTGAGTACTTTTGCCATCTTTGCTTGTTTGCCCAATAACAATCCTTATTGTTTCTGAATTTGGTATCTTCTCTTAATTGCACGTGCATTAACATTTTCTCCACAGCGCATATGCTTAACTCTTCGTCAAACACGCAATCTGGATTTCCAAATACCCTCGGAAATCGCAACAAATGAGATTAATTGCAGCATGAGCTGTGGGACTGGAGTTATTTGGCCAACACGCTTCGGGTTTAAAACGTCAATGTCCAAGCTGTATCTTGAGAGGTGCCAAGTCCACTCCTTTGACCTCATTTGAGAAGCTTAACTCTGTTTGGCGTCGTCGGCGCAGCGGACAGCAGGAGGCCCGCTGCTGGCACAGGAGACCACATGACCAGATGGGCCGCGAGATAATTATAGTTCTGTTCAATGGGACAACTGACAACTTGGAGTTTATTTGAACTCATTGTTCTGAGTTTATTTTAAAGTGTGCGCAGCCATTTCCCACTCCAGTCGAAGAGATATTGAAACAGAAACGGGAAGAAAAAGTCTTTTGTTTGTATTCTATTTAGAAAGAGTTGTATTGATTTCATGACAGCTTACTGTACGCCTGAAACATCCAAACGAGTGTTTCTTGCTTGTCAAAAATCCTAATGATGATTTTCTCATCATTTATTTAGCTATAGCTTGTTGATTTTTTTTTATTTTTTTTTATTTTTTCTGTGGATGACATTTGCAGCAGATGAGTAGTTTGTGTCTCGTGACCTAATTCCATTCAATAATGATGGCTTTTCCTGATCAAATTATAACATAATCAAATTTCAATGAGGACCATTAAGCATAATGAAAGGAGTCTAAAGACATTAAAAAAAAAAAAAAAAGAAGAACCCTTGGCAACATGCACCAAGTCCAATTTAATCTTTGTCTTATGTTGACTAATGGCGCCGGTGTGCTGCTGGCTTCTGTGTGCGCGTATATTTGCAGTTTTGTGCGTATTTGTGCCTCACTTTCCTCCTGACACCAAAAAAAAAGTACATCCTCAACTCCCTCACACAAGAACACATAACAATCTATCTGCAAAGCTCTTTATCTATTTTGTTCCTATCAAATAAATATATTTAACCAGACAGGGTGCATCCACTGTTAAATTGTTTTTCTGATGTTTCCACATCGATAAAAATATTCAAATTTAAATATAACCTTTAAATGTAACAGAATGGAAAAACATAAAAAAAAAAAAATATGCAAGGGTGGAAAGGCGTAATGCTACAACGCCATACTATCATATTAACTACACGACATTTTGCGCATTCTATTTCTTGAGTATTTTTTTTTTTTCATTTGTCAGGGTTACGTGTTTGACATGTATTAAACACAACACAAAACGGAGAGAAGAAACTCAGTTCAGGGCTCGCGAGGAGAGAGGAGAGGAACTGACTGATATGATTCACTCCTGCACTCTCTGAAGATTCCTCTCCTCACCCTCTTTATTTATTTGGTTTTCCACGCCCTTTGTTACACGAGTGTTCCATCCCTAAAAATGCAAATGCAAGGCATAGTTGGAACACAGTGTACTTGTTTGTCTATGTGTTGTGCATGTGAGTGGAAGATTGCAATAATTTCTGAACAGAAAACAGGCGGCCTCACCAGACTGGCTCTAACCATTCTGCTGCGTTAGATATTCTGGTTCTTTAGCTTCTTGAGTCATCTTCTGCTCGGCTATATGAATGTGAGTGCAGAGCAAAGCATTCTTCATTGTAAGCAGAAGTATGATAACTTATTTACTAACTTATTATTGCACAAATAATCCATTAGAGGGCAGTAATCACCCAGAAATGTATAGTACACCTTTGCATGAACAAGAACAGAAACTGTTTTGAGGCTTTCCACAATTCAAAATAAAAATTTGACCCAAAAGTCAGTTAAAAAAAAAAAAAACCTTCACAATACAGCGACACTGTATTTCTTAACTCATTGACTGCCATTGACGGAAAAATACGTCAAATAATGCATTTTTGCTGGGCTGGCAGTGAATGTGTTAAACACAATGTGCCAATATATTTTGTGATTATATTGCAGCCTCCTTTTTTCATTTTTTTTTTTTTAAGGCAAATGTTGCTTAAAAATCCATCAATTTTGGTTACATCTCATCTTAAGTCATTGACTGCCATTGACGGAAAAAGACGTCAAATAATGCATTTTTTTGCTGGGCTGGCAGTGAATGTGTTAAAGATTGAGTTAAAATTAAAACAATGTACTATACTGTAAAAACAAGTGATATTGATTTGGGTTGGTCATTTTTCTGCCACTAGATGGCATAATTGCATTTGTAAGACAGTGACAGCTCTGTGCATTTGTCTTTTCATATTAAGAGCTATCTAATCTTTAACGAAGTAACTTGTGAAATTAACTTAAAATTAACACATTAGTTTTTACACCCCTATTTATAATTACTGTGACATTCAAGGCTGGACTGGCCGTTGGGAATCATGGGCAGATGCCCGGTGGGCTGCATCTTCAGGGGGTAAATTGATTAATTAACTCATTCACTCCCAGCCATTTTCACAGAAGCAATCCCGTTCGCTGCCGGCTGTTTTACTGAATTTTGACTGATTTTGCAAGGCCAACAGAAAATTGTGTTCAATTGCTATAAAAGCATGGAAACTACCAAAAGAAAGATTAGTCTCCTTTTTTATCAGGAGAAAACAAAAGTAAGCTTCTATCTGTTTCCGTTTTGCAGCAATTAGCATTAGAAGAGAGCAAAGTTTCATCAGTTTTCACAAATGTATTAAAAATTGTAAGTAATTTTTTCTAGATGGCCCTGGTTGATCTCCTTTGCTCTGCTGCCACCTGCTGGCCGTTTGTGTAATAACTACCATTTCTGCAACCGTTCTTTGCAGTTGAGAGGCTGCATCAAAGCCTTCTGTATAAAAAAAAAGCATAAAAAAACAAACAAACAAAAAACGTATAAATACGTCTTTGGGACACTTAAAACATTAAAAAAAACATTTACATGTTATTGGGAGCCATTGAGTTAATTAATTCATTAATCAATGAAATTTATCAATCAAAAAAGTAATTAACTCAATTAAGTGATCACTAAATCAAATTTATAAATGTATTAATTAAAATTACATTAAAATTAAAAATACAAAAAACATCTGTTTTGAAGTTGGATACATATACTTGCAGTGTTGGTCATACTAGTGACATCTACATTACTAGTCACTCAACATTGCTTCCATGCTGCATTCCATTTCTATGCAGGTACTCGGACTTCAAGTGTGTGACACAACCCTAAGCGTGTGCACAGTGTTATTGCTGTGTATCCTTCCGACCAATTATTTTGCACACATCAATTTCCACCAGAATAGAACATAGGACACGCATACAGAAACTGCTGAGCCTCACTTTGGGAGTCCTTCCTCACTCTGCATGAAAAGTCAGTGTTGTTTCCCAGTCAGTCATTCACTCCGTGACACTGTTTCAACAAGCAAGCTCTCTGTACAAACATGTTAATCCAGCTACTTCATCCTTATTCCAACCAACAGTCTCTTGCCACAGTTTGCTGCTGCCGCCGCACTGCTTGTTTGTCTCATGAGCACGTGCGGAGCATCAGCTACGATGCACAAGCCGCTTTACGCCGCCTTTTTTTTTTCCCATATTCAAGTGAAGTGAGAATCAGATAGCACTGCTGGGACCTTCCTGGGTGTTTTGGAAAATTTGAAGTTGTTTATAACAGTGGGCATAAAAAGATAATGTAGGATTTTGTCTTTATTCCATGTTTTCTCTTGATAATGATGAGTGAACGTGCAGCGACAAGTATTTCAAGTGGCAGGTGGTGAAGATAAATTCCCCAAGGCCTTTTAGGCTTTTCATTCTATTTCATGTGAGCGATCAATCAGTCCCATGCACACAGTGATATTGATCATAGGGGTAATATGTTATATATGCTGTAAGTTTCAAAGTCTCACTTTTTAGAGATGAATATGGCTGACTTGAAAATACATCAACCATTGACATGAATATGATGGGGAGTCACTGATGACATCATTGATAGTTTTGTTTCAAAAACTTTTGATTTCTGTTTCCTTTTTATTGTTCCCAAATAAAAGTTTTGTTCTACTAGATTGTACTAAGATAAGTTCATATTAAATGTGTTCTTTTCAACCAGTTTCATTTCACATCCAAATTATGTGCCCAGAACACACAAAAAAAGTGTCATTGGCCAAAAGAATGTCATTCAGAGGTTTAGACATTTATTCGGAGACAAAATAAAATAATATTGGCTCAATGATCGACATTTGTGGCACCTATATATATATGCATATATTTTATTTATTTATTTCTTTATTTATTAGGGGTGTTACGATTAAAAATTTTTAATCGCATGACTTCTATAGTTAACTCACGATTAATCGCAAATTTTATATCTGCCCTAAATGTCCAATAAAATATTATTTTTCCAAGTTTTCATACTCTCATTAACATAGGGGTGTGTGTGTGTGAGAGGGGGGGGGGGATGTGAAACTATTAGAAATATGGCTGCATCTTTTAATCATTGATGCAGTAATTTCATAATTCATAAAATTGAGTTAAAATTAAAAAGATGTAGGGTACTGTAAAAACGAGTTTAATATTGATTTGTGTTAGTCATTTTTTTTCTGCCACTAGATGGCATAATTGCATTTGTAAAACATTGGTGACAGCTGACTGCATTTTAGTTTTCATATTAAGAGCTACCTAATCTTTAAAATTTTGACACCACTAATATATATATATATAAAGAATGGGGATATATATATATATATATATATCTATATATATATATATATATATATATATATATATTATATATATATATATATATATATATATATATATTAGAATCAATTATTTTGTTTAATGAAAAATATTTCAAGTAGGTCCACTTGCAAAAAACTCTCTCTTCCCTCAACATATAGTGTTTTGAAAAATATGCCTCAGGCAGGTGTCTCTAACGAGATGACCTGGTGCTTACATATGGAAAATGTGTTTATAAAATTACAACTTTGACGTCAACACCTCATGCATAACATGCGGCTTTGGAGCCAACATTTATATTGTTAGATAATACATATTAAAAATCTGCTTTCCTTCTTTTGGGAACATTTCCTGCTAATGAAAAAGAAAAATCACCCCCCGTATCCATAAACGTACCGAACACCATTCATAAATCATCACATGATTGCTTTTCCATGCCAACTGTTTTTGTCACGTCTTTGGACTGATGCCTCAGGATTGCGCCATTTCTCATGATGTGCACGCATCATTGCATACACATACATGGAGTGTCGTACCGGGAAGAATTTCATAGCAGACGGCACGATGTGTGCTTGTGTTGTGGGTGGTGACGCTTTGATGCTAGATTTCCCACCATTGTGTAGGAGGGGCACAGGCCAGGGCGAAGAGGGAGATACCAGCAGTGTGTGATAGAAATTACAGTGTAACTGTGTGGGTTTCTCTCAGTGTAAAAAACAACAACAACAAAAACAGACCACCTTCGGTCAGACATCGATTGCACCCGCACACCTCCTATAAAAAACGGGGGAAAAAAACAGAAATTGATAACGTGAGGGAAGAGGAAATAGTCAAGGAGTGAAGGCAAGTTTGTCAATAAAGAATAGCGAGGCTCCCGACTGTGTGACCTTGTGGGTATATAATGATTTTTTTTTGCTGTGGTTTGAGTTTCCGCAGCGGCTGCCACCGAAGAGAATCATTAAAATTACACAGTCACAGACGGCTGGCAGCTCCCTCTGACACATTATATACAGGTACATCAAGAACAGCTGCATTATTAACAAAAAAAAAGAAAAAAGGTGACGGCTCCCTTTGCAAAGTCCTCCATTGATACTCTCAGGTGCAATTAAAAAGTAACTGCTAGGGCTGCTTTTCTGACATATTCCAAATGACAACCGCATTTGCGACCGGTGGAATTATGTGGCGTTTCGAAAGGTAGTTGTGTTCTTTAATTATCTGTCAGTGGAGGGTGTTATAATTTATTGTTAGAGGTAGCGGATATTTTGTATCAAGCCGCCCTTGAGGAACATGATTACATTTGCTTATGTGAGCCGCATACAATTAACCTTTCAGCATTGAACATGGCAATGTGCCGCCTGCCTCTTACGCCGTCATCTTTTTCTCATCAGACATGCTGATGTCACGCTGCCACCTTGCCTTGCCTCATTTGCATGTGAATTATTCGAGCTTACAATGATATCTTGAACTATATGCAGTATTTACAAATACACGTGAGGTGTGGGCCTGATCAAATACTCTTTTGTTACAGGAAGTGACCTGATTTCAACAGGAAGTGGCCTACAATCAACAGGAAGTGACCTGATTTTAACAGGAAGTGGCCTACAATCAACAGGAAGTGACCTGATTTTAACAGGAAGTGGCCTACAATCAACAGGAAGTAACATGATTTCAACAGGAAGTGACCTGAAGTGACCTTGAATCAACAGGAAGTGACCAGATTTCAACACGAAGTGGCCAACAATCAACAGGAAGTGACATGTTTCAACAGGAAGTGACCTGGAAGTGGCCTAAAATCAACAGGAAGTGACCTGATTTCAAAAGGAAGTGGCCTACAATCAACAGGAAGTAACATGATTTCAACAGGAAGTGACCTTAAGTGACCTAAAAGCAACAGGAAGTGACCAGATTTCAACACGAAGTGGCCTACAATCAACAGGAAGTGACCTGATTTCAACAGGAAGTGACCTGGAAGTGGCCTACAATCAACAGGAAGTGACATGATTTCAACAGGAAGTGACCTTAAGTGACCTAAAATCAACAGGAAGTGACCAGATTTCAACACGAAGGGGCCTACAATCAACAGGAAGTGACCTGATTTCAACAGGAAGTGGCCTGGAAGTGGCCTACAATCAACAGGAAGTAGCATGATTTCAACAGGAAGTGACCTTAAGTGACCTAAAATCAACAGGAAGTGACCTGATTTCAACAGGAAGTGACCCAGAAGTGGCCTACAATCAACAGGAAGTGACCAGATTTCAACAGGAAGTGACCCGGAAGTGACCTAAAATCAACAGGAAGTGACCAGATTTCAACAGGAAGTGACCCGGAAGTGACCTAAAATCAACAGGAAGTGACCCGATTTCAACAGGAAGTAACCTGATTTCAACAGAGCAACCCTTACTCCATTGCTTACTCGATTCTTCAATCTTTACTCCATTGCTTATTCAATTTGTCACTCCTTACACCATTGCTACTCGATTCTACGCTCCTTACTTCATTATTCACTTGATTCTTCGCACTTTACTCCATTGCTTACTCGATTACTTGCTTCTTCCTGAATTTGTTTACTTGATTTATTTCTTGTTTTCTTGTTTCTTTGTTTCTGATAATGTATTTTTATTTTTGTGCTATTTTCCTTCCTTCAACTGCTTCTATATTTCTGTAAAAATTCAAACCGTTCCACAATTACCATGTTCAGCTCATTCCAGGTCATTGTATAGCATTCCAAGTCATTCAGTATCATTCGACATCAGTCAAGATTATTCCTTATTATTTTTATTTTTATTTTTTTTTACATCTTAAAATGTCATTTAATTATAAATTACCTGGCTCAATAATAATACGTCAGTGGAACAGATGACTAGCAAAACAAAAACAAGGATTCTAAATTGGAACACGTTGGAGGTTAACCATCCTGCAACAGAATTAATTCTGTTAATAAAGAACTACTTGTTTTTTTATTTAATTTTTTAACATTAGAAATAAATCAGATGTGTTTCTGTTTGGAAATGGAGCCATTCATTTGCAGTTAATCACCTGGCAATGTCCTATGCCAAGAATTTCTTTAATCACCTTATTATCAAATCATTACTGTTCATGTACAGCAGCCAGCTAGTGTTGTTTTTCAAATAGCATTACCGCTCTGTGAACCTGGTAAATATGCTGGTTTAACGAGTTTAACGGTTTAATGAGAATATCATGATTGCAGGCAACCTGCCCGAAATGTAAAAGCAGCTCCTCGCAATGTAAGTTTTGAAATAATCTTTGGAACTTTTTTTCTTTACAAGCCTTACAGCATTGTGGATGGCAGATATGGCTTCCCTACAAGAAGAAATGTTGCTTTGCTTTGAAAACAATAACTGATTATACATCTGAATGTACTGAAGTTTCTGAATAAAGTTTGCAGTTCTTTCTTTGTTCATTTTTTTGTTTAATCTTCTGCAAGAAATCCCTCATTCTTTATGTTCCACTGAAGTATGAAAACAACCCAGTTAGTGGTGCGCACTAGTGTGATCAGAACCGGCTCCAATTATCAATGTGTGTGGATTTATGCAACATTTATTACGTTTTTCATCATCAACAACAAATAATTCTATTTTGGAATGTTATAAAAACAAACAAACAAAAAAAACATATCCTAAATGTAACCCCTTGCATCTGTCTGCAATTCCGAGCTTGATTCAGTCGGAAATCTTAGGATGAGTTAAGGTCGACAGCAAATGTTAATAGATGCTGTAGGTGAGTGGGAGGCAGGCAAGTGGTGAGGAGGAGCACCTTTGAATCGTCTTTACGCAGGCATTACAATCAGGAACAAAGCACTTATGAATATTATTTATATTACGGCTCTAAAATGACCTTTTTTGGAAATATTTGGGTGAAGAACAGGCATTCAGTTGAACAGAATAAGTAGTAAATAGTCTAGATACCCACTTTAGCCTGCCTACTGCTAAATGCTAACGTTAGCTAGCATGACATGAAGGAACACCAAGCCTGTCGATCTTTAGCTTGAGGTTCAATAACGAATCCAGGTGTCATCTATTTTTACATCTCCAGACTTTTGAAGGTAAATTAAAAGGTCATAGTAGTAACTGTTCTCGTACTGTAGCAGTGGAATTTTTGTTATGGATGATGGCAAGATGACAAGTTTAAACTTCGTAATATAGAAAAGTCCTCTAAACCATAAGGTATGCTTTACTTATTGCGAGAATAGTTGTGGGAATGCTGAAGTGGCACACTTGGTTAAGTGTGTTGCCCAGTAACCAGGAGGTCCCGGGTTCAAATCCCACCTCTGACTGAACATTGCAAATATATCCATGGCAATTATGCTTCGTGATATAAATGTATATCAACTGACTATCATATCAGGAAATGCATTACAATTTCACTGAAATGGTTAATTGCATGTTGGCTTGCTGTTTCAGATGATCAAAAAATAAATACGCCATGAATCTGAACAAGGCAAGTTATGTCAAGTTAGGGAGGAATTGCCTCCCCGACAGAAGACCTGGATCAAAACCTGCCTGGACCACATTTTAGTACATTCGGTGGTTCGAAACCAACTGACTATTGTTTCAGGAAATGGATTTTATTCTTTACTGCATGACCGATTCCTGTTTCATGTACAGCATTTATACGTAAACAGCAATGCTTGTTTTAAAGTACTTTATAAATAAAGTTGAGTTGAGAGTTGATATTACTAAAACCCACCTTAGACAGATTGCAGTTCAAGTTTTATTTTTATTCATTTTCTTTCAACCTCAATTAAAACTGTCATTTTCACATATTAGCATTCAGCTTTTAGCATTCCCATACAATTTCTTCAGAAATCGCACTTAAGTCTATTTTACAAAGTTCTTCACAATCAAGATTTTATTTCATCCTTCAGGTGGCTACACAACCGTCAAACCTGATCGAAAGTGAATTGTTATCAGACCCATTACTGCATTTTATTTTTCAGATATTACTCCTTTTGCGCCCCTTTTACACGTCAACGCCAGGTATCGGCGCGGCAACCGACCCCAATTCCTGACACAATTACCCCTGCGGACCCCGTCTCGTCTCCGATACTGGCTGTCCTGAATTTTATGAGCCCTTCGGGCCAAACTGCATCAAGTGTCTGACGTGCCTTCGAGAAGCCCATTCCCAGGCAGCAGCGGCAAGATAAAAGACAAATGAAGAATAATTGACTCACAGCTCTCGGCCAAAGGGATTAGTATGACGGAACTCTTGGGATCTCTTCCACTCTCTCTCTCTCAATCTTTTGTCTCCGTCTCCCCATCTGTCTCCCTACAGTATCTCGCTCCCTGTTGGGGCTCTCGGCGCACTGCGAGCATCACACTGTTCATTAAAAGCCAGCAGAATGAAGAACGTTATTAAAGACATCAATAAACGTCATTAGAATCAGAAGGGAAGGCGCTGACCTCATTTGAAAAGGCAACTCGGAGTCGACGGCGGGACTGAGCTGTTCTTCTGTCGCCTTCTTTTTTGTTCTCCTTCTCTTTTTCAACACTGCAGGCGCCTTGCATGCTTCAACGACAGATGCACACAAAGGAAGAATGCAAGTGCAAGAAAAAGGCACATCTGACACAAACAAATACAATTCTAGCTCGTCAACATAGTTACAGGGATAACAGTGAAGACTCTGCTGTCATTCTCGAGATCAGTCTTGGTGTCGAGACCGCTTTTTAAGGGTCTCGACTCGAATTTTCAATCAAGACCAGGCCAGTACTAATGTAACCAGTGAGAGATGCAGAATGCAAATTTTCTGGGTAAAACAACACACATTAAAAAAATAAAATACAAATAAAACTAATACTGAAACGAACTCAACTAAAACTAAGCATTTATTAAAGAACTAAAACTAATAAAAATAAAAAAAAACCTAACAGAACCACCGTGAAAACTAATTAAAACTAACTAAATTTAAAAAAACTAAACTCAAAACTAAAATGAAAAAATCCAAACTATAATAACCCTACTGCCATATTACAAATAAATTGGTTTATATACTGTAGCATTTTTTCTAAATATGCAAAAGCACAAATAAATTATTTGTACCATTTTTAGGACTAAACACAATTTCTCTTCATAACATTATGTGGCCCTTGCGTCCTTCGGATTTTCTGGATGTGGCCCTCAAACGAAAAGGTTTAAGTGCTTAGCATTTATACAATATACTATTTGTTCCGTTTCCAACTCATCTTCTTAAACGTTCAAGTATTTTTGTTTCAGAGGAACATTTACTTTGGAATTATAGCAATCCCAATCGTCTTTAAATGAAAATATTTTCCCGGTGTTCGCAAATTCGAACATTATTGGTTTATCAGTGAAGATGCAATTTTCCTCGCCGCTAATCGGTAATTGTTCCGCAGAGTCGTTTTCCAGCAAAACAGAATGAGGTGATGCGGAGCTAACCAAAACAGCAGACACGCTTCCACACAGTTGACATGAGCAAGTTGACTGAAGGATGGCAGCCTTTCGTGTCTCTGTTCCATGCTGTCAAACCTGCCGATCATTCAGGAAGACGGAGCTTAGGAGAGTCTTTATGAGAAAGAGACTCCTGGGGAGAGAGGGGGGGGGGGGGGGGGGGTGGACACACACAACTTCCATCAATCAACAGTTTTTATTTGTTTGTGAGAGTGTAAAAATAGGCTTTGTTTATTTGCACAACGGAACGTTAGCTTCGATATAATTCAACAAACTGCATGGCACGTTCCTCAAGAATATGGATTCAATTTGGATGCCATGTTCAAACAAAAATCGAAGGTCAACATTCAATCCATGCAAACGCATCAAAAGAAATCTTACCAAGCATACAACTGTCAAAACGTGCACACAAGTGGAGAATCTGCTGCTGACGTCACATAGCCTAAAACTAGTTGAAACTAGTTGGTGGTTATATGATGGTTACATCAGTTCAAAACAGACACTTGACCTCACGGACGTGAACCCAACTTAAGGCAAGGCAAGGCGAGTTTATTTGTATAGCACATTTCATACACAAGGCAACTCGATGAGGTAGATCTCAGAGCCCTGCTGGGTTTGTGCTCAATCAGCATTTCTTGGATATATTCAGGACCCGAACCATTTAGCAATTTATAGACGAGTAGCAGAACTTTAAAATCGATTCTACAGCTGCACCTACAGAGTGAATTGTTCTGATTGGTTGTAGCAAGTAAAGGACTAAAGAACATCACATGCGTCCAGACATCACCTAAAGGATTAAAGATTGCCATCACATAGCCTAAAACTAGTTGAAACTAGATGATGGTTATATGATGGTTACATCAGTTCAAAACAGACACTTGTTGTATTAGTACAAAACAGATACTTGACCTCACGGTCGTGAACCCAACTTAACAGGTCGTGACCTCAGACATGACACAATCAGTCAATACTAGCAATATCTGCTAACAAAGCTAGCATAGTTGACGTTAAGAAGATAGTGCCGTTTTTGTTGTTGTTTTTGTTTTCTCTTAACTCCGATTTTTTTTTCTCTTTCTCCGATGTTTTGTTTTTTTCCCCATGGATTCATAACTCCCAAAGACGTATTTATACGTTTTTTAGGTTTTTGTTTGCTAGAGCTTTTGTATGAAGGCTTTGATGCAGTTTCTTTTTTTTTTTTTTTTTTTTTTTTTTTTTTTTTTTTTTTTTTTTTTTTGAAGAGCTCAGAATTGTTCATTCGGTAGTCTTACCGATTCAACGTCTTGTCATCATTGCTCTTTTCCTTTTTTTTTTTTTTTTTTTTTTTTTTTTTTTTTTTTTTTTTGTGTGTGTGTGTATGTGTGCGTGCGTTTGCGTGCGTGCGTTTGCGTGCGTGCGTGCGTTTGCGTGCGTTTGCGTGCGTGCGTGTGCGTGCGTGCAAATACGTATAAATTTATACTCATTCATTCACCTAAAACCTTATAAATATCCCATTACCCTTCGCCTTAACCAGGTACTTCAGAATCTTGCCAGAGTCGTGAGATTTAAATGGTCAGGAGACCAGAGAAAAGGTCAGAAAAAAAAGAAATAAAGAGAAAAGAAAGGTAAATCAAAGTGACATCCAGCACCGACCAAACACTTCCTGCCTTCCCCATGATTACAAAATCAAAGTCTTACGCCAACCCCGGAAGCCTCTAAATTCCAGCAAATTTAGCGAGATCTCAAGAGCCCAGAGGAAAAACTAAAGAGAGGAAGGAGGGAAGGATCGATAAGGCAGAGTGAGATCAATAGAAGCCAGTACATCCAATCCATCAAAGTGAAGTCCAGCACCAACAAGACCCCTCCTGCGTGGTTACAAAACCGGAGTCTTATGCCAACCCCAGAAACCTCATACTTCTAATAAATTAAGATCTCAAGTGACCAGAGGAAAAACTAAAGAGAGGAAGGAGGGAAGGATAGATAAAGAAAAGTGAGAACCACAGACACCAGCACCAACTGATTCAAGGGGCTGTGGGAGGGAGAGGGTACTTCTGTTGAGTTTCAGTAGATGCTGGTGCGACGGATCTGGCATGCATAAGGACCACCACCAAAGAGAGAAGCCGTCAACCGCGGTCCAGCAAAGCGAGCACCCCCCCCCGGAATCCCCAGGCCGCGGCAGCACCAAGGCCACCCCCAAGCCACCCGAGCGGACACCGGTCAGCGAGCCGACCCAGACACCCGGAACACCCCCGCCCCAGCCCCGGCCCACACCCCCGAGCCCAAGGCCGCAGAACGAGGCCCAGCGGGCCCCCACAGCGCCCCACCGGTCCCCAGCCCCCATCCCCCCACGACCCCCCCGCACCCCACCCAAACCCGCCATCCACCACGACCCAGGCCCCACCACCCCCGACCCCCAAACCCCCGAACACACCCCGACCCCCAGCACCCAACCCCCCACCCACCCATACCTCCACCCCCCCCCCAAACAAGCCGCCCCCCCCCCGACGGCCGCCACCCCCCCCCCGCGAACCCGGCCCCCCGCGAGAACCCCCCACCCCCCCCCCGGAAACCGGCACCGGGCAGCAGCGCAGAGAGGGAAGATGTGCCCACCCCACCTCCAGCCGCGCGAGATTTGCACCGCGGCGGGAGGGGGGAAGCAGAGGAGGAAGCACCAGGGGAGAAGGCGGGACACCAGAACACCGAGCCCGGTGGGGAGAGGCCCCGGTCGTCACGCCAGAGTACAAGTGACACCTAACCCTGTTACTGAGTCCGCCAGCTCGCCGACTGGCGAGCTCTACCCTTACACCGTGAATGTGGCCCCACCCAGTGTATATACAAGTGTGTGCGTGTGGTGCATTAAAATTGGGAGCAGGTGAGTCGGAGCAGAGGGAAAAAATTTCCCCTACTCCGACACACCCGTATCCCCCCCCAAAAAATGAATATGTATATGTGTGGTGCATTAAAAAAGGGAATGGAGGGACAAAGTGGTGGGGCAGGGACACAAATGGGGGGGACCACAGCGCTGCCAGGCACTGCAGTCCATCCCCTCTGATGGCTCCCCGCCCCAACTCACCCCTCCCCTTGGACGTGAGGTGCATTAAAATTGGAGGGGAGTTGAAGGGTGAAGACGGTGTTTCCACCCTTCCCCACCCCACCAAGAAATGTGTTGTGTGCCCTATGTGTATATTTACAAAGTGTATAGTGCAAGCTAGTGAAGTGAGTAAGAGGAGCGACCAGCGGGGCCTCACCCAACCCGGCGGGTGTAGGTGGCACGCCCGCCCCCCAGCACCCCCACCCCCTGCCGCCCCCCACCTCATCCACCCGGCACCACAATGGGCGGGCAGCCAGCGCAGCAGGGCTACCGGACAGCCCACCAGCCACCGGGGCCCGCCCGGGGCACCAGGAGTTATACCGGAGCGGGGCAGGCCCCAAACCCTCGCCCGGCCCCCGGAGCCCGACGCCCGGGCCGGGGAGGGAGCCCCAGGCCCAGGGAGAGGGAGGGGGAGGGGCCGCAGGGCAGACAGGGAAGGGGGGGGGGGGCGGGGGAAGCGGGGAGAAGACGACAAGAAGGCGAAAGGGCGGCTGCAGGGCAGGAGGCGGGGGGGGAGAGGAGGAGGGAGGGCGACAAGGGAAAAGGGACCGGGAGGCAGAGGAGGATGGGCGGGAGGAGGCGAGGAGGGAGAGGCGACGGGGGGGAGGAAGGGGGAGGGGAGAGGGAACCACGGGGCACACCGGAGGCCCACCCACCCCGAACCGCGCCGCCGGGCACGGAGCAGCGGACCGCGCCGGGACGGCACCGCCCCGGGCACCAGGGGAAGCACCCCAACACCGCACCCCACAGGGGGCCCAGGGAGCGGCCAAGACGCAACCGCCACCGAGCAGACAACGGGGGGGGGGGGCAGAACCACCCCCGCCCGACCACAGGGGACGGCGTCAAGAAAATTGACTAATTAGCATGCAGTAACACCAAGTGTTGATGCTTAGTGCCCACTAGAAATAGATCTTAAGGAGTTATTGAGTATAGTGTCGTATAGTGTGGTATGCTCGAGCCCACTAGCAGCAACTAGGTTCCTGACTGTATAAAAATAAAAACAATCAGATACAAAATACCAAATACAGGAGCAGCGAAAACAGAAGTTGTAACGATGTGGTGGCTCTCGTTAACAGGCAGAATCTTGGCAGGATTAAGTTGCCAAATTGAGATTAAAATATTCTATGTACATAGACCATATTTGTTTAAATCTTGATACTTGATTTTTATTTAAGGCAGAGATTTTTTCCATTGAGATATAATTTATTAGTAAGTTTAACCAGTGGTCGATATTTAGAGATTGTTTATTTTTCCAATTGACAAGGATTATTTTTTTAGCAATAGTAAGGGCTATAAATATAGATTGAGATTGTTTACATGGTCGCTCAGTTATTGTTAAGTCACCTAGTAAACACAGTCTTGGAGATAAAGGAAGCCTACAGTTTAATATATCAGCGAGCTTTTCCAAGATTTTAGTCCAGAAATGCAGCACTGGAGTACATGACCATAAAGCATGAAGATAAGTATCGGCAGTGTTTTGTGAGCACTGGAGACAAATGTCGGAGTCAGAGAGTCCCATTTTTTTCATCATATATTGTGTAATATATGTTCTATGAAGTATCTTATATTGGATAAGTTGCAAATTTGTCTGTTTGGTCATTTTAAATACATTTTCACAGATTTGGGTCCAAAAGTCTGGTTCCGGAACTATAGACAAGTCTTTTTCCCATTTTAAAGTCGGTAAATACGTTTTATTTGTGTATAAAAATAACTTATATATTTTTGATATTTTCTTTATTGTTGTTGGAGAAAGCTTTATAATATCTTTAGCTAAGACAGGCAGTTGGAGCGTATCTTGAAGTGTTGGGATTTGTTTCTTAACCATATTTTTAACTTGCAGATAATGTAAGAAATTTCCCTTTTTTATTTCATATTTCTGGACCAAGTTTGTATACGATATAAACTTATTATCTGAGAAAAGATGATGAAGGTGTGTAATTCCTTTCTGCTCCCATAGGCTTAAATGGAACGACTGATTATTAAGTTGAAAGTCGGGGTTATGCCAAATGGGAGAGAGCCCACAGGGCGCCAATTGGGAGTTTGTAATTTCTAATGCCTTCCACCAGGCAGTCAGGGTGGCGGCTATCATTGGGTTTTTAAAACAATTATGTCGTCTTATTGATTTTGTAATAAAGAGTAAATCTGACAGTCTAAGATTATTACAATCCTTCTGCTCCAATTCCAACCAACAGTTAGTATCTCTGTTGGGTTGTGTCCATAGCACAAGATATTGTAGTTGATTAGCTAGATAATAGTACATAAAGTTTGGTGCCTCTAAACCTCCTTTAGATTTACTTTCCTGAAGAGTAGATAGACTAATTTTGGCTTTTTTTTTATTCCAATAGAATTTTATGATAGCAGAGTCCAGCGATTGGAACCAGTTAGACGTAGGTTTAAATGGAATCATTGAAAATAAATAATTAATCTTTGGTAAAACTTTCATTTTTATAGTAGCTATCCGTCCTATTAAAGAGATCGGAAGATTATTCCAGCGTTCCAGGTCACTACGGATACTATCCAATAATGGTGAAAAATTTAAAGAAGTTAATTCAGTTAACTTAGGTGAAATTTTAACACCTAAGTATTTTAAATTACCTGTAGGAAAGGAGTAGTGTGGATCCTGACTTGTAGGATTCCATGAATTTTCTGTAATAGGTAATAATGTTGATTTTGTCCAGTTAATAGAGTAATCTGATAAGTGAGAGAATTTAGTTATTAATTTAAATGCTTCCCCTAGCGAGATAGCAGGTTCTTCTAAATAGAGTAATATATCATCGGCATATAGATTAATTTTATGTTCTATTGTCCCGGAGTGGATTCCTTGGATCCGTCTATCCTGACGTATAGCTAATGCAAGCGGCTCAATAAATATAGCAAATAATAAAGGAGAAATTGGGCACCCTTGTCTTGTTCCCCTTTGTAAAGTAAAACTCTGTGATGTAATCCCATTAGTAGTAACTGTAGCTTTAGGAGAATCATATAATATTGAGACCCATTGAATGAATGACTCCCCGAAGCCGAATTTATTTAAGACAGCAAAGAGGAAGGACCAGTTAACTTTATCGAATGCTTTTTCTGCATCCAGCGAAATAACAACTGCCTTTTTATCATACCGCTGTGACATACTAATCAAGTTAAAGAGTCTCCTAATATTATTAGTAGAATGACGACCTTTAATAAAACCTGTTTGATCACTATGAATAATTGTCGAGATTACCGTCTCTAATCGAGATGCCAAGGCCTTAGCGATAATTTTAATATCGGTATTAATTAGTGATATCGGTCGGTAACTTGACGGGAGGGTAGGGTCTTTTTCTGGCTTTAATAAAAGTTTAATTGCTGCTATATTCATATCTTGACGTATATCACCTTTACTTTTAATTTCAGTTACTACTCTTAGAAATAATGGAGCAAACATTAACCAGAAATGTTTAAAAAATATAGCCGGAAAGCCGTCTGGACCAGGTGCTCTGCCATTAGGCATACTGTCTAAAGCACGATACAACTCATCTATAGTAAGCGGGGTATCGAGAATATCTTTATGTTCAATAGATAACTGAGGTATATTTAAGCTGTTTAGGAATTCCTCAATATATTCAGGGTTAGGTCTATTAATTTCTGTGTATAGATTTCGATAATAGTTATAAAAAATATGGTTAATTTCTTCTGGTGATTGTGTGCATTCACCATTTATATCTTTAATAGCCGTTATAAGAGATTTTTCCCGATTCCGTTGAAGTTGATTTGCCAGGAATTTACCTGATTTATTATTATGTTCAAAATTATTATATCTCAACTGTTGTATTATAAACTCTGTCTTTTTAGATAACATGTTATCTAACTGTATTTTTATATTCTGTAGTTCTATCCATATTTGATTATTTGGGTTTAATACATATTCATCCGTTAGTTGTTTAATTTTATCTTCCAGGTATTTTTCTAATTTTTGATCCTGTTTCTTTTTATAAGTTGAATATGATATAATTTTCCCTCTAATTACCGCTTTCCCTGCTTCCCAGAGAAGAGATGGAGATATATTTGGAGAGTCATTTATTTCCAAAAAATCTGCCCACTCCCTTCTAATAATTTTATCAAACTCTACGTCTTTCAGTAATGAGATGTTAAAACGCCATATCGGGGGAGGTTTAAAGGTAGAGTCAATTTGTAGAGTGAGGGAGACTGGTGCATGATCACTTATAATTATAGAATGTATTTTTATAGCAGTTTTATCAACAATAGAATTATTTGTAAGGAAAAAATCAATTCTTGAGAATGATCGGTGCACAGCAGAGAAGAAAGTAAATTCCTTCTTAGTTGGGTTTTGAAGTCTCCAGCCATCGCTGAGGCCAAAATCCTCCATATATTCATCTATTACTTTAGCGGATCGTAATCGCCTTGTATATATCGTATTATTAGAACGATCTATTAACGGGTTCAAGACCGTGTTAAAATCACCTCCAATAATAATAGTAGAATTTGTTGCTAAATCGAGTAACCGAGAGAAAAATTCATGGAAAAAATCAGGGTCATCATTATTTGGGGCATATAAATTACCAATTGTATATACTTTATTAAATATAGTTACCTGGATAATAATATATCGGCCCTCTAAATCTGTTACTATATTATTTAGAGTAAAGAATAAATTCTTATGTATAAGTATAGAGACACCTCTTTGTCTACTATTATAGGAGGCAGAGTAAACTTGACTAAAATTTTTATCTATAAATAATTTTTCTTCTGATTTTTGTAAGTGGGTTTCTTGTAGGAGACAAATATCTGCCTTAAATTTTGAGAGATGGTCTAAAATTTTTATTCTTTTTGCCTGGGAGCGAGCGCCACACACATTCCAGGAGACCAGAACTAATTTCTGCATACAAGCAATATAGACTCAGTCTTATGTATACATCTATATAAGCTGCTTATTAATATTAACATATTGTAGGATAGCAAAAGAGTAATTAGGCAATTTATATAATTTATATAAAGAGAGAGATAGCAAGTAGATAAGTATAATAGTGAAGAAACGTGGGGGGAAGTGAGTGTGAAGGAAATCTGTGGGGGATTCAACATAACAATACACCAGTAAATGGTGACCTAAGCGAGATTATTATTATTATTATTAATTTATTTTTTTAAGAATATATTTCTATATTATTATTATTATTATTATTATTACTATATAGCCTATGCATAATATAAATTCATATTCTATTTCGTAACCCATTATCCATACATATACATACATATACATATACATATATATACATATATACACATATACATACACATACATATACATATACCTACGTCACATAATCACACAATGCTCGGCTCTACCAATTGTCAGTTAGAACAGCCAAGGGGTCGAGGTTGGGTTTCGGAATAGCTGGCCGTCGATATATAATTTATCAACGACCATCGAAGTCCGTTTACCCTCCTGTCTATTTTGTTTCATGATAGGAAACAGTACTTTTCGCCGCTCGTTTATCTCTCTTGGGAATTGATCATTCATCCCGAAAGATGTCCCTTTGAGCTCCCGTCCTTTACTTTTTACCAATTCTTTATGTTTAAAATGTTCGAACTTAGCAATAATAGGACGGGGCTTATTGCCCTTACGAGCTCCGAGCCGGTGTACACGGTGAAAAGAGATATTATTTACCGTCTCCTGTGGGATCTTTAGCGATGATGTCATGAATTTTTTTATCTCACCCTCTGGATTATCTGGAGAATTTTCGGATATACCTGAGAATATTAGATTTTCCCGCATACTACGGGATTGAACATCTAAGACCGTTTCCTTTAGCATTTTATTTTCCTTTTTAATCGTCTCCAACTCGGCTGTGACAGCGACGAGAGAGGAGCGTAGCTCGGAGTTATCGCATTGGAGATCGCTTACCTGTTGGCTAACGAATTCCAAACTTGCCTTTAATTCTTTGACGTCCTCGCGGATAAGACAGAGGACGTCAAGTTTTTTATTTATGGAATCCAGCATACTCACCGATACGTCGGCGGTTGCTAAATCGTCCGTGTCTGTTGACGAGTCATTTTTCCTTTTTTTTTTCGAAGGATTATCCCGACTGGCCGCCGGCTCATCCATCGCGCAGCTATAAAAATGATCGTCAATAAAACGTTCGAGGTCGTCCACACTGGATAATATTTCCGATCTTTCTTAGAAAAGAAAAAAATCGAATTTATCTAATCATTAAATTCGGGTTTAATTAGAAATATAAAGCTAATTCTATTTTAGCAGCAGAGCGCCGCCATGTTAGATTTTCCCAGTCTCGCTACCGGTCACGCGATAGTCACAGCATCTCGCGATGGGAAATGTAGTCATGTAGTCAGGCTTTGATGCAGTTTCTGACCTGAAGTGGAAGCTTAAAGTGATGGTAGTTGTTAGAAAAAAAATAAAAATGAATGAAACAGATGAAGCACACTTTTTTTTATTTTTTTTTTAATAACTACTATCACTTTAAGTGACCACTTCAGGTCAGAAACTGCATCAAAGCCATCATACAAAAACTCTAGCAAACAAAAACCTAAAAAACGTATAAATACGTCTTTGGGAGTGAAGGAGTTAAACATTTATTTCATTTTTTCAAAGAATGGGGATCTTATAGCTCAGAAACTTGGATTCGGCACCCGAAAATTAGCTTAAAGCAACTGTCAGACCTAATTCAACCAAAACTGTGTTGTATTATCTTGTAACCTTTCTTGCAAAGTGTTACAAGTGGCCTTTCGTTTCCCCCCCTTTCCTCCCTACACTCCCAGCACGAAAGTCCTGGTGCACCCCGTCTTCCTCCTCAGGGGCGAAGACCATCTGCGCGCCAGGCAAAATGGAAAATCAGTGTTGAGAACCTTGCCTGCATGCATGATGTCCAACTTGAAGGGGATCAATGCAAGGGTTGTGGATGAGTGACTAAAATGAGCATTGATTACCAGGAGGCGGCACACCGCCAAAAAGGGGGGGGGTGAAGGATCCACGGCACCCACTGGGCTCCTCTGATCGCCCGCTAGCTGCCCGAGCTGCGAATATGTGCGCGAGATAAACACTTCCATTTGGCTGTTTTTGCTGTTCAATCTGCGTAACGGAAACAAATCCATTGAAATCCAGCGTGCAAAAATGACGATTCAACAAGGGCCGTTAAACATGTCGCACGGGTTCTAACAAGCTCCCGATGTTTTGTTTTTTTCCCCCATGGATTCATAAGAAGCTTGCGATACATTCTATACCCCCCGTGTGCTATTCTAGAGTGGCGAATCTCATTATTTCTCCCCCATGCTGATTTTCAGGACATCACTCGCGCTTAAAAGAGATTTAAGCCCCGGTTAGCACGGGGGTTTACTTGCAAACTGGGAGCAAACGTGACCCAGAGCAGCTATTTGTACAACTGTAGCACCTAATTAGGCTTGAATATAAAATCACGCCGATGATGAATAGATTATTCTATTTGACCTATTACTACCTTCTGTTATTGGGACAATGCAACTAGAAATTCTATACAGTATAAAAAGAAGGAAAAAAAAAACATTTGCTCCCCTTCACTGTACTTATTTATTTTCAGGGCCACTATAAGCGCACCCGCAGTCTGTGCTCACTGGAATGCAATTTGTGTTATGAAAGGATTTTCAGTGACGATTAAGGTTAAGGTAAAAACTTGCTGCATTAACCACAGTGTGCTTGGGCTGTCGTCCTGTACGGAGAGATGGTCGGTTTAACGCCCGGTGTCGCCATCTGCGGCAAGCCGTGACTGTTGATGCATCAGGGGGACAGCGGTGATACTTACACTGAAGGCTCCGGCAGTTTTGAGGAAACTGTAGGCACATAGTTACAGTGCATTTTTGTCTTCATGGCGTATAAAGACAATAAAGTGTGATTGAATGGTTCTTCGCTGCATGGGGGATGCACTAAAGGTGCAATTGATTCTAAAGAAAGCGCGGATGGAATAAAAACAGTCTGATTTTCAAACAAGATACGTTTGAGTGGTTGGGAGGATTATTGTGCATTTTCAAGGTCAAGTTTAAGATACTTTAAAGGTTATTTTTTTTAGGTTTTTACAGCTTTAAGTAAAAAACAATTAACACATTCACTGCCAGCCCAGCAAAAATGCATCATTTGACGTCTTTTTCCGTCAATGGCAGTGAATGAGTTAATACACCCTCCTCAAAAATGACTTTCTTATTACATAAAATTAATGCAATATGCCATAGAGATGTTCTTCAGGCTTACGCAGGTTTTATTTCTCGTCTATTAACTCATTCACTCGCAGCCATTTTCACAGAAGCAATCCCGTTCACTCCCGGCTGTTTTACTGGATTTTGACTGATTTTCCAAGGCCCACAGAATATTGTGTTCTATTGCTATAAAAGCATGGAACCTATCAACCTTTCATCAGGAAAAAAAAAAAAAAAAAAGTATGTTTCTATCTGTTTCCGTTTTGCAGCAATTAGCATTAGAAGAGAGCTAAGTTTCATCAGTTTTCACAAATCTATTCAAAATTGTAAGTAATGGAGCTTTTTTTCTACATGGCCCTGGTTGATCTCCTTTGCTCTGCTGCCACCTGCTGGCCATTTGTGTAATAACTACCATTTCTGCAACCGTTCTTTGCAGTTGAGAGACTGCATCAAAGCCTTCTGTATGCTCTAGTATAAAAAAAAAACAACTAAAAAATAAAAAACGTATAAATACTTCTTTGGGACACTTCGAACATTAAAAAAACGTATTTACACGTTATTGGGAGAAAATGAGTTAAGGGAATTATTCAGTCATTAACATTAAATCAAAATTTAATGTAGTTTACCCTTTTAACTGCTTTAATACCTCTGATGAAAATATTCCCCACTGTCAAAAAAACAAAAACAAAAGAGCATCTCATCCTACTCACAAATATACTTTATGCATGGTAACACATCAACCATTATGGGTCGCAAGGTCAGATGGCGAATCCGTTTTTGGATTGCCATCTGACCTACAGTATGTGTCAAGTTTGGGGTGTGGCTGTGGACTCAAATGCAGAAAAGCAGGGCGGAATAGGCAGAGGTGAAGTTAAAAGGGAAATTTAATTCAACAAAACCGAAGCGAACTCCAAAAGGTAAGCAATGCGAGACGTAAAAAAAAACGGTAGCATGACAGAGGGAAAACAACAATGAATCGACACAGAAAGAGGGGAGACAAGAGACTAAATACACACACACTAATTGACACAACCAAACCAAACCAAAACCATGACAGCATGGGTGGAACACGATAATTTGTAATACAAACAATTTATATGTGAAATATCAAACTTCTGTACCTTTAACTTGTTCTACCCATTTGCTGTTCTAAAAAGGATGGTCAACAAACTACCGTATTAACGACTGATCTGTGTCAAGTGTGAGTTCATATATTACTGAAGTATTAGTTTTTAACTATTGATATATACTGAATGTGAAAAAATGTTTCTGAATCTTGGTGGTCAAAAGGATTCTGTTTCACAGTGCGAACATCAGTCAACAATGTGTGTTGGCTGCTTGGTACCTGGCACCTCCTTACGTCTCTCCCCTCATGCAGTCCTACAGTACGTTCCATCATGTACTCTGCTTTCTTCTTCCTCCACACTGTACCATCAGCCTGCCTATCATCTTTTTGGATCCATCGCTTTCAGCTATGCAGCGCCTACCCTACGGAATTCACTTCCACAATCGCTCCAAGATAAAAACTCTATTTTAAGCCCTCCGAAAAATTCATTTGCATATTCTAACTTAAAAAATATATACATTCCATTTTTTGTGTGTGTGTGTGTTGGATTTCCAGTTGTGTTCACCGAAAGCCACATACATGATAAAACATGAATGTATTATCATTGACTATGATCAATCATCATCAAACAGTTTTAAGAATAAGAAGCTCTGTTACTGTTGCAGTTGTCATTAAACGTCACCTTGTCAAATTTAAAGTCACAGCCACACAAAAACTGTTGCAAGTTCATTCTACTGTGAACAGATTATTAACTCTTTGACTGCCCAACGTTATCCAAAAAAACAACCCCAACGGTACCAGGCGATTTCGAGCATTTTCACTCATCTTTCAAAGCAAACAGAATATTGTGCAGTATGACTTCATAAACATGGTGGATACCATATGAAAAATTGGGATTCCATTCTTTCATGAGAAAAAAAAAAGTTTGTTTCTACCTTATTCCGTTCTTTAGTAATCGCCATTTGAAATTAGGTCATTTGAGTGACATAAGCGAAAATACAAAAATATCAAGAGAAAACAAGCTTTTTGTGAAAAGATTTTTTTTTTTTGCACAACAGTGATTTTGACACTGTTTTTTGTTTAGTGACAAGGCAGCGCTGCACAAGACGTTGCGCTGCCAATTGAGAGAAACCCCCCCCCCCCCCCCCCCGTAATAAACATAAATTAACGTTGATGGCGGCATTCATGAGAATTTTAGAATACGTCATTAAACGTTTTTGGCGGTCAAAGAGTTAAAAACTGCGGGAATCAAGAACAAGTTCCCTTCATGTATTCCCATTTTAGTAACTAAATGATACATAAATAAATAAAAATATTCAAATGGCTTTCAAGTCTATGTAGTCTTGTAAAACAGCTCAAAATGTAAGATGTTTGAGTTTTTTTCTCTCACTTTATGTTGACAGCATTTAAATGTAAATTTAGGTTATTTTGTTTCACAAAGTGATGGAGGCAATTTTTATTTTTTTATTTTTTAAGGTACCCAAGTAGGAGCTCAGACTCACCGCAAAATTCACATATGCCATGTGTTTAAACAGAAAATCCTAAATCAATTCAAATGGATTATTATTTGTACTTTTGCTGAAAAAATGTGTCATATTCCCAAAAAAATGAAAAATCCCTTTTTTTTTTTTTTTTTTTCCTTTTATTATTTTTTGAACATATAAACAGATGAATAGCAGAGATAAAACAAAAAACAACAACAATCAAAATAGAAGAAAATCCCAATAACATAATCATTCAATTAATCATAACTTACATGTTCAAAAGGGAGTAGGAAGAAGTTAAAAACTTATCTAGTCCTACCCCTTTTACTAAATATATTTAAACTTATTTCATTATTAATACAATTTTAATTTACTAATTATTAAAAAATAATAATAAAATAATAAATGATATATATAACCCAAGTTATATATATATATATATACACACACAAGTGCACTTAACATATTCACATTTACCAAAAACATATATACATAAATTTACTAAACATATACCATAATACCTATCCAGATCACTTACACATACTCACATGTACATTTTTCATATAACATGTACAATTTGATCAAAAGAGCTTTATCTACACCATATTTACCAAGCCTCATATTCACTTTTTTTTGGAAAACATACAATCTGATATGTTTTCCAAAAAACTGAGGTGCTAAAGCAGCAGCGTAAACCTATGGACAGGTTTTCATTTTTATTTTAAAGTAACTTACTGAACAATGGCAAAACCTAGAAAGCTTTTTCGTGTTTGGTACATGTATAAATTCAGTTAAATGCATCCATATTTGTATTCGTGGTCGTACATGCTAGGTAGCGCTAAGCTAACCTGGGAGGGTTCATCTCTCCTGTCCAACATCCAAGTGTGTAAACTCCCATAAAATCAGAGGTGGCAAATCCAAGTCCAGAAAGTAAAAACCCTGCCAAAGTTTGGCTTGAGCCCCAGTTGCTAGCTAGCTAGCGAGCTAGCTCCCTAGCTCGTGCTTGTTTACCTGCTACGGAGCTAGCTCGCTAGCTAGCGAGCTAGCTCCCTAACTCGTGCTTGTTTACCTGCTCGGGAGCTAGCTAGCTAGCTAACACTAAAGCCAAACTGTGGCAGGGTTTTTACTTTCTGGACCTGGATTTGCTGGCCCTTGTGGAAGGACGTTGTCAGAGGCCAACAGTGAATTAACGACAAAGCCATTGATCACTGTCTACATGGGCTTTATTGACTGATTCCTGAACAGTTTAATACAATGCTAAATTGTGCTTCCAGACTGAATCAGTATTATCTTCCATTCATCTTAATTTTGGCTTTTATTCCTTCACTCTCACTGTGCGGCAGCGCTGCTGTCGTGAAACGGTCCGAGCACATCAAGCATGCGGCATGAATACTTTATAAAGGCAATAAAACATGTATTTATGGCGGCTGCAATTACGGCAAGTCATTCCCCTATGAAATTCCTCGGTTAAAATGCTGAATATTATCACCATGTCGACTAATTTGTATTTTATTATAAATGAACAGTGACGATCAGCTGTGGTGCTTTTATTGATTTTTTATTTTTTTTTAATACTCTCAAGTGTAATGTCATGTTGGGGAGGTGTCGGTTTTCGGTGTGATTTTTATGGGGAGCGCGCGGATAGTGAAGAATGCAGGAAATCTGCTGCAGCTGTCAGCATCTTTACATGCTCCACAAAAGCTTTTAGCGATGTATGATGACATGTGAGGTTGTTAAACAGAATATAAAGTTTGCTCTGGAATCTTCTAATCTAATTCTATCTCGCAATATATATTTTTTAAGACACTTTTACTGCGGCCTTACAGCTAAATTTGTGTCAACTTTGATAGTTATGTTGATTATCGGCTATAAAAATCTCCAGCCAATCACATTATAATAGCAGAAGTGGGCAATTTGCAAAACTTTGCTGGCCCGTCATTCCGTCATCATCAGTCCATCATGTATTTTTATTTTTTGGATAGATGGATCCATCACTGTAGCCAACAATTTTAGGTTTGAATGTCTAAATCTTCTGGACTGTGAAGAATTCTTGCAGACGGAAGAATGTGAGTGGTTTAAGATATCTTTTTGCAACGTTGCAACAATCAGAGGGGAGAATGAGGTCATGAATGCTGCCAGCGCATAAAGATGCATCTTATGAGGAAATACATATTTAGACAAAAGAGAGTGTCTTTGCGATGATTAAATTCAATTACCGCAAAACTGCACACATCACAATTACATTCTAGTCTCTTTCATCGACTTTTTACTGGACTGTTGATCGGAACAGGCATTGTATATGCTATACAATAGTGAGATTGTGTCAGAACAGCATCTATAATGTTCAATACGAAATTTGAAAGTCGTTTTAAATCCTTTCCTTAATGAATTACTCCCACATGCGTTCAGTGCCATTGACGGCTATAGACGTCAAAACTCCATTTGAACTGGGCTGGCAGTGAATGAGTTAAAGGTACCTTGCCATTGTTTCATTGTCTCTAATTTGTAGTTTGAACATAGCTGAAACATAGCTTATGCAGGTTTTATTTCTCGTCTATTAACTCATTCACTCCCAGCCATTTTCACAGAAGCGATCCCGTTCGCTCCCGGCTGTTTTACTGGATTTGGACTGATTTTGCAAGGCCCACAGAATATTGTGTTCTATTGCTATAAAAGCATGGAACCTACCAAAAGAAAGATTAAAGTTTCTTCTTTCATCGGGGAAAAAAGTATGTTTCTATCTGTTTCCGTTTTGCAGCAATTAGCATTAGAAGAGAGCTATGTTTCATCAGTTTTCACAAATCTAATCAAAATTGTAAGTAATGGAGCTTTTTTTCGACATGGCCCTGGTTGATCTCCTTTGCTCTGCTGCCACCTGCTGGCCGTTTTTGTAATAACTACAATTTCTACAACCGTTCTTTGCAGTTGAGAGGCTGCATCAAAGCCTTCTGTATGCTCTAGCATAAAATAAAAAACAAAACAAAAAAACATATAAATACGTCTTTGGGACACTTAGAGCATTAAAAAACGTATTTATACGTTATTGGGAGTAAATTAGTTAAAAATATGGTTATATAAGAGTAGCTGCTTGTTGGTGCAATTTACATCATCCGGCTAGTCGACGAATCACAAAAACAATCAGTGACGAGTCAATTATCAAAATAAAGTTTTGTGACAGTCATGCATAGAACATTCTTTCAAGCCAAAATATTCCAAGTGAAGACCTTGCATATTGCATTCCCGCGTTCATTACAAACAGGACTGAACAGTCCTGTTGTGTGAGCAAACATTTCCCGATCTCCATTTAACGACGCAAGCAAACTCATTTCCAACCGACTGTGACTGTAAACATAAGCACGTTGTAAGGTCAACTGTTTATTTAATCCCTCGCATGACTCGCCACCATTACAATCCGTAATGGCGCACAATTCAGAAGACAGAAAGATGAATGAAAAAGCACATTTTTTTTTTTTCAGTGAGCAGCATTAAGTATGGAAGAACAGTATTAAAAGTTGGATCTCCAAATGTTTAAATTCTTCATTTCTGTTACTTTTCCAGCCATTCACCATAACCATTATCAGTTATTTATTTATTTATTTATTTCTGATATACTCAGCAATACTTCTCCGTAATGCATACTAATGAGGGCACATTTCTAAGCCTGTCTTGGTGATAGGATGCTTGGAATGAGCGGAGCTTGTTCTCTACTTCAAAGACTGTTTTATATGTACTTGTATACAAAACTTTATCTTGGGGGGCAAAACAAGCCATTCAGAAGGATTCATTAGCCTGGCTGCGTTGTTGCTGCTCTCAGGTTAATGACAAAACATGACTGAGAGAGTGTTGTTATGGACAAATGAACACACCATTACAAATGAATTCATTTAAGGTGAATAATCGCTATGTAGTCCCTTTTCCTGTTGTGTCCTTGTATTATTCCAAATTTGAATGAACAAGACATACACAGTCATGGGAATTGAAAGCGCTGGATATTCAAAAAGTGATGTGAGAGGTACATCAGCAAAGAAAATGGAGACAGGAAGCACCTTCGAAGAAAACGTGTTCAAAGCGTCTGAATGGAAATAACGACTACATGGGTGAGCGGTAAAAGGAAAAGCAGCTGAGAAAAAATATGCAAATGGATTCACCGTCATAGAAAGTGGCCTTGTGCAAACCAAACGCCGCCTAAAAATGGCCGCCATTGGGAGTGATTTGCTGACAATTCTGCTCTACAAAGAACGTGACCTTGCAACTCCACAAGCACGATGACACCGACAAAGAAAAGATAAGTCATAGCAACACATTCGTGAAACACTCTAGTGTAATTAATAGGGATGTAACGATAAGCGCGATATCGTGATATTAAAACGGCCACAATATCGTCGTCGTCCTGTTCACGATATTTAAAAGCAACGCATCTGTTAAAAAAAAAAAAAAAAAAAAAAAAAAAAAAAGTCAGGTTGATTTCCATTTGTGCAGATTTAGCACCCTCTGGTGCTAGAAGAGTAATCAATTACTCAATCAGTTACTTTTTGATCAAGTAGTGAGTAACTATAACTAATTACTTTTATAAAGTAATTTATTTCCCAACACTGCTCTTGGGGCATATGAATAATGGATCTTGAGCTGAGAAACCAACTTTGGGTATTAAGCATGATTTTATGCAAATATTTTTGAAATATTTTCAGATTCATTAAAGTTATGGGAGCGCAAGAACATTGAAAAATGAACCTGTTTTTTTTAATTCATCTAATTAAATTGCGGCAATGAGAGTTTTGTCCTTTAGGAAACCTGTCCTTCAGTTTGGGGATAATTAGCGAGAGACAACAATTGAGGCACATCAATGTCAAAAAAGTAATAAAACCTCCCTAGTAAAAAGAAATAAAAGATTTAATTATGCAGACACATCATTTGCCGAGGTATATTCCCAGTGCCGCACTTTTCCGTGTGGGAGGATTATGAGTGCGATGTACAGCCCATTGCTTTCTAATAACATCCTCTAATCTTTTTTTTCCAGGGGACGTTGAGGCTGTCCACTCAACAAACGGCAACTTTTCACCTTCAATAAAGCACGTCCCCCCCCCCCCCCCCCCCCCCCCGCTCCTGTTTCACCTTCTAACTGGGAGCGGAAGGAGCGCGAACCGCTCGCCATTGGAGAAATTGGACGGGGTCGACCCTATGCTCACTTTGAGATGAGGAAGCCATTTTTATCCATTACGCCGTCAGCTTGAATTAACTGTAAAGCCGCAACCTCCGTATCAAACCTCTGTTCCTGGCTGCCTCACTTGTCAGCATCCAGCTCTAAATTCTCTCAGCCCCTGATCTCTATTCACTAGCATGCGCGCGCTACTTTTTTTTTTTTAGCTCGAATAGCCTTTGAGCGCGTGATAGTGAAATGTCAGAATCGTTTCTCCTTTTGTGTCATGCGTTAGGCCTCCCTTTCATCCCGCTAATGGCTAAAAACTCAACCTATCCCACCCAGCGACATAACATCCACACCCCTTGCGTTTTCAGATCCTGCTTCTCAGGGGTTTTACTTTGTGATTTTCATTCTCGATACTTTCATCCTGTTACACAGAAGTTTCTCTTAAACTCTGCCGTCATTTGTATTCATCACTTCTTTCCATTTCTCCCACACTCTCGCCATGATGCCGCATAATGGCCTGTGAGCTTAGATGTGGTAAGGTTTCTTTTCCAATTAGTATGGAATCATTTCTCCAGCGTTAATCTGAAGCAGCCCCCCCCCTCCGTCATTGATTTAATGCTTGGCGTTCGTCCGGGGGAGTTGAAGGTGCAGCCATATTGGAGAAGGCTGGCACTCCGCAATGTGTTCACCTCCTGATTGCACATTCTCCCAGGTTTAGTGCCGGTTTATGGAGCGTGATATGAAATAAACCCCTTCCTGGTCCCCCAACAAGGATTGGTGGCAAAATGAGCACTCAACTACGGGAGCTCCACATTCATGGATGACAGGTTCGAGAGATGTGTTTAAAGGAAAATGGGCCGGCAGGTAAGTGGGGCCCATGCTATTATATAAAAGCATACATGTTAACTCATTTGCTCCCAATGTGTAAATACGTTTTTTTTGTTTTAAGTGTCCCAAAGACGTATTTATACGTTTTTTATTTTTATTATTTTTTTTTATGCTATAGCATACAGAAGGCTTTGACGCAGCCTCTCAACTGCAAAGAACGGTTGCAGAAATGGTAATTACACAAACGGCCAGCAGGTGGCAGCAGAGCAAAGGAGATCAACCAGAGCCATGTAGAAAAAAAGCTAAATTACTTACAATTTTCAATAGATTTATAGATAACTACCATTTCTGCAACCGTTCTTTGCAGTTGAGAGGCTGCGTCAAAGCCTTCTGTATGTTCTAGCATAAAACAAAAAAACGTATAAATACGTCTTTGGGGCACTTAAAACATTAAAAAAAAACTTATTTACACGTTATTGGGAGCAAATGAGTTAATAAGCTGTTTGGAAAATGAATGAATGACTGAATGAATAGACAAGGGGTATAAAATCTTTTAGTTTCTTTCCAAATAAAGGCTCTCATAGGCAAGATTTCAAAGTGAACCTTGATCATATCAGCTGCCATTACTATCTGCATCCCCACTTTCAACCCCTGTTTTAATGTCAATCTCTTAATTTATAGTTAATAATAAAACCCACTGAGACGAAAAGCATTCAAAATGCAAATTGTTAACTGACCCACCAGCCACCTCCATCTCTCACACACACGCATACCTATACAAATACACACACAGTCGATTTATCAGGGCTGCTGCATTCCTGCATTCCTAGCCTTGATTAGATCGGGATCCAGTAGTGGAAAATCAATTTGGGGTGATTCAAACCACGAAAGCCAAAAGTCAAAATGCTTATCAAACCATTATTTATTAACAACACGTTACAGCAGATATTTGCCATTAAATTCACAGTATACAAAACAATATAATTATACTAATACTGGTGGAGAAGGAAAATTAATAACACATTTCAATGTATTCAAACAAATAGCAAAATTTACACATATATGTATCTACACACACTCATATGTATGCTGTAGTATATATACACATATGTGCATGCACTAATGCTAGTAATGTATAACACCAAAAATATCCGCTAGTTACATTAACTCATTCAAAAAAACGAAACAACAAAAAAACAACGTATAAATACGTCTTTGGGACACCTAGAACATTAAAAAAAAAAAACGGATTTATACGTTATTGGGAGTAAATGAGATAATAGCTAATCTAACGCGTTACTTCTCTCAGTGGAGTAATCTGACGACAGTTACTGTGCAAAGTTACATTTCCTGACAGCTGAGCATTTAATAACATTGTCAAGCAACCCAGACAACTCTCATTGCCAATTATAATTCACAATCAAGTGATAATGCGATTGATATTAAAAAAAAAAAAAATGTACAAAGCACTGAGGCTGAAAGCGAAAGAGCCACACACGTGTGACTGAGGTCCCCAAATGTAATCATTTATAAACAATGTACATTATTAACTCATTTACTCCCAATAACGTATAAATACGTTTTTTTTGTTCTAAGTGTCCCAAACACATATTTATACGTTTTTATTTTATTTATTTTTTTATGCTAGAGCATACAGAAGGCTTTGATGCAGCGGCCAGCAGGTGGCAGCAGAGCAAAGGAGATCAACCAGGGCCATGTAGAAAAAAAGCTAAATTACTTACAATTTTAAATAGATTTGCAAAAACTGATGAAACTTTGGTTTCTTCTCATGCTAATTGCTGCAAAACGGAAACAGATAGAAACATACCTTTTTTTCCCTGATGAAAGAAGAGACTTTAATCTTTCTTTTGGTAGGTTCCATGCTTTTATAGCAATAGAACACAATATTCTGTGGGGCTTGCAAAATCAGTCAAAATCCAGTAAAACAGCCGGGAGCGAACGGGATTGCTTCTGTGAAAATGGCTGGGAGTGAATGAGTTAATATTTTTCAATACTAGATACAATGTGAATGTGTAAAAATATCAGATATCATAGCCCATGCTCAACCACTGAATTATGCTGTACTGCATACACAGGTAACAGGTCTGCATGTTTTTTTTTTTTTTGCATTATAATCCATACTTTGGTGATACAGTCCACTCATAAAACTGTCACCATCCTTTTAGAAAATGGTGTCAAATCAGTGTCAACTTGTATTTTCTGCCTTTGTGATGAGGAGCAGTCACTTAGCAACCTATCATGACCTTGCCGCCCACGTGTTAGCATGCACGAGCAATCGACATCTCCGACTCTCTGATGCGCCTCCATCCCTTGCCGTCATCCATGCTCGAGCAACTTAAAGATTTCCTGCTCGGGTCAATCATACTGAATTGGAAACTGATCGAGTGTGACAAGCGGCTCTTTCGCCGACCGGATTCAAAAACGCCGAGAGAATGTTTGGCCTTAGCCAGGTGCCGTCACCTTGGCCATGAGCAATGAGCTCGGAGGTTAGCCGAGTAATTCCTTCCGCCGCTCCTAAGGAAGTACGTTGAAGTGATCTGCATGTAGATTAAAGCCAGAGGCTTGCATATAGAGCTCTATCCTCAGCCTGTTAGCATTCACAGCCACGACGGCGCTCAGACAGAATTTGGGAGACAGAGACAAAACATAAAACCTTACAGGGCTTCTTCAATACTTAATAAATTGAAGTTTGAGTTAAGAATAACTAATTTTATTTCATTTATTGTTGATGTGCTTTAGTAGCCAATGCTTTGAAACAAGCTATATGTGTTAATAAATAACCTGAGTGATATTGTTCCTCTCAAGCAGTGACACTCCAGATGTGATGAAACCATACAAGACCAAAACCTGCTGACTACGTGAGAGTACATCCGAGGTTATAAATATGATTAAAGTTTGTAAACCTCTCATTGTCATTCTTAAGAGTTGTTAACTCTTTGACCGCCAAAAACGTTTAATGACGTATGCTAAAATCCTAATGAATGCCGCCATAAACGGTAATTGACGTTTACTAAGGTTTATTATTTTATTTTATTTTTTTTCCCCCCATCAATGGGCAGTGCAATGTCTTGTGCAGCACTGCCTGCTCAATGGGTTGTGGAATCAAAAACACTAACTATGGCCAGTAGATGGCAGCATTGTATCTCTTTTAAATGGGCTCACGGTAAATGAAATTACAATGAAACACGACTGATATGATGAAATTGAACGTTTTTAAGGATGACGTGAATGATCAAAGCCTTTGTCACATTAATTCACAGAGTGTCAAACAAAAAAAAAAGTGTCTAAGTCACTGTTGTGCAAAAAATGTATCTTTTCAATATCACTCAAATTACCTATTTTCGAATGGTGATTACTAAAGAACAGAATAAGGTAGAAACATACTTTTTTTTTATGTTTATGTAGTCGGAGCGCACAATATTTTGTTTGCCTTGAAAGATGAGTGAAAATGCTTGAAATCGGCTGGCACTGTTGGGGTTGTTTTTTGGATAATATTTGGCAGTCAGAGTTAACAACATCACCACTCAACCTCCAATAGTGAGTGAGCGGCTGCAACCAACTTATCAACGGGTTTATTTTTAGTGAAATTGTACTGTTTAATTGTTTAATTTTGAAACTCTTGTCACCCAAGTGTTGTTAGCAGCGAGACAAGCTTCTTCTTCTTCGTTCTAGTCCGAATGCCCTGTGGGCTAGATTTTTCAGCGTAAGGACAACAGCTCTACATTACAGTCTTCTATTAGGTCATTGTTGAATTATTAATAAAGTTGCAGTAATTATCCCGTTCACCGTTCATCGCGTATGTGCGGTCAGCAGCGGAAGGCCAGATGTGCTGACAGTTGGACGGACGATCGCACATATCACCGCCGTACTCCAAATCAGCTCTAATCTGCTGCGTCATTGACATTCTGGAGCGCCGCGGGATGAGAAATATAACACTTTTGCAAGGGAATGTAAAATGTCAATACACATTGAAGCCCGATTACAGCCTCTTAGTTACCGTTGCTAGGGTTGTAAAGCGTTCTGTTCTCTCACGATACGTTTGTCCTACTGTGTGAGATAATATCAAACATAAGCACATGGATCACGATATCAACCGTTTTTATTTTCAAACACGCAACACCAGACGTATGACAGAAGCATAGAAAACGACCATCGGTGAGCATGGCCATGTTCTCATTTAAAATATGCAGATGAACTCCATATTAAAACACATTGCCAGATGTTCGCATCCAATCCAAGAGTCTATTAACTTGTAAATGAGCCGCATTATCGCTATTGTCACGGGGAATGCTTGTTGAGTCACGGCAAGGTGTTTCTCCATCCCGAGTTCGTACTGCTTTTGTTTGTGCGTGCGTGTGAGAGCATCAGTGTTGATATGTCAGGTGATATTGCAGACACCAATAGTCTGATTCTTATTGAGTGTGCGGAGCTGATGGACCTTTACGCCAATATTTGAAAATTAGAAGGATATTCCACATGGGGACACCAAGGAAAGGTCAGAAACTTCACAACTTCAAAGGCCACCTGTCTAGTTTTGATGTACCTCAGATGGATGATCCGTCTTATTACTGCAAACATGGGTGCACTTTTCTTTCATAACACATTGGTGAGCAGAACTTGAATGCTGCACAGCTGGTATTTAATCGAGCAATGTCACATTATACAACACAAATAAAAATAATTGTATATAATAAGTTATCATATATTTGCTGCAATGAAGAACTGCTTCTGCTTGCAACGAAGAATGCTTTGCTCTGTCCCCACTCACATTCACATTCATTTGAAGATGACTCAAAAAGCTGAAGAACCACAACATCGAACGCAGCAGAATGGTTAGAGCCAGTCTGCTGAGGCCGCCTGTTTTCTGTTAAGAAATGATTGCAAACTTGACCACACGTGGACTCAGCAATCTTCCACTCACATGCACAACACAGACAAACAAGTACACTGTGTTCCAACTAGGGGTGTGAATTGCCTAGTACCTGACGATTCGTATCACGATTCATAGGTCACGATTCGATTCGATACCGATTAATCCCGATACGAATTTCTAAGTCGATTGTTGCGATGTTTTTTTTTATTTATTTAAATTTAGAAAATCCTAATCAGTACATTTGTAGTGTAAGATTTGTATGAAAATGTATCATTTATTGATCTGAAACTTCAATCTTATAAAGGTTGTAATCTGTTTCATGTTTGAACAGCATTAAAATAAAATATTAAGGCATAATGTTCCATTAATATAACATTCTTCCATGTTTAAGGTGTGAACCCTAAGACGTTTTGGTGAATATTTTCCCATCAAAAATGGATATTTAAAAATCGATTCGGCCGCCTATTGAATCGATTCGAGAATTGTGCGATGTAACATCGCGATATATTGCCGAATCGATTTAAAAAAAAAAAAAAACCTAGTTCCAACTGTACCTTGCATTTGCATTTTTAGGGTTGGAACACCTATGTAACTACGGGCGTGGAAAACCAAATAAATAGAGAGGGTGAGGAGAGGAATCTTCAGCGAGTGCAGGAGTGAATTGTATCAGTCAGTTCCTCTCTTCTCTCCTCGCGAGCCCTCAACTGAGTGTCTTCTCTCCTTTTTGTGTCGTGTTTAATGGATGTCAAACAGATAACCCTGACACAAACTGTCGGTGCGCACAAGCCCAAGAAAAGCAGACTAACGGCATGGATTACTGTCATCATGTCCTGTGGTCTGATGAGACCAAGATGAACTTATTTGGTTGTCTTTTTTTTGTTGCAAAAATAATCTTTGTGCTACAAAATATTCTAAATTGACTTAAAGACATACTCCAAGAACATATTAGTGCTCTTTTAGAGATGACCTAATTGTGATGGAGGGATTTGTGTATCACAATGATCCTGTACTTTTAAATGTTTATTTATCAGTAGCCTATACTAAATTGCCGTTACAATTAACTCATTCACTCCCAGCCATTTTCACAGAAGCAGTTCCGTTCGCTCCCGGCTGTTTGACTGGATTTTGACTGATTTCGCAAGGCCCACAGAATATTGTATTCAATTACTATAAAAGCATGGAACCTACCAAAAGAAAGATTAAAGTCTCTTCTTTCATCAGAAAAAAAGTATGTTTCTATCTGTTTCCGTTTTGCAGCAATTAGCATTAGAAGAGAGCTAAGTTTCATCAGTTTTCGCAAATTATTTAAAATTGTAAGTAATTGAGCTTTTTTTCTACATGGCCCTTGTTGATCTCTTATACTCTGCTGCCACCTGCTGGCCGTTTGTGTAATAACTACCATTTCTGCAACCGCTCTTTGCAGCTGAGAGGCTGCATCAAAGCCTTCTGTATGCTCTAGCATAAAAAAACAAAACAAAGAAACGTATAAATACGTCTTTGGGACACAACATTAAAAAACGTATTTACACGTTATTGGGAGCAAATGAGTTAAACTCAATATACAAGTACACAAAATATGCAAGGTGATTTTCCACCAAAAGCAAGGGAGAGTCATATTTTAGAATTTCCTTAACTGTGATTGGTCATTAAATAAAAAACGATTTCTTCTATAGACAAATGTGCAGCAAACATGAATGCAGAAAAAGTAAAACGGGACCAATTAAATGTATTTCTCATCTGCGGTTGCTCACAACACAAAGCTATCACAGTCTGAGTCGCTTGCTGAGCAAACATAACACTCCATGTTTTATTCATAATATCAGCTGAACTCTGGCCTGGTTAAAGCCGGCTTGGGGTGAAGACGGAACATGTTAGCCATTTATCGTATCATTAGAACAAGACATGGACCATCACACCCAAAGCCCACAACAACACATCGCAACCCTCGCCTTCTGGTGCAAAACCAGCTGACGGGGTCGAAATCCGACACATCCGCCCCATCTCTTTGTCGATAAGGATCCAGATCTTGTTTCATCAACACTAAGCCACACCGGTGTGGCTCTGAAGCTGGCTTGTTTGGAAAATTCTGGCTGGCAACAGAGAGGGGACATTTTTTTTTTTTTTTTTAAATGACCAAGCAGCGGCTTGTAAATGGAAAAACTCAGTTTATTTGATATATAAAAAAAATAAATAAATCTCCTTTTCAGGTAAAAACTCTTCTTACAAAAGGTCAAAACACAAAACTACTAACTCGAAATGTAAGGCTGGAGACTGACTGGACTCCTGCACTGTGGGTTAATATTGAAAGTACCAACGACAACATCATAACCACAACAAGAAGCTCTAAAAGGTCTAAAAGGTGCTAAAAGTTGAGAAAAATTCAATCTCGGGAAAAAAAAAAAAAAAGCGCAGAGTATTTTATTTAGATAATGGCTGACCTTTGACACTCCTTTTACACATTCCTCTGTTCTATAATGTTGAGGCTTTGAGGAGGTGGGTGCCACCTAATGGGAAAATATTACAAGGCTCTCACGTGAGCTTTGTTGCTAAATTCTTAAGGTTTTGTTTGGTAATCAAACAAAATGACAGGGTACCTTTGCCAAATTAAAACTGTCAAACGTAACGTTCCATGTCTTGGCCTCATTACCATCCTCCAGTGATCGCAAGATTGCAGATCTTTGCCAAGCATAAACCGTTAACAATAGTGACCCTAATTCCAGGATCTGCATCTTTGTTTGAGTTAGCACCAACATTGATTGTTCCTTCCCCCCAATCATTACCCCATCTGCAGAGTTTTGTACAAATCGATGAGGGTATTATGTGTAACAAACAACATTTCAGCGTCAATGTCTTTCCTTGCTTTCTCACATTTGTGCCTTAATTTTGTTTTCTTTAATTTGCTATGGTACAACATGTGACTTTATTATTGTAATCCCTTCATACTATGCCAAGCGAAAATTTAACATTCCGAGGAATATGTGCAATATGAATTCTACGACTGTGTATTAGGGCCACGTACAAATATGTATATTTTTTAAAGGGGGCGGGGGCAATATGACGATAAAAAAAGTGGAAAATTTGCCACTTTATAAACTGGCAAATTTGCCACTTTTTAACTCATTTGCTCCCAATAACGTATAAATACGTTTTTTTTATGTTCTAAGTGTCCCAAAAGACGTATTTATACGTTTTTTTTGTTTTTTTAAATGCTAGAGCATACAGAAGGCTTTGATGCAACCTCTCAACTGCAGTTAAAGAAATGGTAGTTATTACACAAACGGCCAGCAGGTGGCAGCAGAGTATAAGAGATCGAAAAAAAAGCTAAATTACTTACAATTTTGAATAGATTTGTGAAAACTGATGAAACTTAGCTCTCTTCTAATGCTAATTGCTGCAAAACGGAAACAGATAGAAACATACTTTTTTTTTTCCTGATGAAAGAAGAGACTTTAATCTTTCTTTTGGTAGGTTCCATGCTTTTATAGCAATAGAACACAATATTCTGTGGGTCTTGCAAAATCAGTCAAAATCCAGTAAAACAGCCGGGAGCGAACGGGATTGCTTCTGTGAAAATGGCTGGGAGTGAATGAGTTAATAAACAATCTGTGCCCCCACCGCCCACACTAAATATTACATTGGCTGAAGTATTGCTTATATAGTCACAAGTCAGAGAGCACGATCTTTCGGCCAGCTTGTTTTAAAATAATGCTAGAATCAATAGGAATTATTAATGGTGTTTTGGTTACATCATCTACAAGCACTGTGAGGTTAATTATTTGTAATTGAGATTTTTGTTGAAGGCATAAATAGAAACAATCATGAATTCAGCCCACTACTTCCCAGTCCCTGGCTTAATAAGCTTGCTTTTAGCTATGTTAGGATACAGCCCGAGGAAATTGAGACAGCAGTCAGTTTTACTTCAGCTTTATGACCAAATTAAAGCTTTATTGAGGACTCAGACTTGATCAAGATGAAACATCAAAACTAATTTTTGAGAATGATTTGTTTTGATATTTGTTTTCAGAAGACAGTTCTGAATTCAAGATTACTTACCCCCCCAAAAATATTCTAAGCCCTAAATTCGACAGGCATGGACAGCTAAATTAATTTCGTGCTTAGACTTGTTGTAGCTAATCAGCACAAAATGGAGCAAGCTAGCGGTATGAATGTGGGTGACGTCCTTGTAAATTTGAAGGGCTTTCTGAATAAAAACAAAGTATAATTAATGACACTATTTTTTGCACTGGAACCGGTCAGAGGCACTTCAGCATGTGTTGAAGAAACGCCTCTTCAGTTGAGCGAGCGATGTAGCTAACAGCTAACGCACAAAAGGTCGCAAACAGAACACGAACCTTGCTCAAAGTGTAAACAATTAAAACACAACAAATAATCATGTGGTAAAACTACAACTACATTAACATAAAGATGTAATTCCTGTCAAATATTTACAAAATGCCGCCTCTAGCTTCAACTCACTACAGGCTATATCGGGGGTGTCCAAACTACGGCCCGGGGGCCATTTGCGGCCCGCCGTCCATTTTTTAGTGGCCCGCGACGTACGTTAAAAATGGCATTTGACTCGGTTCAAATAAAATAAAAACAAAAATGCTTGGAGATGGTCAAAGTAAGAAAGGAAGGTGTCGAAAAACAGGTGCCATTAAAGGTTATTTTAGTTCACTAAAACTAACGAAGAAATAAAAATTTAAAAAACAATTTCGTTAACGAAATAAAATAAAAACTGCTTTTTAAAAAAGAAAACCAACTGAAACTACATTTTATGTTTACAAAAGTAACGAAACTAAAACTAACTATAATTATAGCAAAAATGTCCTTCATTTTAGTCTTTGGTAATTAATTTAATGCACGAGTCTTTGGGGATGATTTTAAATGTGATTTTGAGTAGATTTATTTTTATATAACCTGGAATAATGACGCCTCGCCCATCGTGTTTTTTAAATATTGCAAACAAGTAATACACATTAAAAAAAAACAAAAAACAACTAAAACTAACACTGAAACTAACCCAAAACTAAGCATTTATTAAAGAACTAAAACTAATAAAAAAAACAAACAAACTCAGAACCACCCCGAAAACTAATTAAAACTAACTAAATTTAAAAAAACAAAACTCAAAACTAACTAAAAAAAAAAAAAAAATCAAAACTATAATAACCCTACTGCCATATTACAAATAAATTGGTTTATATACTGTAGCATTGTTCTAAATATGCAAAAGCACAAATAAATTATCTGTACAATTTTTAGGACGAAACACAATTTCTCTTCATAACATTATGTGGCCCTTGCGTCCTTCTGATTTTCTGTACGTGGCCCTCAAATGAAAAATTTTTGACACCCGTGGGCTATATGATATGCATTCCAGCTAATTATGCTTAAAAACTTGACGACAATATATTTTAATTTTAATACATTTAACTGTAGTTCAACGTTGATTAAGCCCACAAAATTATAGCATTTGGTATCAGTCTCTTATTGTCTCTCATTTGGAGATATTTTTCATTTTAGCATCAGTGCACCTTCAGGTTAGCATATTTGCCTTACAGTTCTACAGTTCATTGTCAACAACTCAGCTCTTAGCTTAATGTGGGTTTTCTTTAGGCGACTGTGGCTTCCTCTCATTTCCCCTGAAAAAAAAAAAATAGCAAACAAACATGTACTGTATTTTAGGTGAAATGAAGAGTCTGAATTGCCCATTGGTTTGTTTTGAGATGTGTACCATGTGATTGGCTGGCAACCGGTCCAAGTTGTACCCCGCCTCTCTCAGTTGGAGTAGGTAGAAAATGGCTCCACGGATTCTCTCATTCTGTCAAAAAAAATATCGAAGAATTAAAATGTGATCAAAAGAACAACATGCTGCATAAAACCGGGCATACATGTGCAAATTAATCTCATTTCAAGTCTGATTCCAAGTTGGCTGACTCAAATTTTGAACTGGGGCCAGTTTCAAGTCTCATCGGGCATCATTAGTCATACAGTGTACGGGAGGGGGGTGGGGGGGGGGGGGGAGCAATTGGCAGCAAGGAAAACGGATGGTTTTGACAAATTTGGTCAACCACGACAACCATCTTGCACAGTTGAAGCACTTACGATGAGATTACTATTATTAAAACAGCTGTTTATTCATTTTGGGAGTGAATGGAGTTGTCAGAAAGCTGGTTTGTAATCTATTAATAAAGTTTGACTGACCTATCTGACTGTTTTGTTGACGTTCCCTTTAGCGCAGCACCATCTAATGGATGCATAACGTAACCCCTGCCTCTACTGTAGCGCCTTATATATGGGAAAAATTTGAAAATATGTCATTCATTGAAGGTGCGCCTTATAATGCGGTGCGGAAAATACGGTACAAATACCCTGAGCCCCTTTCCCTTCATTGACCTGTGCGTACAGGGCAGAAGACCATGTACTGTAACTGTATAGAGTATTTGATGAAGGATGAGGATGTGGTTTCTTGTCAACATGCTCCTGCGTCTTTTTCTGAGTTTTCGGCACTTGCTGTAAGCATAAAATGATTAGAGAAGCATCTTGGCTTTGACAGTCTGTAATAGCGTAGTAGTCTGTACTTCTTGGGTGATTTACTTGTGCAATTTGAATTTTAAGACGGCACTAAAAAATGCACTGGTGGGCCATTGTTCTCAGATGCATTATCCGAGAATTTCCGAAGCAGGTCAGAGAAAATGGAAGATTGCAGCCAAGCAAACTGGGTGGAGTAGATCAAATCTTGTAAAGTTGTTTTCCTATTAAAACTGGAACATGCACAGACCTACTCTCGATTCAGAAATGGTATACCGGGAACTTGGTCCTCCACAGTCTGAAAATGTCTGGCCCAACTTTTTTGGTGAATTTGGATAATGGTATCCTTTGTGGATGAGAAGGTTTAATTTAGTGCTGTCAAAGTTAAAGCGTTAACTAATTAACACATTCATTGCCAGACCAGAAAAAAAAAAATGCATCATTTGACGGATTTTTCCGTCAATGGCAGTGAATGAGTTAAACATGGTAAAAATCAAAGAAGCAATTATAAATTGTTGATATAATGTACAGCAGGGGTGTCCAAACTTTTTCCTCTGAGGGCCACATACAGAAAAATAGAAAGCTGCAAGGGCCACTTTGATATATTTTTTTTTAGTTATTTATTAACACATTCGTTGCCAGACCAGCAAATATTGCATTTGACGTCTTTTTCCGTCAATGGCAGTGAATGAGTTAAACATGGTAAAAATCAATGAAGCAATTATAAATTGTTGATATAATGTACAGCAGGGGTGTCCAAACTTTTTCCTCTGAGGGCCACATACAGAAAAATAGAAAGCTGCAAGGGCCACTTTGATTTTTTTTTTTAGTTATTTATTAACACATTTATTGCCAGACCAGAAAAAAATGCATCATTTGACGTCTTTTTCCGTCAATGGCAGTGAATGAGTTAATTAATCACCAAAAACGCGTGAAGTTGGTGGCAATACCCAGCCCTATATACCATACAGTATAAAGTGTGCTGAAAAGTGGATAACTAGCGCCGCTAAATCTGTAGAAAACAGATCCGAACTATACAGTTTGACGGAAACTCCATTACAATTAGTTATTGCTACATATTCATCCACTGTCTTTTCAACCACAGATTCTGGAAAGTAAAGCTTGTTGGCTATTTCTCCTGAGGGAAAGAAAAACATTCCTTGTCAACGAGCTCTGACAAATGTTCCACAACTGTCTTTTCTGCTGGGAGACATGGTGAGAGCAATTTACTCTCGTCTGCGGTCACTTTAATCTTCAAAGAATTGCTGTTATTGCTCTGCTCGCATCACACCGCTGTCAATCCACACGTGGCGACGCTCCTCCGTCACCCGTCCTCTCAGGTAAGGAGTTAGATTATACCCGCCACTCAAGCCAGATTGGTGCTTCCTATTGTTTGCAGTCCTATACTGCAGTTAGCCGTATACTATACTGTGATTTCTACTCAATATCTGTTGAACTTGAAGCCAAACTGATCCAAATGGAGTCACAGCTGCATCCCTGCGGCTTGATAAGGCGATGGATGCGTCTGTAGCCTTACACGGCACGTTCCGTTTCAGCTTTTAAAACTTCAAAGTCAAACTCCAGCCGAGCCAAGTGGTTGGAGCTGCGGCGCATCAAGCTCCCCCCGCTCCCTCCTGTCTAATTGTGAGGCGGTTAACTCATTCACTGCCATTGACGGAAAAAGACGTCAAATGATGCATTTTTTTTCTGGTCTGGCAACGAATGTGTTAATAAATAACTAAAAAAAATATATCAAAGTGGCCCTTGCAGCTTTCTATTTTTCTGTATGTGGCCCTCAGAGGAAAAAGTTTGGACACCCCTGCTGTACATTATATCAACAATTTATAATTGCTTCATTGATTTTTACCATGTTTAACTCATTCACTGCCATTGACGGAAAAAGACGTCAAATGATGCATTTTTTTTTTTCTGGTCTGGCAATGAATGTGTTAAAAGGGGAGTGAAGCTGCCCAGATTAGATTGTGCGGCAGGGAGGAGAAGCGGGAAAGGGAGTCGCCGCAACGCGAGGGAAGGAAAGACAAAGAGAGACTCAAGTGGGATGACAAGATGGGAGGTTGGTAGTGAAAGCTCAACAGAGGGGAGGATACGCTGCGCCAAACCTGCTCCCGACTGCAGCCAGCATTTCATCCTATTGTCTTTTTTTTCTTTTCAATGAGCTTTGCCAGTCACAGTCCATTGCCCAGATGAAGCTTTGGGCCACGAGTTTGGAGATGATAGAACACTATTTCAAAATAGCCAACTGCCAGGTTTGTGATACTGGCTTTGCCAAAATTGTCTGGGTATTTTGTTGTTGTTGTTGTCATGTTTGAGCAAACAAGGGTGATGATTTCCGCTACGTTGATATTAGGGCAAGCAGAGCGTCGACTATAACAACACTGGATCAGCTGACAGAATAAATGAAGCGTATATTTTGGAATTCAGAGTGAGTGATTTTTGCGCTGAACATCTTTCAAAATGGTGGTGGTTTGCTCTAATTGTGGCCAAGTAATATGGACTATTAATGTATAAGTCAACCAAAAAAAAAAAAAAAAAAAAAATAATAATAATAAAAAAAAAAAGTTGTCAAATCCAAACCATATGGCATCATGTTGCATTGTGTTAGATTTTTTGGAGAGTACGGCGAGGTATGTGCAAAAATGTATAGGTCACAACAAAATCAATAAAGATGTGAAAGAAAAGTGCAACTTGTGGTATGAATCAATGACACACGTTAACAGCAAATACCCAAAGTGGCTTGACAGATGTTGCTAGGAAACGAGATGAAAAGTCATGTTCATAAAAGCCATCACACAATTTGCTCGGTGTCTTCTGTCAGTCATCAGCGAAATTCAATAGAGCTAAACGTTCAGCTGCCGGAATGTGGCAACAAGGTCAAAAACTATGGAAATCAACTCTTCCCCCTCGCTAATAGTATATGGCGTGTTTATTCTCTACATAATAAAGAGGTTTTTATAGTCTTAATATCACCTATGTGCGTTTGAAATGTCCCTCAAGGGTCCACAGAATACAAGTTTAATAGAACCAAGACACGTAAAATAAGTGAGAAACAAAATAGGTGATAAGTGAATGGAAATATATTTCGTCCACATACCATCGTTATAAGGCAACGTGATAAAGGAACGTAATGGAATAATGTGCCTAATTTTTAAATCATAGTACCGACTTGCCTCAGTTTTGGGGGGTTGGTTTTTTACTTCTAAATATTTACCATCTTAATTTCACCCCTCAAAAACAATTTTGTGCACCCTTTCCAAAACAGCCCCCACATATCTTAATTTTTTTCTTGGTAGTATTTAACTCATTTGCTCCCAATAACGTGTAAATACGTTTTTTTTAATGTTCTAAGTGTCCCAAAGACGTATTTAAACGTTTTTTTTGTTTTTTGTTTTATACTAGAGCATACATAAGGCTTTGATGCAGCCTCTCAACTGCAAAGAACGGTTCTAGAAATGGTAGTTATTACACAAACGGCCAGCAGGTGGCAGCAGAGCAAAGGAGATCAACCAGGGCCATCTAGAAAAAATTGCTCAATTACTTGCAATTTTAAATAGATTTGTGAAAACTGATGAAACTTAGCTCTCTTCTAATGCTAATTGCTGCAAAACGGAAACAGATAGAAACATACTTTTTTTCCTGATGAAAGTAGAGACTTTAATCTTTCTTTTGATTTTATAACAAAAGAACACAATATTCTGTGGGCCTTGCAAAATCAGTCAAAATTCAGTAAAACAGCCGGGAGCGAACGGGTGTTGCTTATGTGAAAATGGCTGGGAGTGAATGAGTTAACTCAGGGGTGGCGAGATCCGGTCCTCGAGGGCCGCCGTCCTGCAGGTTTTGGATATTTCACTTCTTCAACACAGCTGATTCATGATCAGCTCATCAGCAAGCTCTGCAGAAGCCTGATAACGCCTGTTAATTGGAATCAGCTGCACTACGAGTAGGGAAATCTATAAAACCTGCAGGACTCCGGCCCTCGAGGACCGCAGTTTGCCACCCCTGAGTTAACTCTTTGACCGCCAAAAACGTTTAATAACGTTTAGTAAAATCACGATGCATGCCGCCATGAACGTTAAGTGACGTCAACTACTTTTTTTTTGTTTTTTGTTTTAAATGTATCAGTGGTCAGTGCAACGTCCAAGTGCAGCGCAGCCGGCTCAATGAGTTGTGAAATCAAAAACACCCACTAACTATGGCCAGCATGTCGCAGCATTGTATCTCTTTTCAAAGGGCTGCTGGTGTATGGAATTACTCAACTCAACTCGAGTTTATTAAAAACCACTTAAAATTTGGATGGTCTCTGGCGGGCAAACATTCTTAAAAAAAATATATAAACTATGGCGATACATAAATGGTTCAGGAACAGCTTCAAACTTACTTTGAATGCAACTTTTTTTTTTTTTTAAAGCATTTTCGGCAAAATTACTCGTATGAAAAGGTTAAACATCGCAGCGGTCGTTGCTCGGGCCCTAACTAGAGCTGCGAATTACATTGAAACATGGCACAATCTGAAATAGAACGTTTTCAAGGCTGACGTGAATCATCAAAGCCTTTGTAACATTAAACCTAATTTGACGGAGTGTCACTAAACAAAAAATATTAGTATCAAAGTCATTGTGGAGAAAATATCTTTTCTTTTCAATTTTCGATCAATGTCACTCAACTTACCTATTATCAAATGGTGATTACTAAAGAACGGAATAAAGTAGAAACATACTTTTTTTTTCTAATGAAAAAGGGAATGCGATCTTTCAT